>NW_027202493.1:23764369-24324369 GCF_024711535.1 Dipodomys merriami | reverse complement strand
ATTAAAATTCAGCCCATTTGTGCATCCTTTATTATGGTTTTCTTCACTAGATGTTCTTTCCTAAATGATTTATACACTTGCATAACGTGAAATTTTAAGCATTAAATTCATTGCACATTGTCATTATATATTAAAATTATTTCCATAATCATGAGTGCTTTAATATGTCACATATTCTTGTGCACATCATTTATGTTAAGAATTTCTTCAGCAAAGTTTTTACCATCATCTGAAGCACTTTAGAAATCAATATTGTGGACTATAAGGAGAGAAAATATTGCTAAAAGCACTCCCCTGTGTTCCCATTAATTTGTTTATTATCAAGGTCTTTATTAGGAATATAGTTGTGAGTGTAATCCTGTAATAAACAGAGTATAATTGAATTTTCAATATTGTGTCACCTGGGAGTAATTTTTTCCCAAGACCTCTGCTCCATCTTCTGACTAATTGTCAGCACTTACTCAATATCACCACATTAATGTCACCAAGTATTGCAAAAATCTCTACCTGATTGTGTTATATTTGAAGTGACTTGCTTCAAATCTTTGCCATTTTCTTTTTTCCCACGTTATTTACTTCAGTTTAAAATATCATTTGAAATGCAATAAATGTAATTAACCAGCATGTTTTGAAAATACAAAGTCAGACCTGGCTAACATTTGATTGAGGAGCAGACAGTCCATGAGAGTATCCATAAGCACTGGAGACGCTGTTGGAATAGAGACAGTATACCATGCCCAGTGGTTACCATTGGACCTTTCCTCCACTAAATTGTGCTGCCTTAGCATAAAATCCTTTTTCTATAAGTGGCCTTTGCCTGGGATAAATCATGATGATACTACAGTAGATGACATGGTATTCTGAAAGGAGCAAAAATAAATGGGATAAAAAAGAAGACAATAACAGTTAAATGCTAGATGGACTGGTTGAAAATTAAAACCAAAAAACGTTTGTTTTCTTCATGCCATATTGTCAGAATAAAGCTATTCATGAATTCAAAACTCAAAGTATCAACCTAGAAAAATCCAGGTTTATATCTGTTGGTCCAAGTGTAATTCACATTGCCTCCTTTTACTCTTAAAAGATGTGTTGACTTTGTTGTTAAGTTCAGTTTAGTATCTCCTATGCTCTCCAAGACTGATCACCTAATATCCCATGCACTAAGACGAAAACAATTGTTGGGCTACTCAGGAATCCTGTACTTTTTTGCAAAATTTCTCAAACTTTCTTTGCTCAACAATTAAATGTTGCATTTGAAAGCAAGCACATGAAGTTAATAGTTTCTTGTGTGTGTGTGTGTGTGTGTGTGTGTGTGTGTGTGTGTGTGTGTGTGTGTGTGTGTATCTGTGTATATCTGTATGTGTGTATCTGTATGTGTGTGTCTATGTGTGTACCAGTCCTCGGGCCTGAACTTATGGCCTGGGCATTGTTCCCCAGCTTAGTTGCTCAAGGCTGGTGCTCTGCCCCTTGAACCATAACTCTACTTCTGGTTAATTGGAGATAAAAGTCTCACAGACTTTCCTGATCCTTCTAGCTTAGAACTGGGATCCTCATATCTTAGACTCCTGAGCAGCTAGGGTTACAGGCATAGTCCACTGGTACCTGGAAACAGTTACTTTTTCTTCATGTATTTTAATTGTTTGCTTATTAATACTATTCTATATAAAAACAGTGGTAAGTGAAAATTTCCCAAGAGAAATTATTCATTATATGTGGAAACAAAAGAAAGCTAGAGCATCATTGCATCTGTGTGCGCACGCATGTATTTGTGAATATGTGTATGTATACTCAAATTGATCAAAAGAGCACAGATCAAAAGAACACAGGTTCCGTTTTATTGAATGCTCAAGAAAGGGCAGATCCCTTCATCAGAGTCAAATTGAGTCAATTTGGAAGAAATGACAATGTGACTTTGCAGATGTCATGCTTGATTCAGTTCAAGCAAGTTCCAGTGGATGGCCGTGATACTGAACAGTAGCAATGTGTGAATGCTGCTATGTGAAAAATACAGAACAAATGCCAGTTCCCTTCCTGGGGTTGGCTAGTTTGGAAATGGATGTGAGAGTAGCTCAATTTACCGAGGACCTCTTCTGTGCACAAGGTATGATCAGCTTACCAGTGAGCTTGAGCCATCTTTCATAAATGAAGAAACTGAGGTAAAGAGACAGTTATCTCTGCTTGTGTTTCTAAAACATCGACATGCACCATTGTGTTGACGTGGTGGAGGAGGCCATGATGAACCAAACAAGTTTTTCTTTCCTCATAGGATCTGCTGTAGTTTGAATGCATCTCTCCTTGTAAATTAATCCCTACATTCTTGATATTTGGAGGTGAATGCTATGGGTAGTAAGTAGGATTAGCTAGCATCATGAAGGTGGCCTCATTAGTGGCCATCGTAAAGAGGAGTAGAGTACAGTTAGCATGCTTGCCCTATCTTGCCATACAGTATACCCTACGCTATGTTCTGATGCAGCAAGAACTTCACCAGGTGTCAAACAGATGTTAGCACCATGCTCTGAGACTTCCCAGCTCTCTACCTGTTAGCCAAATAAACTTCTATTTCTCATAAATTATCCAGTTTCACATATTTTGTGACAGCAGCTAAAAGCAGTCTAAACCAGAAACGTTTAAATCTAGTGGGGAAAAAAACAGACCTTACACAAATAAACCGCCAAAATATATCATCACACCTATAAGGAAGGGAAATAGATTTGGTAAGAGAGTATCTAGAGTGGATGAGAATCAGGGCATCAAGGAAATCATGTCTGAGACTTGGCCAATCAGAACAAGCACATCAGATAATATTTGAGACTCCAGAAACCAAAAGCAACCTCTTAGGACACTGTCATCTGTTAGGAAAATTAAAGGTGGAAAGGGAAGAAAGTTGGGCTTCATTCAGAGTATAGGTTTTAAAAGAATTTGAGCCTTTGGAAAAATGTTTTCGATTCCAGAAATATTCTCCTCCAAAAGTAACAATAGGAAGCCACAAAAGTGTTTTGTCTGCTTGGTTTTGGTTTTCATGTCGAGGATTGCACTCAGGGCCTTGGACATGCCAAACATATACCTGAGCATCGCGGGGTCCTCCTCCCTCCATGAAAGGATTTTGACCACAAATACGATCAAGATCTCAGAACCCAAAATTTAGAGATCTAGAATTGAACTCAGGCCAATCTGGTTATAGAACTAAAGGTCCACATTCTAAAATAGTTTTTCCTGAGACTCTACTTGGTAACAGATTTGTACCATTGTTAGGAACCAAAAAGCATTTGTTGATTTTAATCAAAAAGGTGTAACACTGGGGTTAGGACATTCAAAATAGCTTAAGAGAGGAGGTGCAAATATCTGGAGGCTACAAGAACATTTAGAAAATAGGAGGAACAATAAGAAGGCAAAGAAAAACCAGTAGACTTGGAGGGAAAGTTAGTGGTCTAATTCCCCCAAGTCTGTGGTGTTGCCTGTAATTTAGGAGTTGAAGAACAAGACTGCCCAGAGCTTCACCTACTACATATTTATTAGCCAATAAAGAACCATTAAAGGTGTTCAAGGAAGAGAATGATATGAAAAAATGTTTACATGATTACAAATACCTTAATCTCCAAGTGTATTGTAGAAATGCTAAAGGAAGAAAATTCTTGATGTTGTGGAGATCTGAAAGGAGTGTATACAGTAGAGGTAGAGAAGTGTAGCTCTGGACCAGACTGCCTGGTTCCTATTTCCATCATAACCAATACTGTGGCCTTAGACAGTTTCCATTTCCTTGTGAGTAAATGGAGTTAATGGTAGTCCCCGATTTACCACTTCATTGAGCAGAGACAAGGACATGGCTCATGTCATTACCAGACTGCTTGAGGACAGTCCTAGCTAAGGCAGAAAAGTTCTTTCAGAAAAAGAACTAAGAAAGTCATTCCAGCCAGGGCTGGTTAAGGTTCACCTAGAACAGAGATGAAGGCAGGCATTCTGCGCATGTGTGTGTGTGTGTGTGTGTGTGTGTGTGTGTGTGTGTGTGTGTGTGTGTGTGTGTGTGATGAAGGCATGCAGAAGTGTGAAGTGTGTGTGTGTGTGTGTGTGTGTGTGTGTGTGTGTGTGTGTGTGTGTGTGTGTGTGTGTGTGTACCAGCTGCCTGGGAGGCTGAAACAGAGAGATCACTTGAGCCATTACACTAGAGTAGAAACTCCATAAGGTTAGATACTACAACCCCTTTACCTCTGATTAACTCTCTACCAATTAGTAGAGTGCCTGGCATTGAATAAGCATGTAACTAAAATCTTACAGGTTTGCAATGAATTAATAAAAGTCATAGAATGAATTTGAGTCCTGCCATGCATGAATATTTTGGCTTCTAGCAGATACAGATTCTACTGACACTATCAATCAGTTTTTGCTCATACTCTGCCAAGTCCCTTGAACTATGTATTTAAAAGAAAGAAGCAGTGATTTTTTTCTTTTTTTTTTCTTTTTTTTTTTTTTAACTAAGGATATATTAATAAAAATGTACAAAAAAGAATATATTGTTTGAACTGTCTCTCAAATAGGAGAATTTCAGTAGCTCACAAAACCCATCAGTTTTTAAAAATTTCACTAAGGCTACTTCTTGCTTTCCCATTTCTGCAAGGGGTGATTAGCTTACCAGTGACGCAAACAAGGTTAACCCAGACTTTGGCTGACATCCCAGAAGAATTCAGTAAAAATCTTCTTGAAAGCCTCTACCACATGCCCTCATTGCCTTCCTGACCTCATCTCGAACCTTCTGTTTGGCCCCCAAGAAGTGGAGGAAGCTGCTGAGAGGGTGTGGGCTTGCAGACTGGACTGTGATTCCCATTGGTCCCCATGAGAGGGTGTCGGCTTGCAGACTGGACTGTGGTTCCCATTGGTTCCCTTCTCCCCCGTGCTGGTGAAAGGCTGATATGCTGGAGCAGAAGTCTCCTTGGGCTTCATCCTTTGCACTAAGGTGACCTCCCAGAGGGAGGTATGAGTGCTAAGCAGGGACAGGATCAGACAGCTGGAAGAGGCCAAGCCATTACCCAGCTGAGGAGTGGGAGCAGGTGTTTCTGACAGCTAGGAAAAGAATTGGTCTGGGAATCACCTCCACCCCCGACCGAGGGAATCACAGAAATTAGAGACAGAAAAACACCTATTAGTCAATCCTCTTGCCAAAGATAAATTGATCCCCAGTGTGTACTCCTGGTCTGTGTCCACTCCATTTATATCTCAGTCAACGTGTAAGGAGGAGGGGCCATGGGATGTAGAAAAATGATTCAGATCACCAAGATGACCTAGGTATTAGGAAGGAAAAAATAGCACTGTCTCTTAAAGGAAGTGGAGTGGGTTTTGAGAAGAATAAATGAAGCAGACTTTTATCTTTTCCTTTTGGATTTAAAGATTTGAATAGATGTAGCAAACTCTACAAATGGTTTTGTGGCTATTGTGATTATGATTATGATAATGATGTTGCTGCTAATGATAATTATGATGGAGGAGAAGAAGAAGAAGAAGAAGAAGAAGAAGAAGAAGAAGAAGAGGAGGAGGAGGAGGAGGAGGAGGAGGAGGAGGAGGAGGAGGAGGAGGAGGAGGAGGAGGAGGAGGAGAAGAAGAAGAAGAAGAAGAAGAAGAAGAAGAAGAAGAAGAAGAAGAAGAAGAAGAAGAAGAAGAAGAAGAAGAAGTATTTGTGTGTTTGTATCTGAGAAAGAGAGAGAGACTGAGACAGAAAGAGAGAGACAGACCGAGGATTTCATATTAGATAACTGAGCTACATTTCTAGATCTATCAGGTTTTCTTAATGGGGAGCTAAATATTATTTATACAAGAAAAAATGTTTTCATTATTGTTCTTATATTTTATGCTAGTAAATAAAAGGATAGTGTATATATTGTTGACATTGAAAGAATTAGAATATTCATTTTGTTGTGATCACAAAGAAAGCCCCTTAGATAATTCCCTGGCAGAAATAATTGAAGAGGGAATTATTTCCCAGTGTGTTAAGTATGTGGATTTCATTGGTTATCTATAACCATTACGAGAACCAAAGGTTTTGTTGATTAAGATCAGATAATACTGAGATGCAGACAGATAGAGAATGAGGTCTGAATTGGTTCTTACTTGCTTAAACCATTTCTTCATCACTTATAAAAAAAGGAACTAATTCGCAAAGAAACTATGCACTAGTAATTTATCACATTAAACTAGATAGCTGATTCATTAAACAGGCTGTTATTGTCTGATTCTTTTTCACTACTTCATGGGTTTTTTGGATATTTTCAAATTATATTCAGGCATTTTGTTACATATTCCACATTCAACATAGGTCAGCTGAGCAAAGCCTTTCCCAGCCAACCTCAGCTTTTCTCTCATTCACAAGAGACTGAAGGAAATTTCCAACAGTGTTAGAAAACTATGGGCATTTTCCTCAGAAATGGGTTTTATTCCTTTTGAAATTATATTCATTTTCCAAATTCATCATCATATTGCTAATTCCAATTGGGGTCTATAGTAGGGTGTGAACTCAGAGCCTTATTCTTGTGAGGCAGGTTCTCTACCACCTGAGCCATGGTCCTCGCCCTTTTTGCTTTTAGTTATTTTTCAGATAACACTTTAGGGGTTGTGTGTGTGTGTGTGTGATTGGCCTAAGACAGTGATCTTTCTACCTATGCCTACATGTACCTGGGGCTACATATGTATTGTGGTTGGACTTATAGGTATTCCCAATAAGCCTGACCTATTTCTGGAGATGGTATCTTGCTAACTTTTTGCACTGGCTGACCTTGAACAGTTACTTTCCCCATCACCTCCCAGATAGCAATAACCCTTGCTGCCGTCTTTTTAGGGTCCAGGTTCTTTGTATGGAGGCTTCCTGCAAAACTCAAGGCCACTGTTGTATGCTATGGGCTTAATCCTTTAGCCAGATCAAGTCTGGGCATCAAAAGGAAGACAGAGGCGGAGACCATTAAATCCTGAATTTATCAATCTTCCAAAACTTCTTCCATAAACCCATTGCCTTGCTAATACTCTGGTTATGCACTCATTTTCTTTTGGTTACCTGGTGCCGGAAACAAGTGACACCTTGGCCACTTATTTCCAGGCTGAGCCTCTACCATGCCTCTCATCATTTCTTTCTAGTATTTTTTTAATCAGAATCCATGTACATAGTTCCATAGAATGACTTACTCCCACTCCTCTGTGTGTGTGTGTTCATACATGCATGCATGTCACTGAATCTTGCAAAAATATGGGATTTTGTTGTGATATTCCTGTACATGCATACAAAATATCTGATCAGATTCAGGCTCTCTATTGTTCTCTAGTCCCCTGCTCCCAACTTCCCCTTTTAAATGTTCTTAGAAATTTGTGTGAATTGACATTTTCATGAGTATATATAATATACTCCAATCATATGTTATCCCCTCTTTTCTGTTCTTCCTTCCTCCATAGTCCTTCATCCATGTGCATGTCCTTTTACTTTCATATCTTGACTCTACATATTAGAAAAATCATGTGAGGGCTGGGAAAGTGGCTGTGTGGTAGAGTGCTTGCCTTGCATGCATGAGGCCCTGGGTTCAATTCCTCAGCACCACATGAGCAGAAAAAGCTAGAAGTGGCACTGTGGCTCAAGTGGTAGAGCATTAGCCTTGAGCTGAAGAGCTGAAAGACAGCGCCCAGGCTCAGAGTTCAGGGCCCATGACCAGCAAAAAAAAAGCATGTGATATTTGACTCTCTCTATCTTGTTTTGCTTAATATGATAACTTCTAATTTTATCCATTTTCCTGTGAATGATATGATTTCATTCTTCTTTCTGGCAAAATAATACTCTATTATGTATATATACATATATACATATCATATTTAATTTGTCCATTAATTGGTAGACTCCTAAGCCAATTCATAATTTAGCTACTGTGGACACTGCTGTTATAGAATAGGTGTGCAGATATCAGAACTATACGTTGACTTTCATTCTTTATGGATATATTCCCAGGAATGGTATGGCAGGATCTTTTGGTAAGTCTTATGTTTCATTTCTGGTAGAATCTTCATGCTAATTGCCAAAGTGCTACACTTGTTTATATTTCTAGAAATGGTATATAAAGGTTTTCCCTTCTCAATTCTTACCAGCATTTGTTTTTGTTTTCTGTTTTTTCTTGATGATGGCCATTTTGACTGGGATGGGATAGAATCTCACTGTAGCTCTGATTTATGTTTCCTTTATGGCTGAGAATGAGGATTATTTCTTCATGTGTCTATTGGCCATTTGTACTTCTTAAAACCTTCTTTACACATATTTTTGAACTCCTTATGGATCTTGCATATAAATCTCTTACTAAATGAATAAATGGAAAATATTTTTTGGTATTGTAAGAGAAAACATTACCTTAACACTTGTTGAAATGGTAAGGAAGGTAGGTGTGGTGGCATAACTCTGTAATCTCAGATACTCAGGAAGCTCAAGGAAGGAAGATCCTGAGTTTGAGGCTAGCCCAGACAACTTAGAAATATTTTACTTACAATACAAATTTCAAGAGGTTAGATAACATAGCCAGTAGAGCGCTTGCCTAGCATTCAGAGGCCCTGGGTTCCTTCCCTCCACACGCACACAATTATATGAGGAAGACTTTACGGAGGATTTTTGCCGCTCATGTCCAATCTATTGCAGATCCAATAACAGAAGAGTATTTATGGCCAAAGAGGAAGCACATTGGGGGTTTGGAGTAATGAATAGAAAATTACTCAGAAGAGATATGTAGATTCTTGTAGAAGACGCAGCTAGGAGTATATATCAAATGTGGCTGATTTAGAAATGTTAGCACATAGGCAGGATGGGGAAAATATCTCTGAACTGACTGAGCAGGAGGCTTGCTGAAGTTGAATTATGCAAGCACATAGAAGTAAGGGTAGAAGCAGGCCAGGTCAAAGCCTAGTAAATAAACAAGCAAGAAAACACACAAAAACCATGGAGAGTCAAGGAGAGAATCTTCCTCTGTGATACACAACTGTTTTGTCTGAGGAATACTCAGATCCTTAAAGCGTTGCCAGAGGCAGGAGTGTTTCTGTGCAGATGGTGTGTGTTCCAGAGCTCACCCCATCCCCCTCTACCCTGTCAGTGTCACGTTGGCACACTGCCTTTCCCTCCTCTCTCCCCGAGCCTGGGAAGTCAGACCTTCATATTTCATGTAAGATGGATACAGCATCAGGGAGGAATTTGAGAAAAGTCCTTGGAAAATGGCTCAGTAATGATGCTCATATCTTTTACACTCATCCTACAAAGTTGAGTTTATCAAATGAAGACACATAGACTACTCACATATGACATTTTATTCAGAGCCAAATTATAAGGGAAAGGAGTTAATGTATTTCTACTCAGAAGAACGGGCCAAGTTTTCTTTGAAAATGTCTCATGCAGTTCAGATGAAAGTATAAACTGTTCTTCATCAAGTCGTGTGACTTTGAGAGAAAATGGCAGGAAAAAAATGGTAGGTAAACATCCTTGTAGATTTTTATTAAGGGCGTTTATAAACATTAGAAGCCCAAACTTCATTTATTATGTTTTATTACCTCCCCAAACAATTTGCACTAAAGTAGCCCTTGAGTAGGCCAGAGAATCAGCTGAATAAATGCTCTGCTTCAGTTTCTTTCCATTGGCTTTTAAAAACACCACCAATATTGAAATATTTTTGTTTCCTTTGCTGCAGTGCCAGCAATATAATAGATGAGAAGAGTGGATGTTCAGTGTTCTCCAAAAATATGACTTTGCCTCTTCCTGAAACTTGAGCCTTCACACTACAGCTTTCCCTGTCTCCGCCATTTCCTGCTGGCTCCCTCCTCTAATTACTCTTCCTTTTTTACATGCCTTTCATAGATCTTCTTTCTCCTTTTCCCCTTTATTCCCTCTTGACTACATTCCACATTTTTTTAAATCCTGCTCTTTATTTAACTACAAGTGCTTAAAGCTACTGTTAAGTCTCAAAACTGAATACGTCCTGTCTTCCCAATCACTTTATGGATTTTCTTTTGACAAAGTTGCATTCTGGCCTCAGAGCTAGAGAATTGAAGAGACAGATGAAGAGTGTAGCAATGTGTTCTTCAGTTTTGCATGGATTAAATTGTGTGCCTATCCTTGGAAGCACAGACACATCATCAGGTATCCCAGAAAGAAAACTCTGTGTGCTTCGTGAAAGTAAAATTCCAAATTCCTAAACATTGAATGTTGAGATGAGAATGTGTGATTGTACAAGCATAAAGAAGCTTCATTGTGTTTCTGACAAGAATAACAGGGGGCCTATCACTCCATTCAACAAAATTCTTTACAACAGTCAGTAGGGACTTTTGTTAAAAGAATTTTAAAAAGAAATAAAAACCAGAATGGAAAGTACAGTGGCAAAAATTGGCTTTTTATGATTTTTTTAAAAAATATTTTACTTTTCCTGTGAGATAAATTATTTCAATAAGAACTGATATAGAGAATGTCATTAAACTATTGGTAGATGACTGATGCATTTAAAAATAATTTTCTGATTAAGAGTAACTATTAAAACTGAAACTCCTTTGAACACCTACTTAAACATAATAAATTTAAAAGCATAACTATTAAAATAATAATTTTCTGAGATAACTTTTCCTTTAAAAGGATAAATTGTTATTATTCACATATTCATTTCAAGGCATTCTTATAAAGAATCTAAACTTTTATCAGACTATACTTTTTAAATGATGTCACCTTTAACACACCTGGAGAAACTAATACATGCTTAAAATTGAAAACTACCAAGAATCAAATTAGCTGGATGACAGTGGCTATAATCCTAGCTACTCAAGAGGCTGACACCTGGAAGGTTGCAGTTTGAAGACTGATCAGGCAGAAAAGTTAATGAAGTACAGTGAGCATGAGGTTTTGAGTTCAAGCCCTGATGCTGACACACAGACACCCAAAAGAATATTATATCTTTATGATAATGAGGCGACAAAGCCTCACCATTTATTGATTCAGAATGTAAGAAAGAATAGAAGTAACTATTTGGAGAAAGTCAACAGTGCAACCAATTAGAATTCACTGAAAAAAATGTTGGTGCCTTTTTGGTGACTTAAAATCTTCATAATTGTGAATGAATTGTAAACAACTTGTCCCAAAAATAGGTTCCCACAAATGATAGTCCCAGAAAGGGTAGAACTTTCACCTTACACTGGAGTTAGGACATTTTAAGATAAAAAATGATATATATATATATAGATAGATAGATAGATAGATATAGATAGATAGATAGATAGATAGATAGATATGTATATATTGATATATATAGATAGATATGTATATATATAGATATGTATCTATCTATCTCTATATATATATATATATGTAGAGAAAGAGAGAGAACAAGAACCCAACAAAGTCAGAAATTCTGTCTAATATTGAGACTTTCTTTTCTCTGTGGATAAGTATCTTGAGTTCCTTTCTCTTTTTCCTATTGCTGTCTCTTTCCCCTCCATTGTAGCTACTTATACTCTAGATGAGTTCCATTTCATGGTGAACTAGTCAGGCTTTTGTTGCTATAAGAAAATACCTGACAAAACCATGTAAAGGAATGAGAGATTTGTTTTGGCTTACAATTTCAGAGGTTTTAGTCCTAGGTAAGCTAGATCCACTTTTTCTGGGCTCTGGTGAGGTAGAGCATCATGATGAAGAAGGCTAATGGAATAGAGATGCTTACTTAATGACAGCCAGGAAGCATAGAAAGACAGATAGCAAGAGACCAAGGGATATCCTCCAAAGACACACCGTTAGTGACCTCCTTCCTTCTCACGTCTTTATAACCCATTAAGAAGGCAGTGTCCTCATGATCCAGTCACAAGTTGGGGAAACCAGATCGCAACATGTAAGCCTTTGTGGAGAATGTTTCATATCCCAATCACAGCAACCACAATCCAGGATCCACTTCCTACCTGGTCTCTAACTTAACTCTCCATCCTCTGCCGTCACTTACTTCTTTTAAGTTATTATCTTGAGAAGTACTCTCCTCCTGATGAAAATGATAATAATAGTAATGAGTTTGCTCATGCAATTATAACCCTTCTATATGGTATTTTCACAATAAAAATAATAATAGTAATGAGGTAATGAGCACTGATGTATAAACACTAGTACTTTCTATGTATTCGTCTATATTCAAACACTGGAAGTATTATCTCATCCTCAAAACAGCCTTATGAAATATATTGAACACTAAGTTTATTTAAGAGGTATGGATTTGAGGCTGAAGTGGTTAGTTGTGTTGCACCCAGCCCTCATTGTAAAGGTAATGCATAGAGGGGCTACATTTACATAAGTTGGGTATTGAGGACATTTCTTTTTGAACAATGTCACCTCTTCTCTCCTTTTTCTCTCACACTCTTAAGTCTAAAATACTTTGCCAGACTTTCAAGCACCTGAATGTTCTATACCCATCCAAACTTACATACTACTATACTTATCATTTTAAATTCATTTTGGAGGGAGGGGGACAGAGGCATTTGGTAGATTAACTTCACAGAACATCTTGAAATTTGCTCTTAACTTTAGTGCGTTATCGTGTTTTGGAATCTAAAGTTTAGATCATAAATGAAATGGAATGTGAGACTCTCCCGCCACCTCAATTTCTCGGAAACATTTATCTGTATCACAAACGTGAGAACCATTTTGAAAGGGTTAGCAGTCCATGACCACAAGGCATTGGCCCTGCAACAGGAACAGCTGATAACGAGCACGGAGATGGATGCAGATGCTGCTGTACGTAGAGGTGCCTTTAAGACTTCTCTTGTATTGCAACCCCTAGTCAGTGTTATTGAAGCTGGTCCTTTTCATAACTGAAATTCAAACATAAATTATACTGTAACATCCCTATAGAACTGTCTGAAGTCATAAATGAGGAAGGAAGGAAGATGTTCTCAATACATCCCACATCATTAATGTGTCAAATCTCTTTTCCCATTTAAATGAAACTGGGATGTTTTCCAACTTTTCATTCTGATTGCAAGTATCATTGCCTCTGTTGGAGAAGGAGGGAGTTGATGTAGATCAAAGAACTAGTTTTGTGTTTCAACTAATCTCTTCCTCTCAACCAGCTGTCCTCCCCATTGCCCTACAAACTCTACTCAGAAATTTACACATTCATGCACTTTATTGAAGCCTAAACCCTTGTTGTAGCCATTTCTGCAAAACGAGCCAATTTAAGATTGAGAGATAGAAAAGAAAAGAAAAAAAAAAGAGGTTAAAGAACCATGCCCAGGCCATAGAAATTAGACTTCAAAATGGAGCTAAAGTAATTTCCAAATCATTTTACCTGTCAGGAAAAAAATTACATGTAAGAACCTTAAGAATTAGTCATTTTATCTCAATGGGTATGAGCTAAAGAACTCTGAAGTGTAACTGTCTGACAAGGAATCTAACAATGTAGAACTCTGTTTATACATCATAATCTAAACAACATCACCAATATCAATTAAGTTATTTCTGCGCACATACACAGCTGTAATTTCAAAGCAGTATTTCCGTGGATGACTCTTCAAAGGTCATCTTACGAAGTGGAAGATAGATCCTTAGAGAGGGCCCATGGCCTACCTCCCTCGATACGGTTTTATGTTTCATTGACTGTATTAGCATTAAACTCTTTAAGACTGACAGGCTGCAGTAGGGGGTTCCCAGGTGGATCATGGGATCTGGAAGGCCAGCTGTTCCTTAGCTCAGATAATTCTTCTTTTGGAGATTTACAGATCCGTTTGCATTTGTTAGACCATGGCAAGTCTTTGTACTGCCCAGTCCTGATGTTTTAAAGGAGAGCAGCTTAATAATTTATTAACTGCAACATTTCCTCTGGGTTTTATCTGTGTGATGCCGTCGAGTCACAGAACATTAAAAATATGAAGAACTTCGCAGAGGCACATTCTTTCAGAGAGCTGTGGCCTTTTTGTTGTTGACGATGCCAAGGACTCCTCTGAGAGTGCACTTGTCGGTTTACGTGGTTGGAACTGCAGCTAAAATGAATGTTCCACTTTGTAAAAAATTGGTTTGCAATATCAGTTGCCAGTTTCCTAACAACTGGCCCAGACCTACAAGATAGTTAGTAATACAATGACAGTAAAATGTGATTCGAGGTCTCGAGACATGCCTGAACTGTCTGTATGCTGCAGTGATGAGATAATGCGTCTACTATTATGCTACTCTGTGCCCTCACAAAGGCGACACACTGTTGTCCAGTCTCTGCACCTGAGTAAACTTTGTCCATGTTTATAAATTTTACCAAAAAGTCTGTTTTCCATGAGGTTTCTTTCTGATCCTCTTCAAAATGGATATTGCTTTTGTCTTATTTGACACACTGATGATATTTACAAGTCCTGCTGGCGCAGGGTACTTACTGGGTTTTGTTTTGTTTCTGTTGTTTGGGGTTATTTTGCCCAGTACTAGACTGGCATGCCAGAATACCCTTGCTGTATTCCCCTGGTAATCCTTGCATGGACCAGTGTAGCATCTTGTATGTGGTAGATACTTTTTTCTTAATACATGTTAATCCTCCTGCCCTAATCCCCCTTTTCTGTGTTTCTTCTACTCTTCTTAATAGCATGTAATTATTTAATGATATCTTCAACCCTTTGTGTAACCTATTTTAGTATGGAAAATAATTATGTTTGGAGACTATTATGTTAGGCTGGTATCAAATAAACACTATATCTGTACTTGTAAATAACTCCCCAGTGTACAGAATATTTTCTCATGTGTATTTTTTTCTTCTTTTTGAAGTGGAGTCTTACTAAGGGCTCACGTTGAATTTGTAGATTCAAGTGATGCTCCTACCTCAGGCTCCTGAGTAGCTAATATTACAGACAGGTACCAGAATGCCTGGCTTTACTTTCATATATACCATTTGACCATCATGTGAAACTTCTAATCATGTCTATGGCTAAAGAGAAAGATGGTAGTCTCTTTTCACAGATAAAAAGGCCCAAAGAAGTCAATTTGTTTGTATGAAGTTGTTTTCTAGTACACTTTAGAGCTTTAAATCAAAAGCAGATGTTCTATAGATTCCAACAGGATTCTTCCTTTCATGCACACTTTTTTCATCAAATAGTTACCAAGTACCCATTGTTTGGCTTTGAATAAACAGTCAAATAGGATACTGTCTAGCCTCAACTCTCGGGGGGGACATCATAATAACCTAGCTACAGAGCTGTTGGAAATAATAGTACAGCCATGTTGCCTCTCTATCCAGACTAATATGCAATTAAAAGACAACATTCACTTTCAGTAGCTGAGCAGATTCAATAAATTTAATGGCATTTAATGATTACTCAGCTTGTAGCATCTTTTATTCAAAGGTCAATGCCAATGCACTGTATAAACTATGCACTGTGTTTATAGATGACACAGACATCAGATTGGAAGACTGTCTACACTGAAGAACTAATTGGTTTTACCCGGTATACAGTTGGCAATTAATAAGTGTTTATTGACTAACTTCTTAGTAATTTCTTCTCTGTTTCTGAACATGCCCCTTTTATCATTGTCTCCTTCCTCTATAAGATTGACAAAAAGCTGGTTATGAAATACAATTGAGGGAATAAAGCATCATATTTAATTTAAAGCCATTTCAATTTGTTCTTCAGTCAAACAAATTGCTCAAATATTTTGTTCCTTCATCTTAAACAGATGCTCCAGAGAAGAGAATCTGACTAGAGTTTTCCCATTTTGAGTTAATTTCACTTATAAGTCAACTACAAGTATTCTCATGTTTCTGAATACAAGTATTCTCAAGTAACCAACTTGAATGACTAGTTAATCTATTAGGTTCTTTTATATCACACTTTCAGTCTAAGGGGTATGGGATTTAAACAGTTAAGGGTAATTCTTCCTCAAGGCTGTTTTATGTTGTCATAGCCACCTGCTCTATGTACAGAGCTGAGGTAATTAATAAGAGGCATTAACACATCTAGTATCACTGGGGAGAGGAGAGGGAAACCCGAACGCTGTTGAATAGCTTTAACTGTGAAACACTAAATGTTGCCTTACTTGCCATCTTTCACTCTACCACCCAACTTGTGATCATTTCTGCAAGGTGAAATAGAAGGTAAGCTCACACCCCAGTGTAACTTTAACAGGTTTAATTACATGTTATTTGAAATATGCATTTGGCTATGGTGGTATAATACAGCCACAGAAGCCATAGCCAGCATTTCTGGAGAAGCAGAGCCAGTGCTCAGGAGGGGGATGGGAATTAAAAATGCAGAGTTGAAATAACAAGAGGATGTTGGGTAGCCAAGAGATGTGGCCCAGGGGAGATCAGAAGGACAGGGTAAGCCACTAAACATAGAGGAACTTTTGCAGAAGGGAGGACTTAGAAAAAGAGACAGTCTAGAGACAATAAGGAGACAGGGACACACAACAGAGAGAACTTCATTACACAGATTGAGTGGGAAATTAATTTATTAATAAAATGGGTTTCAGATTGCACAGGTCAAGCAAACATCAAGAACTTAGGAAGGACTGGCTTGGCTGACCCTTAATGGAGTTTAGTGGTAAATGAGAAGAGCTAGTTGCATTGTAAAATTAAAGGGATAGTAACCAAATAAGGATAGAAATATACTCTTTAATTGGTGATTGGTGAGATTTTTTGAATGCCTATTTAAATGAATGATCTAACAGATAAAGAGAGTAAAGAAGAATAAGTGGCAGTTTGTCTTAGTGGGCTAAAAGATATTATCAGAGTGTTTTCTCCTAATGCGGTCCATTTCTGTCACTGAATCTATGCAAGCACATCATTAAAAATAAGTAACACAAAATGTCTTTTTAAATGACATGTTATTTCAGCTAAATCTTTACATCTGAATCTTGTTTCTTATTTTCCTGTGCTTGTTGACAAGTCATTAGGAAAAAGTGTTTCGTTCAATATTGCCTGTCATCTAAGAAATTTGTATAGCTTAAATACAGACTTGATGGATTAACAGTAGTTAAAAAACAAAAAGCAGAATGCTCTGTATGGTCTTGCATCTATCACAAGCCATAATATATGTATCTTTAGACATTCGCAGTAGTAAAATAAAGAACAGGAGATGAATCACAGATAGGACACTAGAGAGTTAAAGAAAATGAGGCGGTTAGAACTGTATGAAAAATGGTATAGAAATGATCATCTCACAATCTAATTGATCTACCATATGTATGCTGCCAAAAGATAATTTTTTTATCTTAGCATTTATTTCGTAGAAAAACACCATAATTAAATTACACTAAGTAGACATTGAGAAACACAGCTAATGGACTTCAGAGTTAACATTTTTAATATACAGAATCCCTTTTACATGATCTCTTGCTTTGATATTATTTTTAAATACCATCTAATATCCTGTTATGGATTTTTTTTTAGTAGACTGGTTAACAAAATGTCACCAATCCATGAGCGTTGGCAGGAAGTCAATGACACTTTATCACAGAGAACTGCTGGCATGTTCATAATAATAATGATACCTCTGCCATGCATTAGCTGTTTCCTTCTGCATCTCCAATGTATCGCAGCACTGTCACACGTCATGCCATCTGAAATGTGGCCTACACATTGACCAGACACCATGCACCAAGGCAGAGAATAATTATAACACTTTTACAGCTGTAATCCTGGGGAAGAATAATTTGTAAGGACCTCATGGTGATTCAAAACAAAATTTAGTAATAAAATAAACATTACCCTTGGGCTATTTCAAAACCTAGAGTGTAGTTATTAGGAAGGCCACCAGGATGTCTATGCTATCTTCAAGGGTTGTGCTTGGCCTGTAACTTCTCGCTGATTAGGTTTTGTTTATATTTATTTCCCCAGGGAAGAAATCTGAGAAAAAATATATATATACTATTATTATCAAGATTTTACTAGGTGGCAAAAGAGCCACATTTATCTACCCTTTCCCTATAACTATGAAAGCAAAACTAACCTTGCACAATTGAAATGTACAAATGCACAGAGGTAGAGAGGGAAGAAGGGAGGGAGAGAGGAAGGAGAAGTGGGAGGGAAAAAAGAGAGAACAGAGACAGGGATTGGAGGGGGCAAAAGTAATATGAATTAGCATTAGCCACAAATATATCAGATTGAACCCACTTAGTTTTGAAAGCAATAAGAACATACCCTGAAGTGACATGTTGTAATCGGCATCTAGCCAATGAATGCAAGTAGGACTTAGCCTCTCAATAACTGAAGTGAGGTTTTTATTGTTTTTGAAAGCTCTACAGGTTCAAAGAATTCTATGTAAACCATAAGAAAATAATTCTGTGTTCATTTTGTTTTTGCATTTTATTTTATTTTTTATTGATACTGGATTATTGGATGTCTCTAACAATTGTTTGAAAAATGCATTCTGGAGAATCAACTGATTTTTAATGATAAGTCCTTGATTTTAGACTTTAGATCAACCAGAGTTAGAAGATTCTTACAGCGTAAACAATGGATCGCCTAAATTCCCAGCTCTCCTTTCAAGCATTTGCTAATGTGGCATTGACAATCTACAATTCCCAGACTGAGGAGAAGTGATAGAAATATTGGATAAAAAAAATACAAGCCAGAAAGATAAATTGTTTGGGTTGTCTTTTTGCAGGTTTGAGGTCACGATTCATTCATCTTGTTACTTTGCTCTATCCCTTTAGTGGCTTCAATTGCAGGATTAAATATTGAATGGTGGCAGATCATTCAATACATAGGCTCTCATAGCTTGGCATTAGAAGGCTTTTCATGCTTAAAATGGAACTGTGTGCACACAGAATGCCAAAGATAATCGTGCTGATGATCTAGTCTGTGAGATTAATCCCTCCACAATATTACCAGACAATTCTTAACACATTGATTTGTCTCTGATATGACACTTCTGAAACAAATGGATATACACAACGCATTTTAGAAGTAATACTAAACCTCTGATGCAGCCTATCTTTTTCAGGAAATTAACCCATTAGGACGTTTGTCTGGAAATTTCAATACATTATCCCATCAATGTTTATTACTCACCTGATAAATATAATTCTCAAATAAGCCAAAATGCTCTGGGGACTATTGATGGAAAATTACACATTTTTGTCCTCATAACTAAATATGAAGAATGAAAGTTCTAAAAGAATGCATTCTCTGAGGATATTTTACACCCTCTTATAGCCTGAGAAAGTAGGCTTAAAATACTTAATTTCTGCTCTCCATATGCATTTTAAGGGTCACCTACATACTAAATCCATTAAAGTAAGTACATTAAAGGTTAAAACTGTATATTTAGCCCATGGGCCCAAGAGACTTGAAGACTAATGGATATGATTTTTGAAAAATAAAAATGTTTTATTTATAAAACATAAAAATTAAAGTTTGACAAGGACCAAGAGGTCATTCCGTTTCTTCCTCTTCCAGCCTGTGCAGAAGCATTTTATTTCTCATTTATCTGGATAGTCTGTAGTGCCCCAGATGATAATTTTTCACTCCTTTCTGAAGTTGCTAAAATCTAGCTCTTCAAGGTAAAATTGTTTCTGGGTGGTTAGAGGAGGGGAAGATTTTTTTTTTTTGTACTTTACTCAGGATTTTAATTTCTTTGATACTTAAGTTTGGCCCACTGTTTTTGAGAAACTATTGGCTTGGTTATGTAGAGGAGGGGAAGATTTTACCTAAAATTTTCCTTTCTTAGAACCAGTCCATCCATTAATTCTCCCCAGATGCTTGTTTTAAATCATTGTAATAATTCCATTTTGTACTACAAACATTTGTCATATTTCTCTTTTTTCCCTCAATGTAAGCACATTTGGAATTTTCTCACTTTCTCATAAGTCATTCATGCTATTCCTTTCATCACCTGGATTTATCTCTGGCTCGCTTCCAGGATGTCCACATCTTTGTGGAATATGAGAGTTAAGTTTCTCCTTTGTGATGAAGTCTGTCTTGCCTGGAGGCAGTGGAAGAAGAATACAGACTTTAGAACCAGACAGCTCCAAGTTTGCATTCTGTCTGCCATTTAGAGAGAGACAGTCATCTCTGTATTAAAATCCTCTGTGCCTCAGTTTCTTTACCCATAAAATTAAGTTGAAATAACAATATCTACTTTGTAGGATGGTTGTCATTTTGTAGGTTTGTTTTTCTTGTGTGGCACCTGGATTTTAACTCAGGGCTTCATGGTTGAGTACAAACCCATCTGTGACTTCTTTTGAATCTGACCCAGTTTAAGTTGGATTTCATTGATGTATGTTTGTATATATGCATGCATGCATGTATGTTTTATATTCATTTAGTTGTTTGCCATGCTAGAGACCAGTCCAGGGCTTTGCATATGCTATGTGAGCACTTTACCACTGAACTACATCCACAATTTACTAAAGTTGTGTGTGTGTGTGTGTGTGTGTGTGTGTGTGTGTATATATATATATATATATGTTGTATAATATATGTCTTATCTATCATCTATTTATGTATTTACCTATCTATCAAATGTTGCTGTGAGTTAGCAATAGAAGAGTTAGCTGTTGTGAGGAAATAGGGTAAATCTATGTGGTCTTAACCTGAAAATAAGACATCCACAGAGCTGACTTGATTCAAGAAAGAAGATGTGCTAGTGGTTCATTCCTATAATCCTAGCTACTCTGGAGGTAGAGTTCTGAAGAACCCAGTTCAAAGCCAGGCTGAGCAGAAAAGTTCTTAAGACTCCATCTTCAACGTAATCAGCAAAATATCTGGCTGGAAATGTGGCTCAAGTGGTAGAACAGCAGCTAAGCAAAGCTCTGAGTTCAAATCCCGGTATTGGAAAAATAATAATACTGATGAGGAAAGAAATGTGAGTATAAGACAGGTAACAAGTATTTTTTTACATAATATATATCAGATTCGGTAATGGGGATGGAGCATAAAGCAGTGAATGGAGAACTGAGAAAAAGGCAAACAGAATCCTATACTTCCTATATTCCAGAGACCATAGGAAGCATTTGTGTTAATTCCTGGATTATACAAATTTCTTCTACATTATAAAGCAATTATCCAAGGCTGAGAAAAATAAGAATAACCCTTGCTCAGGGCCATACAGCAGCAAGAAATGAAACTGGTATGCAAGCCCAGGCACCCCTTACAAAAGAATGCTTTATTCCAGTAGTGTACAAACCTCAGTGAGCACACAATCATCTCAAGGGACATGAAAGCAAGCAAGTTACTGGCTGTGTTGCTCAAGTCTCTGATTCAGTGGGTCAGGGAAGGACTTGAGGATTTGCTACCAGTGTGGGAACTGTAACTGAGAACCATTGTTCTATTTCTGTTCCGTGTGTTAGTAATTATCAGGTGGAGCTTAGGCCCAGACAAGCCCAGTTATGATTTCTTTTTCTATTTTTTTGGGGGGGCGGGGTTAGTCTAAGGATTGAATCTAGGTCCTAATACTTGCACAAGGAACACTTTACCACTTAAGCCAAGACACAATTTTTTTGTTTGTCTTATATATACATACATGTACATGTATGTGTATACATACATGTACATGTATGTATATAGACACATATATATGTGTCTGTATACGTGTGTGTGTGTGTGTGTGTGTGTGAGTGTGTAAGGTCTTACTAACTTTGCTCAGGCTGACCTTAAATTGGAGATCTCCCTACCTCTGCCTCCTAAATAGCTGGGACTATAGTCTGAACCACCATATCTGGTTTTGTATACATTTTTACATGATACATCTTAAGTCTCTATTTTTAAGAAAAATCTGGCTTAGTGCAAGGAAATGAAATTGAGCCTGAGAAAAATTGATGCCCTATGTAACCTATGAAAATAAAAACTCAAATATGAAGAAATTAAAATTAGGTCCCTTTGTCTAGGACCAAGTTGGAAACCCTTTTACTATAAATTGAAAACAGAGCATGTAAGGTACTGAGCATCAAAACCTTTTCATATTAAATTTGAGCAAATTGAGTTCCTTTTTTACTAAGATAACAGGGTCAGGGTTTCAGTTCATGGGCCTAGAGATCACATTCCTGAGGAAAACCTGCATACTGGGACAGGAAAAAACATACCGTACACACACACACACACACACACACACACACACACACACACACACACACACACACACACACACACACACACACACACACACACACACACACACACACACACACACACACACACACACACACACACACACACACACCATTTTCCTGGAATTACTACAGTTGCCGTTCAAAAAGCTATAAACAAACCACAGCTTTTTGTCTATTCTTTCTTAAAAGTGTCTTGTATAAATATAGTATTTGTTAACTAACTTCCTAGTTCATATTTGCTAACCATAACTTCATTCAATATGAAAGGCAGGTCAAAGAAATATGTCAAGAGTTTCATAGTTATGTCTTTCCATCTTTATTTCCTAGAAATAAACCACATGCAAGTAGGTGTTGAACAAATACTTTCTATATACTTGATTGATAGGGACTTGATATTTGGTTATAAAATAAATGGAAAGGCACTACAGAAAGCACTTGGTCAGATCTTCTTGAACTTGACAACACCTTGATTCCTATACAAAGTAAGTTGGGAAAAAATGACCTATACTTTAGCAGTTAAAATGGATAATTGCCAACTCTTCAGTTTAATTCAATTCAGCTCCGATCTGTTCAATTCTCTCAGTATAATCCAGGGAGTATTTATTGATTGCCTACTTATGTTTACCCCATACACAGTCATAAATTTGGTTCTTGGGTGGGTAAGTACAGACCCCATCAGGTCAATGTGCTACCCTGTGAACTATAAGAAGAGCATTTTAGCTTTCAGGTACATTTGTGAATTAAGTTTATAAATCCTTGCATACAACCTATAATAACTATGTGGCACCTAAAGAAATTGCTAGATCTCTAAGGACCAATTCAGACCTTACTTAATATTTGAGTTATTAAGGTAAATACTTTTGGTAAAATATTTGGTGTAGAAAGGAATATAAACACTGTTTCAGAATACTTCAGTGATGCTATTTCATCTTTAAAGTAGACCACATTTTGTTTCTTGCTGGAAATAACCTCATCACTGAACTCCAAACATGTTGACCATTTTCTCATAGTGAACACAACTGGGCAGGAGCTGGTAATATTGATTCCCATTGAATTAGCATCTGCCGTCAGTCAGTGGTATGTGCCATCTAGTATGATTTGTTTACAAGCACATGTTTTTGGATGTGAAAAATCAGCAATGAGAATTCTTGCATCAGTGATTGCTGCCATTTCAGCTACCTGCTCCAAAGAAAACATTTCCATTCTGTTTTATTTTTTTTGACGGTAGACTAAGACAAAGCAACTTACCCCTGTAATTTCTGTATTATGCCATGGCCCATTTAAGCTGTACAATGCACTACTTGTTTTCCTTTTGTTATTACCTTCGTCGAAGATGGAAAATGTACCCCAAATTGCGATACAATAAGATCATTTTTGCATGCCAGTGTGCAGGTTTATATATGAGATGTTATTATGGAAGGGGAGTTTATGGGCAAGTGAGTTTCTGGCAGCCTTTCACGTCACCTGTATTACAGGTGTACTTTTCTTTACTAATGTAAACGGCTCTCCATATACATTGTGTTTTCAACTTCTATAAACATTCCTGTATTTGTAGCATTTTGGTGAGGAAATTTATGAATTAACCAGCATTCCTTCTTTGCTGTTTTAAGAAGCAAAGTTTAGTTTCCAACGACCATTACCTATTTTACTTGGGTGTCTTGGGAGAAAGAGGAGACAGCCTTTAAGATATTGCAAATATTTCCTTTTATTTTCTGTCTCAATTTTCTTCGTTATACATTAGAGACCTTATGTAATGTTTAACATTTCAATTTACTATATGCATTTTCAACTTTCAGTATTTGTCATCTTGTTCCAATTTAATGAAAGCTTATTTGGCTATGGTTTTCATTGGAAAGCAGAACACACATACAACTTTCAGCAATAATATATATTTTTCTTTTTCTTTGGATTTGAACAGCTTTCTAAAATTTTCTGTACTGAAATTCTGGCAGAGTTAATTCTTCAACATTTGGCTGAGGGTTTGGAATGTTTTAAACATTTGAAGTGACTGGGATCAATTACGGTAACCTAAAATGGATAACCTTTAAGACACAAAACTCATGTTTTTTCTTAAACCAGCTCATTACATGACATCTTTCTGTTTGTATATCGATAAAACACTGTATGTTGGCTAAATAAGGCTCATTTCATTTATTTCCAAGTACTGTTGATATTGTAAAGCCAGCATATTACATATAACATTAAAGATATTTTTAAGATATAACATCTTTGTGGATGGAAAAAAAAAACAAAATTCAGAAGATGGATAAACTTGTAACAATTTAGTAGTCTAACAAAGTATAATAAATAGCAAGATCATGTATTTCAAATGAGTCTTTAAGAAATTCATAATGCAAGCATATTTTTAAGCTCTGTTTTTCTAATTAAGGCAGCTCTTAGAGTCTTCTTGTTCAGTCTCACTAGTGCTATTTCATTGCTGAAAGTCTCCTCCACACACGCCACGTAAAACCCCTGCTTCCTCAGAGAGAAGTTTACAAAAGGGGATTATGTAGTAATATCCTGTTATTTTTATTTATCAGGTTAATATAGGACTCACATTACACTCTTGGGGTAGGAAAAAAGCCAGGCATTACCAGCTTCAAGATTTGCCTTGATAAATATAAATGCAGACAACGCTGTGCTGATGGTAGGTAGTGGTTGTGACCCATGACGGGCAGATGGCTATAACGATGGAGAGAAATATTACAGCCTGAACATTCCTGCTTTTGCTCCAGTGGACTCAGAATACATTAGCAAGGTCTTCTCTCAGCTCAGAGGTTTTTTTTTTCCCCTGATGATGGATTAGTGATAAACTCATATGCATGTTATTCCAGAGTTCCCCTGAGACTTTAGCTTTTCATGAATGAAAAGGTCATTTGTAAATTTCCTACATTCTTCCATTCATTTTACCATGGATCCAGATTGCTTTATATAATTTTATAGAGCTATATTGTCTTGGAAAGTAAGAAATTACAGTTGTCTCATTTTAAGGTCCTGATTATTTACCAGTTTGGAAGAAACCTATGTTTCTCTATCTGGTAAAGAGAAAACTTAGAGGAAAACTAAAATCATAGTATAAAACATGTACTAAGATATTCAGGAGGCTAGAAGTCTCTTTGCTCATTTTGTGCTACGTGACTTTTGATAGAAGGCCAAACTTTGTACCAGATGTATGGTGTTTTATAATAATTACATAGTGCCAACCTTCCATCGCTTTCCACTGAGACCAATCAGCATCTGTTTTGTCAAAAATGGTTTTTAGTGATTTTTTTTAGGGCCACAAATTAGTAAAAGTAC
Source organism: Dipodomys merriami (assembly GCF_024711535.1). NCBI lineage: Eukaryota > Metazoa > Chordata > Mammalia > Rodentia > Heteromyidae > Dipodomys > Dipodomys merriami. Next base: position 24,299,036 of record NW_027202493.1, on the reverse strand, counting down.
TAAGTGAGACACTAAGTCACATATTTTATTATTATTGTATTTTATTATTATTATTATTTCTCTCTTTTATGTTATAAATTGCTTCAGACATAAAGATTTCCTTTAATAACTGATCATAGTAGAGTTTGTTTCTCTGATAATTGGGGGTAAAAATTTATTTAACATCTAGCCTTTTTGTTTCTTTGATTCTGTTAGCCACCATATGCCAAACTGATAAGGAATGGATAGAGAAATGAATGAGGAGAAGGTGCTATAGTCCTTTATTGCCATTTCCACTTACTTACTTACTAAGACACTTCACTCTTAAGTCCCCTTGTGTGTGATAAACAAAATTTACAGGTATTGATTATCAAAGACAACTATAGGTCTTAAGTGGGAGGAGATGCCAGAACCATGTGATGCATGGAAACCTGGTTCTCATTCACCTGTTGACCTTTCTGGTGGCACATGAACGACCATTTGAGATCTGTGCTTGGCTCAAGTGATGGGCAAATCTCTCATTCTACACTCCATAGTTGCTCAGGTCCTCAAGCAATTGCAATTATTAAAACACCAAAACTCATGGGTTCCTCCCTTTGCTCTTCTTACATATTTAATTCAGAACTAAAGCAAAAGACCCATATTTTATTATTTCTGACTCAGTGCATAGGATAAGCAATCCTTCAGTGCTGTTTTGTTGCAGCTTGAGTTCAGTGGCCACACTCATGCTAGGTAAATGTCCACAGTGTGCATGCCTCAAAACCCTGTCAAATAACTGGCTGCTATGACAATGACAACAATGTCTGTGTAGCTCTTTAAAGCTCTGTGAGTTTGCACTGGTATTGTGCAGTATTCAGTTTTTTCAGACGAACATAGACATGACTGGTTATCAGAATAAATGTGTGCATATCCAGGGCTCAAAATAAATCAAGGTGGACATAATGAAAAAGTTTTCAATGCCGTTAAAAGAAAATCTAGCATACTTTACCTTGGTTTTCTAGTGGGTAAGACTTGGTAATAGTTCTTGTTGGAAAAAAAATTTTTTTAGCAGAATTGGGGTTTGAACTCAAGGCTTATAATTTCTTTTTTTTATTTTTTATTTTTTTATTTTTATAATTTTTATTTTTATTTTTTGTGAACACACTGTACAGAGGGGTTACAATTACATGGGCAGGTTAATGCATACATTTCTTAGCAAGCATTGCAGCCTCCTCCTTTGTTTACCCTTCACATCCCTTCCCAGCCTCCCCCCCCATCCCCCTACCCAATCCTCCCCGATTCCCCCCCCCCGCCCTCCCCCCCCCCCCCCCCGCACCAACATTGTAAAACTCGTTTTCGACATGACAACTTGTACTTCTCATTGTTGCAACAGGTCCACCTGTATCCTTAAACGATTTGTTTTTCCCCATCTCCTCTACAAGTTATACTGACATCAAATATAGTGAAAGCAGCGGTTATACTGTGGGGGAGGGACATACAAAGCAACAAAGAAATAATCTTATAAATGCGTTAGAAACAAATGCATGAAAGGAAAAAAAACATTAAAATACATATCTAAGGATTCATTTTCCTAACATCACATTATCTGACCTTTTCCGTTTGACTCATACATATACTAGATATTGCAAATAAGGGAAACCATGGGACCTATGTTTCTTTGGGCCTGGCTTACTTCACTTAATATAATTTTTTCCAAGTTTTTCCATTTCCTAACAAATGGGGCAATGCCATTCTTTCTGATGGAGGCATAGAATTCCATTGTGTATATATACCACATTTTCTTGATCCATTCCTCTACTGAGGGGCATCTGGACTGGTTCCATATCTTAGCTATGGTAAATAATGCTGCAATAAACATAGTTTTGCTGGTAGCTTTAGTGTGGTCTTGTTTGTAAACATTTGGGTAAATGCCCAAAAGTGGGATTGCTGGGTCATAGGGGAGCTCTATGTGGAGTCTTTTGAGGAACCTCCATACTGCTTTCCAAAGTGGTTGAACAAGTTTACATTCCCACCAACAATGAAGTAAGGTTCCCTTCTGTCCACATCCCCTCCAGCATCTGTTGTTGTTAGAGTTCTTGATTTTTGTCAAGGCTTACAATTTCTAGACAGACAATCTATACAGCTGAGTCTCGCCTCCAGCTACTTTTTACACTGGTATTTTTATATAAGGTCTTGTTTCCTGCCTAGGTGCACTCCTGACCTTTAATTTCTCTATTTGAGGCTTTCTGTCAATTTGGCTTTGTCTTTTTCTTTTCTTTAAATTAAATTTTTGTTTTGTTTTCTGTTATGGGACTTGAACTCTGGGCCTGGTCTCTGTCCTGAGCTTTTTCACTCCATGCTTGCTCTGCACCACTTTGAGTCATGGCACCAGTTCCCATTTTCTGGTGGTTAATTAAAGATAAGAGTCTCATGGACTTCCCTGTTCTAGCTGACTTTGAACCATAACTCTCAGATCTCAGCCTCCTGAATAGCTAGGAGAATAGGTATGAGCTACCAGCACCTGGCTTTAAATTACTTTTTTAAAGTATACCTTTAGTTGCACAAAGAAGTTTAAAGTGAACATGTCACTGATGATGTTGAAATGGAGGCTAAAGAACTTTTCTGCCTGGAATGGATTGTGTGGAACTGGATCCTTCCAATCTTACCCTCTTTCATAGATAAGATCATAGATACAGAGGAGCAAGCAGCAGGAGACTTCAATGGAATTTTAAGTGAGTAAAACTTCCTATTTGGCCCACTTGCCTAAGACTTCTTCACTCACAATTATGAGCTGAACAAACTGTTGGGAGAGAAAGGGTATTAATAAAATTTTGGTGAATCACATGGGTTTCTCTAATGCAATTGAGACTTTTGCAAGCCATATGATGAGGTGTTCTTTCCTTGTATTCTTTATCTGATGAACATTCCCAAATTTTCATTTAGAAAATTATTGTCAAGGTGATATACAGAGGGGTTAGAGTTGCATAAGCCAGGTAATGAGTACATTTCCTTTTGAACAGTGCCACCCCCTCCCTTATTTTCTCCCAACTTTTTCCTCTCCCAACTTCCCTTCCAGCAAGCCATATGACGTTTGAGAATACAATTTCCAAAGCAACAAAACCCTTATGGAAAAGTTATATTCAAATTTAGTTTTTCTCTAATGAAAAATTTTTGTTGTTCTTTTCTGGCAAATTTGATTTCAGAATAAAAGAAAACATAGAATCATAATGCAAATATGTTTTTGGCCCAAAGCTGATTAGTCTTGGATATTTTTTTTCAACACAGTTCAATTATTTCCAAACTGTTTTTAGAGTTTCAGATTCTTGCTTTGATAGGATAGATTTTGTTCTAAAGACATGACACAGGGGTAATCCTGAGCATTTCTGAAGCTGTGCTATTCAATATTTCTATCATTCAGACACGGTTTGGCAAAGATGGCAGTTTAGTCAAGCGAAATGTACTTTAAGTCCTAGGGTTGATTGGTCAAGAATAAGATTTCTCCAGTAAGACAGTTTTACAAAGGCATAGTGACTGTACTTTCAAAGTTCAAACAAACAGAGCATAAGGAATTATTTTGAAATATAATGATGGTACAGTTGTAACAATAAAGAAAGTCTGTAATAAATAAAAGATGGTGCATCTGTTTTGAAAGACCTCTGACTGTTACACCTTGTAATTTGCTGCAGGCTTGATAGATTGTATCTTAACTGTGAGTACAAAGGCAAGAAGACAGTCCCATTTTCTGTTCATCTTGAAGATCTTTAGGCAGTGAGTGACACGTGGTATGATAGCTAAGAGAGGGAAATAGTATGGGAACATGGGATGAAATTGTGTTTAAGTATTATCTATTATTCTGAGAAGAAAATTAGCTTCTATCTGTTTCTCAAGAAGTAGTGGTGATCTGTGCTACAAATAAATACTTTCTTACCTGCTTTGGGAAAAAGGATGCGTTTGAAAAAGAGGGTACAGTTGAAGAATAGGTTATTTTAGTATGAAGATTCTTTCTGTTCTCTCCCACCTTCTCTCCCTCTGTCTCCCTCTTTCTCTCCTTTCCTTCCTTTCAGCCTCCCTCCCGTCTTTCCCTTCTTCCCCTCCTTTCTTCTTTGTCTCCTTCCTCTCTCCTTCCCTCTTTTCCTTCTCATCTCTCTCACCCTCTTTCCGTTCCTCCTTTCTTCCTTTTCTCCCTTTTCCTTTTCCTCCCTCCCTTCCGCTTTCCCTCTCTCCTTCCTTCACTTCTGTTTTGTCCTGAGGACCAAAGACTAGGCCTGTACATTCCCCCGATATCCTGTACCATTCCTTTCTACCCCTAGTCTCCAAGATTATTTTCCTAATCAGCAATAAGAACTTGGACTTACCATCATTGTGCTTCACAATTTACTTTGTTTTTTGATCACCTTCAATACAGTCTGATAACAAAAGATTCCTGATATTTTGCTTTCCCTTCTCTTCCAGTAAAAGAATCATCATACTCCTTACTTTATCCAGTGCAACAAAGTGTTATGAGGACTATTAAATATAAAATTCTTAACAGTTTGGTGGTGTGTAACCTAAAGGTGAAAAAAAAAATCTATTGATGGCTAACAGAGAGATTTTAATCTAAATCTTCCCCAAGGTCAGTAATATTATTTTGGAATATGAAAAACTATACCTACAAAAGGAAGTAATTCATCACTTACAAAAAAACAAATTTGGAGTTTTTAATAAGAGCCAAGCAAACTCAGACATCTAAGCCGTCAAGAAGGCTTGCCGCAATAGGAAGAGAATATCACGATGTGACTCTTTACGGATCAAGTACAAATGAGGTTGACAGTGTATGCGCTGAGAACTGGAAGCTGCAGAGACTGTATTTCCCCTTCCTCATGTTGACACTTTGTGAGTGTAGGCAGCGCAGCCAGGCTGATTAAAAATGTCAAGCCTTTGTTCATGTGAACCACACGCTTTTTAAATCTGAATTCCAAGATCAAAAGCTCCAAACCACAGTACGCAAATAAAGTGTTTATTAATTAATGCATTCTCTTACATTGTATACAAACAGGGCAAACACTTAGGAAATTTCATCATTATTGTAAGCTTAGCACTGATTAGAATATATAGTTCCCAATCATTGGAGACTGAGACATGCAGCTACATGCTGTGAGCCCAGGACAAGGCCAAGGTGGGATTTTCCTGAAGCTCTTCCTCATCAGGAGTCACAGACCTGACTCTGGCCCACAGGATGCCATATTCTTCATAAGTGGAATAGTGTGAATCCACAGGCAGCTGAAATTTGCCCTTCAGGAACCTTGTGTAAGGTGATACGTCTTCCACTGACTTCTGGCCTGGCTCAATTGAAAGTGCATGAGAATTCAAACCCAATACCCACAACCTGCTGAAGCGAATAGGTGTAGTTACCACTCCCAACCAAAAGGCTTCCTCCGCTGCATCTCCTGTAACTCCTAAAAGTAAAACCACCTTGAAGCCTCCTTGATGCAACATTCTCTAATCTCACTCTGATGCCTCCATCCGTTCTAAGAATCACTTATTGTCCTCACCAATGAGGTCACATAATCAGAGTAAGAAGGACAACCTAACTATATGAGTAACTTGTTCCTTACCAGTCTTAGAACCTTTCCCTTTGCAGACTGTGGGATTGTATCTGAAGTGGTACAGTTAGCTGGAAAAGACTGAGAGCTAAGGGGGTACTAAGTGATAGGCCACTTCCATAGCTTTGGGTTCAATTCCCTCCTCCAACACACACACAAAAGAGGAATACATTAAATCCATGTTGAATATAGGGAACTATGCCCAACAAAGAGATACCAAGTAACATTTGCATGCTCAAAAACTTGGTATCTATCAAAAATAATAAGAAAGAATTAGAAGCAGTATCTATCTATTTTTTAAAATAAAAACAAATATGCAGTGAGTTCTTGCAATGTTTCCAGGAAGATGGTAGGTGCTCAGGATACCAGAGTGAATTAAAGACACAACCCCTGCTTTCTGGACTCCTAAGAGAACAATGCAGGTGATTTATGCTGTAGGAACAGGAATGAGTAGCATTAGGCCCTGAAGAAAGTGAAATACTATTGAATATGTCAGGTCTGGAAGGAGTGAAGAGAAGACATTTGTTTGGGGCGAGGCATAAAATCAAGAATACAAGAAAGGTAAGGAAGCTGGCAGATTGGGGGCCATAAAGAGGCACCACAAACAGGGAGAAATCCTGCTGTTTCTGTGCGGAAGCATAAGGAAGTTTCCATTGTGCAAACACACCACCACTGAGGACACTGTATAAGGCTGTGGGAGAAAAGAATAGTAGGAAGATTTACCTGGCAATATTATTCAGGAGGAATAGGATTGCAGGGGAAAAAAGGATAAATTTGATCTAGTTTTTAGAACACTTTTTTCCAAATCTAGGCATGAGCTGATTGATGTTGTATTATTGACAGCATTAGACTTAAGAGATAGAGGGTCAACTATTTCAAAAAGAAGAATGAATAGGACTTGGCAGCTGATCACAAATGTTAAAGAAGGGAAAGCGAAAATGTGTTTAACTGACCATCTTAGTAACAATGGTGGGACACCTGACAGAAGTGTGCAACTGGAATAAGAGAGGTTGGCTGTTACAAAAGAGAATGAGGCTTTGGGCTCATCAAATATTTTGTTTTCATGTGTCTTTTTCTGCATCTGCTGCTTTGGGAAAGGAGTCTTTCTCAGTGGTTAATGATTATTAATGCTTTTTCATGCTTACCTACTTCTTGAATATCCAGCTATGTACAAAATTTGTAATCAGTTGCACATCTCTATATACAACAGAACCTAAATTCAGATTCAGCTATAGTGAGTACAATTTGCGCAACAGATTCAGAAAATACCTTTTTTAGGTAGTCGAAACCAACTCTGTGCTAAACAACTTTGAGGTCACTAAACCTTGCTGCCACACAGTTATTTTAATCTCTGAAGTAACTGTGGTTAGATTGGCTCTGAGATGCCTAGAGGAGGTTCAGTGAATCCTCAGTCATAAGTATATTTCTGTTCTTCAGGATGGAAAGGAAGATCATCTACATATTGATGGTTGATGAAGCTGCCCCGAGTCATGCTTATCTTTTTTCTGGTTTCCCGCATAAACTTTCAGATGGTGAATAAGGATCTAATCTTATTCTTAGAATAATGTGATGCTTTAAAGGTTACTTGTTACTGTTTTCTCACCATTAGACTCATTATAGCTTCTTCAAGAACCTATAGAGAGAGTAATGTCAAAGATGGCATTTCATGTTCAAAAGCAAATTTGCTAAAGCATGTTTTCATTTTTGCTTCTATTTCTTGTAACCAAAATAGACTACAAGGATGTTTGATTCATTTCAGAGATTAATTTCTGAGGTAAGATGCATATGAAGAATAATAGCTATGCATCTTAAATCCCATTGACTTTCTTTCCATTTGTCATAGCTATCATTTTACTTGCATAGAATAAGAAAACTGTAATTTGGAAGACTTTCTACCTGTACTATAACTATAACATTAAAGAGTTAATCTTTGTGGTATGAGCTGTGGAAGTTTTCAAGATTCAGTACACAGATATTATTGCTCATTCTCAGACTCACGACTATCTCTATCCAGAGAGTTCTAACATGCGAGACAATCTCTTCATGTGAAATAAATTCAGAAATATGAAAGTGAACAAATAAACTTTTGGCTAAATCACTTTTGAAAACCATCTTTTACTTCTTGGTTGGACCTTAGTATTTTGGGTTGAATTTCTATTCCAGCTAAAATATATTCATTTACAGATGAATAGCAATTCTCAGGGTCAGCCGCTTCGTTTTACAGCAACTAAATGTATCAAAATATGTCAAAATAACATATTACAGGAAAGTGTGACCCTCAAAACCTCTATAAAGAAAAAGCTAGTAGTAAGTAGTTCAGATTTTTAAATAATGTCATTTTAACAAGAAAGAAAATGTCACATTGTTTGTTACTTTTTATAACATTGTAACTTAAATGACATTGGTATTGGGACCTGGGACCCGAAGCATTTTTTTGAGTGAATGAATGGATGGATTTTGTTACATCCTGACCTTCAATGAGAAGGAAGATTTGGGACTGAACATATTAAAGCTATAAAGAATGACTCTGAATTTTAAAAGTTGCAATAATGAAATTGACATTTGTTCAAAATATATTACATCATTTAAAAAAAAGACATCCCAATAAATCATTAGCAAATGACCTGGTTTTCCATAATACCTTTGCCTGCTGTGTGATATCTTTGAAAAAATCCATTCTTCATTCCCAAATCTCCCTTCTATTATTGTCAAAAGGTATATTAAAGACTAGAATGGCAATGCCAGTGCATTGAGCATCCCTTTCAGAACTGATACGCACGTAATTTTATATCCAATAACCTTGAATTTTTTTTCAACTGTGTATTATAGCACACGCTTCTGCATGTTTTTATAAATTTGACCTACTGAATTCAAATACTTGAAATTTCTCTTTTCAGATGTTTGCTTCTCTTTTATCCTATCTTGGTATGAGCATCTAAAAGTGTTGCACAAGCATGCCTAGGAAAAAGCAAACAGGATTCTAATCTCACACCCAGTGTTCCAGAGGAGACCTCTTATTAACCAGGAGAGTTTCCTTTTCAGATCCATGCTTAGTAAATCATTATAGAAATAGAGATAAATATTAACTTTAATGTGTTCAAACTTTAACTTCTTCCAAATTCCATGGGGAAAAAAAACCAAACACATCAATTTATCAACCAATTTTCCCAGAGGTCCTTTCCTCCAAATTCTTTAGTAGACATTTCTTTCTCTGACAATAAAGCATAAATAATATGCAGACAGAAATATATACCGTGTTTCTAGGCAGCTTGGGCTAGAGGCATTGAAGGCTCATTGACTGGAAAGGTTGTGTTTTTTTCCCCAGAGAAAAACCTTAGACCCAGCTACAGACATTTGTCTTCTGTGAGCTCCAAATGGCCCCATTCTAGAAGGAGCAAAGACAAAGGAATTCTCAATAAGAGAACCTGGTGGGAGGGGGGAGGGGAGAGTAGTAAGGGACTCCAAACTTGGCCCTGCTCATTATAGCTGGTTAACAACCCAGAACATGTTGACATTTTCCTAAGATACAAAATTTAACTCACCTAATAGTTATCTTTTCTAGCATGTTCTTTTCTTAATGAAGAATAATGGCCCCAGTGTGGATGAAACAGAATTCATCCATCCATCCATCTGTCTGTCCATTCATTCATTCATTCATTCATTCATTCATTCATTCATTCATGAAGCATCCTTCTTCAAGGACCAGGTCCCCTGGCCTGTTTAATTCGTGTGTAGAGCTCTGAAGGGATCTCACGCAAGAAGACTGCATCTTTCCTGTTAGGTTAGCAAGAAGATGTGCGCTATTTCACAGAGGGAAACCTCAGGCTCAGTTGTTCTTGATAACCTGCAGATCAGCAAAGAGAGCAGTCAAGAGTTTAGATAACCATGGAAAGCTAAGGTTTCCAGTGACTGGAAACAGTTTCATCTGTGCTGTGACGTTCTGACCAATCAGGGAAATAGACCTAATGAGGAAAAGAAAAACAAAACAAAACAAGAAGCTATAGGACAAATAGTTGTGGATCTAGCAAGAGTCTTCTACAGATTCTTCCTGATCAGGTAATGCCATGAAAATTTGATCAATTAGGATGGATTTGGGTTGTTTTGTTTTTTATTTTTTGCTGTTGTTTGTTTTGTTTTTTATCTTGCCTCTCAGCCACAAAGCTGACACTTGACTGCCTCCTGGGTCATCACTCAGAAACATTCTGAGTCCCAGAAAAAATAAATGCAAGCCTTCCAATAGAAAGCATTTCTATGGGAAAACTCAGTTTCTATTTGAGTTTGAGTTATGAGGAACATTTCTCCCTGCATTCTAGCAGCCATGACAGAAGCATCCTGGTCTCACTTGAACTATAATAGCTTTGGACATACTTTTCCCCATGGGGTCAAGGTCCAGGATCCAATTAAAAAATACTGTGTCCTTTTTGTATTGTACACTGGTGTTGACTCTATTGTGTGTGTGTGTGTGTGTGTGTGTGTGTGTGTGTGTGTGTGTGTGAGAGAGAGAGAGAGAGAGAGAGAGAGAGAGAGAGAGAGAGAGAGAGAGAGAGAGAGTTATGAGGCTTGAACTTAGTGCCTAGGCACTGTTCCTTAGTGATGTTACTCAAGGCTAACACTGTACCAGTTGAGCTACAGGTTCACATCTGGCTTCTTGGGGGTTAATTGGAGATAAGGTCTCATGGACTTTTCTGTCCAAACTGCCTTCCAACTATGATCTTCTGATCTGAGCCTTCTGAGTAGCTAGGATTACAGTTATGAACCACAGATGCTTAGCTCATGCCTTCATTTCTTCAACATCCTTTCATGGGTGATTGGTCAGCTAAATATTGATGAGAATTGGTTAATAGGTCAGCTAAATATTGATGAGAATTGGTTAATAGATTTAAATCCACCCTGAAGGTGGATCTAAAACAGTAGGACCTGCAATTAGATGTATATTTTCTTCAGTTATTGATGTATCCTCAAAAACATCTACTACACTACCACAAGTGCTTGTTATAAATTTAAGTATACAAGGATCATATTTTATTTTAAATCCCTATCTCCAAAAGCCAAGGGTCCCAGGCAGGTGTCAGTAATAAAAATGATCCTATTGATAACATGGAAAAGTGAAAGATAACTCAGTAGGCAAGTCTGTAATTTTATTCTTCTGAAAAGGATACAGGTCACTCAGAAAGCATTTGCACCTTGTGATGTGTGCCCTCCCAGCTGCATGCATACCTGGGCATTTTTGGCAGATACGGAAGTGAGGAACAGGTCCTGAAAAGGCCAGAAGCTGCTTTGTCTCTGTCTTAAATGTGCTGCAATATTGCTTTTTGTTGGGGCTTGCTAATGAGTACCTCTCAGCTGGCATATTGCCATTTGGGTTTTTTCTTAAAAAGATGTTTTCCTCATGTAAAGTAATTTTGTGATTTTTCTGGTTACCACATATTCTGTAATTAATGGCTCTCACATTCTATGGAGAAGCTCAATTAACATCAGTGCCACATAGAAATTAAGAAGGCAAGAGAAGCCCACACAAAGGGTAAGACAAAGATGAGAAATGGCATTAGAAAAAAGGACCAAAAATGAGAAGGACATGCATGAAAATCAAAACATAAAAGTTTCTCCAAACTATGAAAGTTATTTTTCCTTGCACTCACCTAGTGATTCCTCCATAACAATTCCTTTGTGTGTGTGTGTGTGTGTGTGTGTGTGTGTGTGTGTGTGGTGTGTGTGTGTGTGTGTGTGTGTGTGTGTGTGTGTATGTGTGTTGGTACTCACTGCCTCTTACCTTTTTTTGCTCAAAGCCCACTACTTGAGCCACAGCTCCATTTCTAGCATTTTTGCTGGTTAATTGGAGATGAGAGTCTCATGAACTTTCCTTCTGCACTGCCTTTGAATTGTAATCTTCATCTCAGACTCCTGAGCAGCTAGGATTACAGGCATGAGCCACTAAGTGCCTGGGTAATGTATGTTTGATATACCATACAGCAATACTAGTGGCAAGAAGAAAGTAATTGCCCATTCACTGCATTTGAATGAAACTTACTTTTCTCTTTGTTTTCTTAAAATGGATTCCATTTGTTCATTCACGTGCATGAGAAAAGCTCATGTCATCCCTTTTTATTTACTTTTTTTAAAGTCAAATTTCTTCCCCTGTCATTGCTTCAATGTGCTAAAAAGCTGGTGTGAAGGCAAGAGTTAAAACGGTATAACCTGCTGTGCCTTCCCATCAGCTGTAGTAGCTTGATCCCTGGACTTATCCTTAAGCCCTGCTCCAGTGGTCAAGAGCCGTTATCTAAAACCTGTCCCTCATAGCTTTCTTCTCTCTTCAGCCCAGTGATGGCTCGTCAGTCATCAGGTAGGCAATGTGGTGATTACACGGAAAGGAATTTCTTGATGGTAGCTAACAAAATAACTATAGCATCCTTTTTCACTTTTGTAATGCATCTTCATGGCTAGTTTCTGACTAGAAGTGTCTCCTTTCCTCTTTACAGGTGAAAGTCTAGCTAACCCTTGGGTGAAAGGCTCTCACTGTCCCTTTTGGAAATGTAATTGAGAGCAGCTAAGGGGTCCTGAGGAATGTGATTTTAGCAGCAGCAGATTGTGGAGTAGTAGGCACAGGTTTTCCAACCTTTGGTTTCTGAAAGAAACAACTAAGGTACAGTTAGAAACAAAATTAGTAATGACCACTCTTGAAGATTTACTTATGGGTGAGTTAGGAGTGGGACCCAAGAGTGTGATTTTTTATTGTTTTTGTTGTTTGGAGGGGAGCAGTACTGGGTTTGAATTCAGGAGTTCATGCTTGCTAGGTAGATGCTTTCCCATGGATCCCTTTTTTGTGACAGTTATTTCTAAGATAGGGTCTTGCTTTCTGCCCCAGTACACCTCTGAACCTTGAATTGCCTATTTTAGTGTTCCCATTGTAGCGCCCCACCACCATGCTCAGCTTCTTCCAGTGAGATACAGTCTTAGGGACTTTTAGGCTGGCCTGGAACTGTCCTCCTCCCTGTCTAAGCCTACTAGGAAGCACTCTGTAGCATGCCCAGCTATTGGATGAAATGATATCATATGACCTTTTCTGCCGAGGGTGGCCTTCAACCATGAGCCACCATTTCTCTGCCTCCAGTGTAGCTAAGATGATAGGTGTGAAGCACCAGCACCCAGCTAAAAATGTGCATTTTATGTAAGTGTTTCATATAATCCTACTTTAAGTGCACAGAGCCATTTCTCTCCTAAATTCGGAACTCAAGAGGCCATATTCCCTAGTGTGTGTGCCAATCAGTTGACATTGCCACTAGGAAGACAGTGAAGACTTCCTAGGGAGGAAGAATTCATCCTTGAATAACCATTTTCCCTATACTCTATTTCATCCAATATACGGGAAAGCCTTGAAAGACATCTGTAATCAAAAGCAAGATAAATACATCTCTGGCTGAGAAAAATACTAGAAAGATACTAGTAAGTAAAGCTAAAGTGAGGGCCCATTGTATGCCAAGTAGGGTTTGATTTCGACAGGATGTTAAGAGTGAAACTCACCCTACTGACACCTGGACCTGACCCAGTTCTGTGTTTCAAACAGGGAAGGTATCAAAGCTCAAAAGGAGTGAAAAGGAGAAGGGGTTGGGGGAAAGGCCATAAACTGCTCCCCAGAAAGAACCATGTCCAGAGGTGGTGATTGGGGCAGATGCAGCCTCCTAGCCAAGGTTTGAGCCAGATGCTTTCTGGCTTGCACACTGGATGTGTAATGGCTGCAGCTTGGTGAGAGGAGCAGCACGTACAGAGAACCATGCAGATGTGGTCCTGGAATGAAGGTGCAGGGGGCAAGTTGGAGGTGGAGAAGCTCCCCCTGCAGAGAACTGAGTGAAAAAGAGAGGCAGAGGAAGAGACTACCAAACATGCTACTTAAGTGGAGTATGCTAATTGAAGTTCCAAGGTGCATAAATAAAACCAGTGAAACCAATGTGAATTCACTGCATATGAAATGGAAGTAACTAGTTCTAAATATTTTAGAGCTAATTTTCATATTCTCAGAGCATAAGACAATAAGAAATTATGAAACAATATAAATGAGAAAAGAAAGAACCGTTAACATTTTTGAAAAAATATGGTCCTTGAAAAGTAAAACATTAATGAGTAAGATTAGCTCTAGATTCAACATAGTTGGAGAAGAAAACAGTGATCTGAAAGATAGCATCGATGAATTAACCTAGATTAAAGCGCAAAGAGATATATGGAAAAATAAATGATAACAAACGAGAGAACAAATTGGGAAGTAAAATGATCAGCTTCAAAATGCAATAGGAATGTCAAAAAGAGAGTGTAAATAAAATAGAAGATAAGTAGTTCCCAAAAAAAAAATACTGGCTAAAAATTCCCTGGATCTGAAAGATGAACAGACAAAACAAAACCAAATTGAAACATTGCTGGCTAAATAAGCTTTGACTTAAAAAAAAAAAAAAGGCATAAAGGGTACAGATCTAAGAACTTTCAGTTCAGGTAGAAACACAATTCTCCAAACACTAATTATACTAAATCGCTTAAACCAAGTAAGACATATTGTAAATGACAATATGATCTACTTCCTTAAGACAAATATGTAATATTGGGTCTATTATAATATTGGATTATGTAAGTGTACTGAAATAATCCTACAAATTATAAGATCATAGTTGAAAGTTATGTCAATTATTTTTTGAATGCAGTGCTTATGCAATATATGCTTTCCTAAGTTTATATCCAGGAAAAAAAATCTATCCCTTGATTTCTTCCTTTAGAAAGTAAAAGCTATGTAACTTAAAATTTTTATTTTTGCTATAGTTGCTAGGAAATTCCTAGTCAAATTTTCTATCTAATTGTGGTGACTGGACTTGTCATATCAGCCCAAGCCAGGGTTTATTTTGCTCACAATCTTCCATGTTCTTTTGAACTATGATCCTGTCAAAATTTAATTTTAATTGTGTATGCTGGTTAATTTCATATGTTTGAAATGTATTTGGTGCGTGACATGCATTAGATATCGTGATGAATTTCTTTTAAAAGGAGAATTCAGATAAAGTTACCTTTTATAATAACTACTAGAAAAAAAGACTGCTTCACAAAAATAGTCATGCCTATTAATCTATCTATAATGCAAAACATGGTGGCAACATGCCTAGTACTCAGAAGTCTATGTTAGAATGAGGGTGAGTTTAGGGCCAGACTGGACTACATAGTAAGACCCTCAGTCAAAAATTAATGATAATCTAGCATCACGGTGTGTGCATGCAAAGACAAAACAGGCATTATTTTTTAAATCATCCAATTACATTAACAACAAAAACACACAAAGTAAAAAATTTAAGTAAGAATTTTGAGCTGAATGTGGTGCTAAACATCTCTAAAATCTCAGCCCTTGGGAAGCAGGAGAAGGTCAAGTTTGAGACTAATCTGAGCTAAATACTGAGACCTTATCTCCAAAGCAAAAATGAAACAACCAAGTAGCATTTCTTAAATTCTTATTCTAAACTTGAAGAGAAAGGTAGTTTATTTAAAACATTTGTATTATTGTTATTTGCAGGGATGTGGGGGAGTAAGGTTTACTGGGGGTAAAGCTATGGCTCCAACTGTGCTAGGCAACCATGCTACCACTAGCCTAAATTCTCAGCCTCCCCAAAAGTGTATTTTTTTACTAATCTGAAGACAATCTTCCTTATTAAATGTCTCAGAGATTTAGTATGGGATTACTTAAAAGCTTTACTGTTTATACAACCTAGGGAAAGTTATTCTGAAATCACACATATATCCAGAGAGACCAAATTCACAGGAAGGGGAAAATAAAAAGCTACAAAACTGGTATCTGCTTTGCATTTGGCATTAAATCTATTACTGTAGCTAGAAAGGTAAAACCATTTTCAGTTGAATCCGCTTCACTGGATTTCAACCTTGGTCATTGTCTAAAGTGTTGGGTAACTTTCCTCCTCAAATGCTCATTGGTAACACACGATTAATCAGATACTATTTCAAAATGCCCATTTAGTTGTTTTTTTTCCATAAGCTTATGGATTTTGAATGGACCTGGCACAGGAAAGAGGAGAAAGGGCATCTCTTCTTTGGTTCTTTAACGGTGCTTTCTGACCGTAGTGATTTTCAAGCCTCATGGCACATTGGATGCTGGCTTGTCGCATCATTCTGGCACTGATGTCTTTCATTCCAAAAGCAAATGCAGCATTTCAAATGTCGGAAATGTGCTATAGATATTTTTTGGCAGTAGGAAGGAAGTCAGTTTGACTTTCATGTCTTTAAGAAATATATAATGTTATGACCAAAATTAGTACTCTGAAATTATTTTGCTCTGAAATTGGAAAGAACTAACATACATCTATTATGTGAGATAGATACACACACACAGACACACACAGACACACACAGACACACACACACACACACACACACACACACATGAACTACTTTTGACAGGCAGCCAAGTTCTAACATCTCTTTTTTACTAGAAATCAACTTTCACATATTCATGTATTCATTTGGCATGATAAGAGAAACCGACAAGGATAAAAAAATGGCACATAAAAAATGTAAGCTGATATGAAGTCAGGTTCATTAGAATAGAGAATAATTTACCTGTGTATTTCTGCATGACAGTGGGTATACATCCATGTGCTAGTGCCATGTTACACAAATCATCAGCATATCCAGAAGTATTTTAAGTGGATCAAGATTAAATAAATTGTTGCATATTAATTTTTTTAAAAACCCAGAGTGAAAACTAATAGCTAACGTAGTTTTTTAAAATCAATTGTAACTTGATAAGCTTTGGTTTTGTCTTGCTTTCTCTTATCTAGTGTGGTTACACTAAGCCACATGTAGTCATTTAAAAGGAATGGTTTGGCATGCATATCATCCTGTGACATGTTATAATAAATCCAATCCCCTTACCTCCCGAAGATAGCATATGTTAAATTAATTAAAAATAAAAATTTTAGCTGTATTTGTAAGAGTATCAAGAAATTGTCTCAACTAAAAAGCACCTGGAGCCTGTGTTTTAGAATCCCTGTGGTTAGTTGCTCTATTTGTGAAAATTTTGAATAATATAGGAAATGGGTCGTCTTAATTCACATCCCAGGAGTAATTGCTTTTCTCTCATTGGTGTCTCTATTTAAATATCCATAATGCATTTTTATTTTCAACAGCTGCTTAATATGTTATTCAGGTTAAAGTATGGGTAAGCTTAGTCATTTAAAACCTTCGAGACATTAAGGAATGTGATATTTCTGACCAGCTGCAAAAATGGTAACCTCTTAGGGAAAAAAAAGCATAATAGAACAAAAAAAAAGGTGTAGTAAGAATAGTAATCTTTTTTCTTCCTGTGTTTTTCCTCTCATATTTCCTTTTTATATAAAAAAGAATCTCTAATAGAATTCTAACCTTTAAAAGTTCTTTGAGTTGAGTGATTTTTCATGATTGGCTGTCTTG
The DNA here is from genome assembly GCF_024711535.1 of Dipodomys merriami. Lineage (NCBI taxonomy): Eukaryota > Metazoa > Chordata > Mammalia > Rodentia > Heteromyidae > Dipodomys > Dipodomys merriami. Next base: position 24,282,048 of record NW_027202493.1, on the reverse strand, counting down.
TGATTTTTTTTAATTTTAGTTTAACATTTCTTTTGATTCACATTTTCTCAATATATTTAGAGGAGTTTGCTCCTGGATTTCAATCAGATCATTGACAATATGCATAGGTGACCAAATCAAGACTACTGTTAAGGTTAAAACTGATTTCTCAAAGTAATAACAACAATGTGATATTTAGATAGGATTTTCTGAAAAATAGTGACTGTATCTGTTCAGCCTTGCAATGAATGTTCTTATCTCTATTCATCCCTCTTAACAACATAAAAAGATTTCATTGATCTTATAACACCCAAGGTTGCAATATAGTTCTTTTAAAAAATGAATTATCTTACAGTAATATATTGACAACATTCCTGTCTGCATCAGTATTACATTTTGGTCAGAATTTTCTTTGTCAGCATATTATAGATGTGAATGACCAAACACTTAATTCTAAAGCAATGAATCTTTATTTCTAAAATAGTATACCATAGGTTGGAATGCCATAATAATAAATAAATGTCCAACATTCCTTTTTAATAATCTGTAATATAACAATTTAAAGTTTATTAGTTTTTCAGTAATCAAATAAAAAATTATTATCACATTATAATTAAGAGATACTCAGGCTTTTTATTATTGTGAATGTTATATGTTTATATTGCATAATTTTATTTTTTTGCATTTTGGTACTTTGCTAACATTACAATGATAGAAAAAGCATTCATAAAATCTAGTCTTCTAGTCCTAAAAAAATGCTAAAAAGCTGGGAGCAGGTGGCTCATGCCTGTAATCCTAGCTACTCAGGAGGCTGAGATCTGAGGATCATGGTTCAAAGCCAGACCAGGCAGGAGAGTCCTGAAACTTTTATCTCTGTTTTTTTTTTAAACCAAACATGGTTTCATTATTTTCCAAGAAATCAATTTTAATAAGGCCCTTCCATATACATGTGCTACTGATCATTACACATCAAAATCTGTTTTTATTTCAGCTCAAAGATTTGTCATTTCTAATTATTACCCAATGCCAAATACTCTACTGCATCTTACAGACTTTAAGCTTGCAAAGTAGAAAACTGGAAAAGAATCCATTATTGCTTCTTTAGGTCCAAAGAGAAAATGGGAGCGATCATTGATACATATGAAAATAGGTTTTTGGTTGGGTTTTTTTGTTTGTTTGTTTTTGTTTTTTGCAAATTACTGCCATTGAGGCAGAAGGCAAAATCCACCAGCCAAGAAAAGGCAAAGCTGGGAAGACCAACAGCTGCTGCCTGTAATCCCAGCTACTCAGGAGGCTGAGATCTGAGGATCACCTTTCAAGGCCAGCCTGAGGGAAGAAAACTACTAAAAAAAAAAAAAAAACAGAGGTGGAGCTGTGGTTCAAGAGGTAAAATACCAACACTGAGTGTAAAAATGGACAGTGCTCAGGGCCTGAGTTCAAGCCTCAGGACTGGCACGTGTGTGTGCACACGTGCGCGCACAGGCGCACACACACAAAGGAAAAATTAAATTACTGAATCACCTAATATACAGAATATTCAAAATTCCAGTCATTCAATAACTTCACCCACAGGCCGTATGTATTTAATGATCTCAGCACATAAATGACCCCCCTCATAGTTGATCTCTTCGCCAGAATCCATCCCTATTCTAGCATTTTCCGAAGGGTCCCAGTTATAGGTCAAGCAGAAGGAACAGGGACATCTGCATGTCTTATCTTCATTCTGGGCAGCTTGAAGTCCTGGCCCAGTTCCTTTATTAAGGCGACTTGTAAGGGGAAGGAGTCCTGCAGAACGGATCTCAGGCCTTCCCTCTCTCTCCTGGTGCTGGGGGCCTGGGCTGGGGCTTCGGGCCCCGAGTTCAGGATCAGCCTTTGAAGCCGTCTTACCAAGGACTGAGAGGACTCGGGGAGGGCCGGAGAGGGCTCTGTCCTACTCGGGGAGTGCTCTTTCTTGGCCGGCGGGGCTCAGAGTTTCCTCGTGGGGGCTGCATCTGAGGGCTCCATGAGCAGCTTGAACTCCAAACACAGCCGGGGAAAATTATGCACTCCTGAAAAAGCCAAAGCTAAGCGCCCAGCAGGCAAAGGACAACAGAACTCTCTTATCTCTGTTAAACCACCAGAAAAACAGAGGTGGTGTTGTGGTCCAAGTGGTAGAGCACTCGCCTTGAGCTGAAGAGCTAACAGCACTTAGGCCCAGAGTTCAAGCCCCATGACTGACCAAGAAATAAATAAATAGAAGCCAAAAAAAGACTCATTTTCCAATAAGGAACTAAAACTCATTTTGAGGAGAAAAACTACCAGGTTGTTATCTATAAGAATTAAGAAGCAAAGGTGAAAATAGAAATTAGGACAAAAAAGAGATAGAGTTTTGTTTTCCTAAAAGTCAGTTACATTTTCCTATAATGTTTAAGTGGATTGTTAAAAATTCATCATTTAGGATAAAGCTAAAGGAAAAGCCAGGAAGTGTATCGTTTTGATGTTTTCTTGTGTTGAACATACATCGTTCTCTGGAAATATAGATGATTGAGGACATTTTTCATACTTTATCTGAAAATCTAATATTAATATATCTCTCAAATTAAGCTTTACATTTCAAATGTATGACTGAAGATTCACGTGTACATTTTTTTAAATAGTCTTAATTTTGAAGAAAGAAAACCTTTACTTTGGCCCTCAATTGTAGTAAAAATGAACCATGATATTATTATTTCCAAAACATTTATCTGTGCAGGTGCTAGCATAAAAATGAAAGCATACTTTAAGATTTGCCTTGGGAACAGATGTTTTTGAAAATATTGTTGAACAAAAAGCAAGCCAAAAAAGTAGGGAAATATTTCAATCCGAACGTGTTATATGTTGGGATTTCTGGAGACAGAGAAACTGCTAGAGAAAGCTGAGCAGTTCTTTTAGGTGCACTTTCCCTTTTGTTTAGAAAAAAAATAGTCAGAATATCACATCAAGGGAGATATAGGACAGCGACATAGAACTGGCTGACCAGCAAACATCATTTATTTAAATGCAGTTTGTAACTTCTTTGCTTTCTTGGAAAATGGAGTTGGGGGCTGTGCTGAGGGTCGTAGGCACAGAAGTTTTCAAACCTGAATGATGGCTGAAGTCAGGAATGGAATTCTACATTCTACCCCTGGGTGTTGGGGGCCCGCAGGGGACACCAGAACTGAGAAATATTAGAATTGCAAGGACGGAAATTGGACACAAGTCCTGAGAGTCTGATGTGATCTATAGAGACACAGACAATGTCTCGCTTCTGACAACTCTCACATCTGCCTCACAATCTGTCCCTAGGGTATGCCTGGAAATCACAAGAGTCTTACAAACAGAAGATGGTTTTAAAAAAAAATGGTTTTGGAAAAGTGAAATGCTTTATATCAATGCTGACAATTCTGAGTTATAAAGACTTTATATCAAATGATTTCACGTTTTTATTAGTAGTAGTTAATAAATACTCCTGAACACATTAGCAGGCTATAGGCTGAATGTTTAATATGATCTTGCTTAATTTGTACCTAAACCTATTCATTAAATGCTATTATGATTCCCACTCTTCAGGCAAGACAACTGAGTTTAAGAAAATGTTTTGTAAGTAATGTGTCTGATTCTAAGTGGGAGAGAGGGAATTTGAGTAAGTCTGGTGTTAATCTGGTACTTTGTGCTACCCAGACTCCTACCTTGAATGTACTTCCAATCTTGTGAATGTGATTTGGTATTTTGAGATACGACGGGTGGAGTTTTAATTCAATTTAAACTTTTTGCTAGCCAAATGAATTAATACTGGGCTGTGGTTATGTGACTCTGGTACTATCACCTTAGTTGCCTGATTAACATCAATCACCCATATAGAATAATTAATCTAATCTATGCCTCCTCTTTCAATCATATATCTGTTTGTATATGAAGACAATTCATTATTTCCATATACCCCCACCAATTTGGGAGCCCTCAGGGACTCTTCTACGAAAGGAGTTTGATCTAGAAGTTTATAAAATTAAAAGTAAAGTATAACTGCAATTATGCCTCTGATGAATATTTATTAGGTGGGAGGGAAGGGATGGTAGGTGGAAAACAAAGGAGGAGGCAACAATGCTCAATAGAACCCTTTGTACAACATTTCTACAATAAAACATACAAAAATACTTATCAGATAAAGTATTACATAAATCAGGCTCAGAGCCATTAAAAAAAAACTTTTGTGTAACTATAGCTGCTGTCAAGGCAGAATCCTGTGGACAGAATTATAAATCATTGGCATTACTATGAAGATTGAAAAGTGAGTCTATGCCAAACTATAGGTATATCAAGGTCATGAGGAGTTAAAGCAGTTATACAAATCAACAAATTCTCTCTGTAAATTTCATCTCCTTAGAAGACAAATCTCAAGATAAAGAGGTGAATAGTTTTCTTATATCTATCTATTACTCCCTACTTGGAAGCTATTTGCTTAATTGATACATTGTCTTGATGGCCAGGAATTAAAAAGAAAAAACAAATTTCATGCTGGAGAAGTAAATCCAGTTATTTTGGACATGTATAAGAGTGTTCTGAAAGTTGTTTTATGGTTTTTTTCACTCATGGGGTCTGAACTCTGGGCCTAGAAACTGTCCCTCAGCTCTTCAGTTCAAGGCTATTGCTGTACCACTTGAGCCACAGTGCCACTTCCAGCTTTTTCTGCTTATGTGGTGCTGAGGTATCGAACCCAGGGCCTCATGCATGCAAAGCAAGCACTCTACCACTGAGCCACCTTCCCATCCCTGAAAGTGATTTTAAAAAATTACTTAAAAAGTAATTTTAAAAAAGCGTGTAGTATCACCAGAGAACTGACATTTGTAAATAAAATTTCATTGTTGTCCAAGTTAAAACTCTAAATTTCTCTGAGCTATTATTTGTTCATCATCCTTACTTCATCTTCATAATTAAATCTCCATTATCTTTGTTCTTCCCTATTCCATGTTCCCTTTCCCGCCATCCACATGGAGAAAAAGTAAACAGAGAAGATATCAACCCCAAAGTAATGGGTTCTAATATGAATGATTGATTATACAATATTGCTTACCTAAACTAGTGTCCAAGACAAGAATAAACTCTAGCCCTTAGCACAATACACTCATATCAAAGTTCCTCCTCTTTACACTTTATGAAATAAGCCATGGAAGATAAAATAAATGGGTTATATAATTTTAATTCCTATTTGTTTCTGGATATGTTTGAGTAATCTAAAAGCATTCAGATGATGACTTGTGTTAGTAAATGTTTAGCCTCTGGCCATGACTATTTTCCAGTTTTGTGCAATAAGAGCAAGAAAGATGGCAAAAAGTGACAGAGAGCATCAAAGGGAAGTTAGATTTCTATTCTCCCATTCATATGGATTACATTGATTTTTATGCTTATTAGAGTTCTTTTTAAACAAAAGAAAATAAAATGAGCTATGAGAAAGAAAGAAGAAACCATCAAAGCTCTTTCCAATCAGCAGGGAATATTCGGTTCTTGATTTGCAACATAACTTGGTCTTTACCAGCTAGCTAGAGTCCTTCCCGCCTGACCCCTGGGACCATAATGGTCCTGCAGAATTCCCAGGTTGCTGCTGAAGCTCATCGTTCTGGATTGCTATTGGTTGAAGGTCAAATCTAACTGCCAGCTTTGCAACTCTGCTTCTCCGTTAGGCAATTGCCCTGGGAAATGAATCCCACTGAGGCTGTAAAGAAACTGTTTTAAGATAACTTCTTAAATGCTTCTGGTAAAATACCTCTCATCTCTGAGCCCAGTCTTCTTTTTCTTGTCTGTGTAAAAACTATTTGTAATGCAAATGTGTTCCTTTCTCATGAACACCTCTGAAGCCAGGCAAGTTTTTCCAATCCAGTAATCATGCGTATTTGTCAATGGATAGCTGGACATTTCTACATTCTTTTCTTAAAAGAGAGTGTAAACTGTAGTATCAGAAGCTACTAAAGTCAAACAAGCAGTGAACCATATAGTCCTCTGAAATACTAGCATCATGAGATAAATTTGCATCTTAAGGCTTAAGTGCATTGGTGATATAGAAGGCATTACTGGGTTGATCTGACCTGTTGTCACATTGACATTGCTGCTTCTGTTGTTGGCTTCCAGGAACCTCCTAAGCAAATCCCTGATGCCTTAAAAATTAATTATGATAAGAATTTCTTTTCGGTTCAGACTGTTGAAGAAAGCCTCACGTGCAGGCTGCAAATTATGAAGTGTAAATTAGGGCATCACTGAGCAGGAACGGTCCCAAGAAACCAATTTAAGAATTCTCTCTAGATTTGGTTGGGTCCTAGAAATAGTCCCTTCTGGAGAAAGAACTTGAAATTAGAATCCACTTGTCATTCAATTTCACTGCATATTGGGATCACCTTTGGGGAAAGAATGTGCTAAATATAGATGGGCAATTTTTTTTTCAATTTTTACTTCTTATTGTACAGTTCTCAAGGCTTTATTAAAAAAATAATCAAGAGTTGCCATATTAACTCATTTAAGAGTTACAGCAGTCTAGAGATGCATTTCAGTTGTTGAATGCTTGCCTAGCATGTATAAGGACCTGGGTTTGATCCCTAGCAAAAAAAAAAAAAAATGTAGCAGGGGCAGGGAGGAGGGAAGGGGGCGGGGTGGGGGGGAGTTGTGGAGGTGGCAGGGAAGGGATCATAGGGGAAAAACAAAGGAGGAGGTAACAATGCTGGAAAAGAAATGTACTCATTACCTTGCTCATGTAACTGTAACCCCTATGTACCATATTTTTACAATAAAAAAGTACAAAAAATGTAAATTTGCTGGAATTGGTAGAATCCATCTATAATCTCAGCTCGTGGAAGGTAGAGGAAGGAGATCATGAGTTCAAGGCTAGCCTAGGCTACATAGCAAGTTCTAAGCCAGCCAGGAACATAGAGAACCTCTGTCTCATGAAAATGAAAACACACCAATTCTGTGACTGGATGTTTTTATTTTATTTTATTTTTTTGTCGATTGCAGGGCCTGAACTCTGGGCCTGGGCGCTGTCCCTCAGCTCTTCAGCTCAAGGCTAGCGCTCTACCATTTGAGCCACAGCACCACTTCCGGCTTTTTCTGCTGATGTGGTGCTGAGGAATCGAACCCAGGGCCTCATGCATGCAAGGCAAGCACTCTACCACTGAGCCAACTTCCCAACCCCGATGTTTTTATTTTTATCTCCTATTACAGAGCGGGCACAGAGAGTCTCAGGGTGTAAGTCACCCACCCTTCAATGACTCTGGTCCTTATGTCTATAATCCAAATGATAATTACCTAAACAATCTGACTCCATTTCTAAACTCTCTTCCTATTGGGAAAATAATTACAAATGATAGCAGCTGATGGCTTTGAAAGTTGGAGAAGATCAATACTGTTGCTTTCGAAACCGTCTTGCACACAACATATGAGAGTTCTGGGCCTGGAGCAGAAATGAACTTGCTCTTCCATGCTTTTCCGTACCTCTGGCCGTTGGACTTGGACGTTACTCTCTCTCCAACCAATTACCACTTGGTCATTTGATTTTCTTTCTTTTTTTTTTTTTTTTAGACTTCCATAGTCATATTTTTATTTATTCTTTTAATTTTTTATGAATATACTGTACAGAGGGGTTACAATTACATGGGCAAGATAATGAGTACATTTCTTATCAAGTATTGCAGCCTCCTCCTTTGTTTACCCTTCACATCCCTTCCCAGCCTCCCCCAGCCCCTTCCACTCCATCCTCCCCCCCCCACCCCACACCAAAGTTGTAAAGTTCATTTTCGACATGACAACTTGTACTTCTCATTGTTGCAACGGGTCCACCTGTATCCTTAAACGACTTGTTTTTCCCCATCTCCTCCACAAATTATACCGACATCAAATATCAAATATAGTGAAAGCAGGGGTTATACTGTGGGGGAGGGACATACAAAGCAACAAAGAAATAATCTTATAAATGCGTTAGAAACAAATGCATGAAAGAAAAAAAAACATTTAAATACATATCTAAGGGTTCATTTTCCTAACATCACATGATCTTCCCTTATTTGCAATATCTAGTATATATATATGAGTCAAGCAGAAAAGGTCATTTGATTTTCATCTGCTTTCATGGCCTCATTTATTCTCTGTGTGTGTGTGTGTGTGTGTGTGTGTGTGTGTGTGTGTGTGTGTGTGTGTGTGTGTGTGTGTATTTTTAAAAATATTTTACTATCATTTTATTTTCAGAGTTCTGTTTAGGTTGTTTAAAATATTTTCTCAGTAGGATTTTGATGGAGGAGAAAAAAATATTGGTCATTCTTTCCCATCTTTAAAAGCTTTCTTGCAAATCACCTTATATTTGTACAAGTTAAAGATGAATCCTAAGCATCTCTGAATATATGAAATCTGCAGTATAAAAGTTTTCACAGCTGTGGTCAATATGGTCCCATTTATTCTTTGAGTCCTGTTTTAAAGATGTAGTGTTCTGAAAACTCATGCTCATATCCCAGGATGAAAAATAGAGTCAACAAAGCACAGTGAAACAATAAACTCAAGTTAGAAATGAGCAATAGATGATAGGACGTAAAAAATAAATATAGGTAATTATGCACAATGCTTTATGTGTTAATACTCCCACACTCCAAAATGGCACATTTATTTTTACAAAAAAAAACACCTGTTTATCATCAATATGTTTAATTTTGAGAGACTCTTTTTGACAGCTAATAATGGCCATATTTTAAGATTCAAGGCAGCTTCTTATAAAGCATGAGGAAATATATTTTGCTGTTTCTTAGCTTTTACTTAAGTTCAGGAGGACTAAACCTAGGCCTTACATTAATTTTAGTCATTATTTTTACCATATTGGAAGTAATTTAAAGAAATTTAACAAAGCTATCAGCTTATCTTACTATGTTCTAAATTCAAGGAAAAATACAGAATTATTCATTCATATTGATATTTATTATTATTATAGGCTCATAAATACAATATGTTATGGAAAGAGCAGTTCTCACCTATATTAGTATGTGGGTATAAAATAAACCACAAACATGGGAAGTAGTGGGAAATTATAGATAAGTCAATAATAACTCAATTCTGCTTCATGGTTGACTGGACCTATTTTATATGTGTGTGTATGAACCTATATATTATTACATTATATATATGAAATATTGTGATTGTGTAAAATCAAATTTTAAGATTAATTAAAATAAGCCTAAAGTGAATGACAAAACATAGAACAACTAATGTCTATAGAGTGTGTACTAGTCAGAGAGGAGAGCTTGAATGAAGAAGATGAAGGAAGACGTCCATGGTCAAAGTACTTGATGCACATGTATGAATGGAGCTTGTTGGCATTGGTTTGGGAAGGAAGGAGGGTTGAAGGTTGTGTCTGATCAAGGTAACTTGGATGCATATATGGACATGGCAGAACAAACAAACCCTGTGGAGCTAATTGATGCTAATAAAATGTGGGGGGAAATAAAATATGTCTAAGGTAGTGGCATATGTCTGTAAATCTCAGCTACTTGAAAGGCATAAATACGAGATTGTGTTTTGAGGGCAGCCTGGGAAAGAAAGTTAATAAGATCCTTACCAACCTGAGCCTGGAGGTAAATGCCTGTAGTCCCCTTGTATCCCAACTACTTGGGAGGCACAGGTAGGTGGATAAATAGCAGGGGCTGGCCCTAGATAAAATCTTGAGACTCTAGTTGACAAGTTGTCTAAAGCAAAATGGTTGGAGGGCAATAGTTCAAATGGTAGAGTCCTTGTCTAGAAAGCATGAGGTTTTGAGGTCAAACCTGAGTAACACCAAAGAAAAAAGAAAGGAAGGAAGAGAAAAAAAATTAAAAAATAAGCTCTAAAAGTAACAATTCAACAAGATACTGGTTTTGAAAAAGTGGAAATATTGAAAAACTAGATAAATGAAATGTTAAAATCACTCCAGCAGTTAATTCCTAGGAAATAGTAAAAGCAATTAACTTTATTATGCATATTTGTTTTCATTTCTACAGCTTAATTGCTATAACTTATAGTTTGGGCTTAAGTCATTTAAAATATCAACATCACAAAAGCATTGACTATATGAATGTATGAAACACGTTTTATATGAGGATGTTGCACAAGCTAGCCACTTTATCCTATCTAAAAGAAATAAAGCACATAAACCAAGTTGACCTCTCTTAGAGTTTGTTTCTCAGGAAAGTGAATGTGTTTGTTGCTTCTTGACTATTTCTTTTTCTTCTTTTCAGAAATTGAAAGTGATAAGAATTAAGAAGGGTAAAGCTTATTAATGTAGGAAAAATGCTATTTTTATGAACTAATTATTTTTTCTGGGAATTTCTTAAAATTTTATCTTAGCTAACTATAGAATTCTTACATACAACCTGATTGTTCTTGTTGGAAAACTAGCATATATAGAAAGGAAAGATTTCTAAGATGTCTTCTCAAAACATTCTTGTGCCTTGATCCTTATTTTCAGATTTTTATGAAAATATCTCTTTCTGATGCTAAGTGAATTATTAATGATGAAAATAGTCCAAGAGAAAAGCCATGTGACTCATTACCTTGATTTTTCACTTCGTGTTAGCTGTTGTACTGTTTTAAATAATAGCATCAGAAGAAAAATAACATTTTATATTTTGAGGGGGTTGTATCGTTTGGGCTGGAGCAATATGTTTGTGTTTCTATTTCTTAAAACAACAGAATGTCAAACAACCCAAATATCCTGGTTGCCTAGTACAACTACTGGAAGTATTTGTATTCCTGTTGTCCTAATATCCTAAATGCTGATCTTGTCCCGCTCAAATTAACCTTCTCTGTAAGGATCACAAATCTTCAGATAATCTTCTACATCTTAGTAATTTATTTTCTGTCAAACATATAAAACAAATCTTGGTAAAACATTCCATCAGAAAGGGAGAAGGGTTGGAGGAAATTTTTCCATTGTGGTATGCACTACATTTTCTGGAGTTCCTGATGAAACACAGATGTTTCAAAGTGCCCACAAAGATGGTTAGTCAAGATCAGATTGATCCCTGGTTAATCTCGGAGACCTCTTGCTTCCATTCTTTCTATCAAAATATATTGCTGCCTTCTGCTGAATGAACTCAGATGAATTTGCAACTGAAAAAAAGAGGTGAATTAAAAAACACCCAAAGTAGAAATTGAACATATTAGAATTTCTGTAATGGTTTACTATGCATTTCTTTCTAAAATGTTCCAAAGATAATTCGGTCTGGGAATAAATGTCTCTTTTGACTTTAAGCAGTGCAAATATTTACATGTGAACCATAAGTTCTGTTCATGTGGACATTTTGCAGTATTCTCCAATGACAAATAAGCGGGTCGAAAAAGAAATTGGGTGGGTTGCTTTTCATACACCCTTACTGGAGAGTCACTGAGCATGCCGATTTCCAGCTGGCTTTGAATCTTTAACTTTGAAAACCCATCAAGAATGTCGTGGATACTTTTTGGAACCTCAGGTTGGTAAAATAATTTACTGAGATAGGAGAATAGGAAAAAGAAAGTTTTAGTAGGATGCAGGTATAAAAGGGGCTCACTGGGCAACTAGCTAGAGGAGCTGCTGCTACTGCTGCTGCTGCAGTAATATGGGGTTAACATGGGACAGGCTTTTATGGGGTTAGTGAGGATTTGTTGATTGATTATGTTTCTTGTTGTGGGAACATATTTATTAGCACTTTTTTGGACGATGCTTCAAATTTCACATGACCTAAGAGCTCAGTTTTTATACCTGCATCCCTGTGACTCATTTCTTGGGCTTGACTTCCTGGCTCTTCATATCTTTCTGTTCACCATGATACCTTAAATGAGGCCACCTTCACAACCAATAACTATTCTTCCTTTTAAAAATTTATAAAGTAGAGGAAACAACACAAAGACAGGTAAGACAGCTTCTAAAGATAATGACAAATGATTATTATTGATTCTTGACGCATGCAAATGTCTGCATAAATATGAAGAAAACAATGGATGAAAGAATTTTCAGATTTTTTTATTCTGTTGGTAAGCGGCTAAGGACAGTTAATACCAACTTTGCATAGAAGTTCAAACCACATAAAGATGAATGTTGTCATTTATATATGTCGTAGTCAACTACAATTTTCAGAATATTTAGCTCTTATTTCAATGGTTTGGTAGCTGTGGGACCCAGAACACTTTCTTTAACCAACACTGTAAAAAGACTTGTTTTATTCCAATATCTGATGTGACAAGTATTTGTAAACTGAACCTAGAGTTAACATTTTGATAAGTATAATGTAAAGTATGATTAATTGTTGGACTTACAAAATAATTCAAAATCTTACAGAAAGATAATATAATATCCCCCATGTTCATTATCTGTTGAAAATAATCATTGAATTTCCAAACATATTTGCAAAATATTTGCTTTTCAGTTTTACATATTTGTATTTCTAATTTTCTTTCATGCTGAGGCATCTGTTCATGATTCTTCCTAGCTGATTTTCAAAATCTTTTTGTGTGTTTGGATTTGATTCTCAAATTCTTGATGTGCCTGTATGGCTTCTGGAGATCTACTTTGTCAGACCTTTTGGATTTACAAATTTAACTCAAAACACTATGGTATTCTTTTCACTTATGTAAACTATACCCACTCAACAAAATCTCTATTGTAACTCTTGTTTTGTTTTTGTATGATTCTTCAAAAATATTCAAGATGGAGATCACATTTGCAGTCTTTCTAAAAATTTATTTTAAAAGAAATACATTTCCAGTTCCAGAATACAGAGAAAAAACCTTGCAACTAAAAGGGAACTTTTCTTTGTTCTAAGGGAAAAAGAATCATGTTTTGAGAGGAACTTGTCCTTTGGGAAAGACAGGAAGCTGGCTTCCCAACGATGGAAATTCTTTACTGTCTTTTTTTTCTGCAACGGAATTATTACTCATTAACGTAAAAGTCAGGCTGTGATTTAGGCTACATATATTTTCTGTTAATTCACTTAAAAATGCTTTTCTTCAATATATGTTCTTTGTAAGCTATAAGTCAATGGGATAATATATGTGACCATCTTTATCTATGGCTATAGAAAACGACGGAGATAAATATCACTTTGTGCTAAAAATAAGCCCCTAGTAATTCGAAGGTCAGTCTTGAGTCCTAGGGTACATAAAACAGACTGGATTTTGAGCCATGACATCTACACAAAATGGAATACTGCTGAATTTTCATATTAAGAGGTTTTGGCTGAAGGAATTCAGACACATACACAGTATGGCCCCAAAAATCTTGCCAAGAAAAGTTGAGTTTAAAATGTGGGGGAACAGATCCAAGAATAGGCCTCAAACATGTTGCATTCATTACTCCCAGCTGTGTACATGAGAAGTGACTTTTTATCCCACCTACCAGAACCCTATCCAGTGCTGTCATTTTTTTTTTTTGCCAACTTGCTGACCTTTTTATTCCCACAAAAGGAAAATGTGATTGACATATGATTATTCAAAACATTTTGGCAATAAAAAATTGCATGCTAATGTATTCGCTATAAATACAACATTTTTTAAAGGGACATTTCTTACAAGCCTAGGTTTTGTTGTGAGTAAATTTTAAACAAAAGTAGGAAGGAAACCAACTTGATTAAGAGAATGAATGGGTTCTGCAGTAGGTGTTCTGGAAAGCAAGGACTTAGAGATCCACAGGTTATCTAGGTAATAAGGATTCATTGTAAAGGTATTTGACAAAAGAAAAATGGGGTAGGGAGAGGGGAAAACAACCCAGAAACGTATTTCAATTGATTGGAGAAAAAATGAATGACAATCACCACAGCCCAGCAATTGTTCAGTCAAGATACAAGGAAGTGGATAAGCTGTTAAGATATATGTTGGGTACCTAGGTAGCATTGCCTGACTAGGTCACAGCTTCTTTGCTTCTGCTTCTCCAGCCACCAGGACTTATTTTCTCCCGTTTTATGTCCAGACAAAATGCTTTCTAGAGATAGAATGGAATACATTTGACTAGTCTTCCTCTAGTATAGTGTATGCCCATATTGGGCATCACTGTCATGCCAGACCATTTGACGGATGCTGGCTCTGGTTTGCTTTAGGTAACCTTCTGATTCCATCAATTCATTGGAGCCAAAGTTACAGGAATACGCCAAGCAGAAAATCCCAAAAGGGAGCCATTGGAAAGCTTTGTTTGGCTTATGTGGTCTTTAGATCTTACCATAAATGCATGTATTGGAATAACAAAGTATGTTTTTAAAAATATATATTATCGATTTTTAAAAACATACTTTATTTGGTTAAATTTTCCTAGAACAGAATTTTAATTTCCCTGAGAAGTAAATAATACCAAACAAGAAAAGTAATTTGCATTGTTGATATTTTCTCCCCTCTGGTAACTCATTCTTGCTAAGGAAATTATTTTCATATAAATGCTTCTCTGATCCAGTAAGCATGAAAAAAAAATAAGTAACTACTTTGGGTATGTGCAAATATGTGTGACCTACAGGCATAAGGTAAGATATTGCTTACTGCTAGGAACTATGCTCTTATTTATTAACCCAACAGATCCTGAGGAACTTGTTTCCAATGTCCTCATCAGCTCAAGTATTTTCACTGATAAAATTTACATGAGGATTTTTTGGGGGGGGCCCGGTAGTGAGGCCTGAACTCTGGGCCTGGGCGCTGTCCCTCAGTTCTTCAGCTCAAGGCTAGCGCTCTACCACTTGAGCCACAGCGCCACTTCCAGCTTTTTTCTTTTTGCTTATGTGGTGCTGAGGAATCGAACCCAGGGCCTCAGGCATGCAAGGCAAGCATTCTACCACTGAGCCACCTTCCCAGCCCCCTTACATGAGGATTTTATGGTTGCTGATATTTCAAAAATAAGAGCATAATCTTTGTACCTTCAGACCCAAAGAGTGTGATTGGCCAATTCACACACAACTAATTTGTAGAAGTAATGACGCTTTCTCTGCCCCTAAATCCTTCTCCAGTCCTATAACATTATAGAGCTGCTAAGTAGTATTTGATATCACAGGCTAATAAATATTAACATTCATTTTTATTTTTGTAGCAATAAGAGGAAGCGTTTGATTTATTTAAACTTGCTAGTTAGTATAATAAAAATGTAGTCGACTACTTTTCTCTGCAAAGAGGCACAGTACAGTGTGTTTATGGAGTATAGGTGGCTCTTTTTATAATGATAGATTCTGGGGTGAGTTGAGGAAAATCAGCAGTTGAAGATTAAAAAAGAACTTCAGGGTCTGAATGTAATATTCCACCAAGAAATTAGATGTGGCCTTGCAGAGAACAGAGTACAGATAGGGGCAGGCTGTGTTTCTAGAAGATAATTTTGGTAGCGGTGGAAAGGTGGTACTAGTGTGGTAGGGAGAAAATATGTACAATGTTATTCCAGTGATCCAGGTGTACAGAAGATGAGGAGGTAAATTTGAAAAGTATCTGTGAAAATGAGGAGATTCAAGACCTATTGAAGGAAAAGTGGTATAGTCAATGGTAGAACACATGATCATCATATGAGTTGCCCTAGGTTTAAACAGGGTGTGTTGATGGGTTAAAGAAAAGTTAAAGAAGATCCAGGCACTGGCAGCTCTCATTGTAATTCTATCAACTCAGGAGACTGAGATCTGACTATTGCCATTCCAATCTAACCCAGACAGGAAAGTCTGTGAGACTTTCCCGAAAGTACTCAGAGAAGGTCAGAAGTGGCACTGTGGCTCAATTGGTAGAGAGCTAGCCTTGAGCACAAAAAGGCTCAAGGATAGTACCCAGGCCCTAAATTCAAGCCTCGGGACTGGGAAAAAAAAAAAGTAAAGAGTTAATGAAGTAAGACTACTGAAATTTCTACCCAAGACAAATAGGTAGAAAGTATAAAAAGTGAAGACAAGAGGGAAGTGACTTCTGGAATAAGGGTGGGCATGGAACATGTATGACTTTGGACATGTTATATTAGACTTACTTAAGATATGGTAACAATCATCATTGGAAATCATGCTGCAATCCAATAAAAATGGAGGTGTTGGGGGAATACAGAGAAAGCGATTCATGTTGACTAATTGATCCAAAAAGGTCAAGAAGATGACATTAGCTATAAAAGAAAAAATGAAATTTTTGAATATAAAACTTGAGCCAGAAAGCATTCAAGGTAGGCTTGTATTACAAGTGTGGTTTCTGTTTGTCATTCTTTGCTTTTCTCTCTAAATATGAACACATTTTCACATACTTTGTTCTGGTTTTCTCTAATGTGTGAAAATCTTTAGGTTGGTTTCCAGTCAGGTTAAATATTTTGTATGTTTGTTCACTTACTCATTCAACCAATATTAAACCAAGCATTTTTAACAATAAGGCTTACCTTTAAAACAGTGTGTACGAGCTTTGTTTGTTATCATTTTCAAGCACATTTGTGCAGTAATTTCAAGTAGTATCCACCTGCTAGGAGTCAGAAAGATTTCAGGAAAAGAAGGTAGGACAACTAAGCTTAGACATGAAGGACTAATCAACATTAGACAGAGGTATATGCTATTCCTGACCAAAAAAAAAAAAAAAAAAGGAATATCCTGTGCAAAATCCAGAAATTGGCTAAAATTACTCATTCAGGCAAGGCTAAATCAAAAAGGGGCCTTCAAGACTTACTAAAAAGTTTGCATGTGACATATCTTATTGCCTTTTAATTTGTTTTTCAATCCAGGAATGGTTGTGATTATATTAGACCTCTTAGGAATGACTTTCCTGAATGCAGTGTAAAGAATGTAGTAGAGGAAGAGGAAAATAGGTCCAGGTATTCAAGAGAGTATGTGATGGTTACATTAACAAAGGAGGCTGTGGCTATGGAAGAGAGTCACAGGCCTATGGATTGAACAGATGGGAGGGGAGGAAGACAGGCGTGATAAAAGAAGATGTTTGGGCATGACATCCAGGCTTCTGTCTGGGTAGATAGGAATGTTCCATTCACTGACACAGGGAATGCAGGAAGAGATAAAAGTTTATAGAAAATGGTTATATTAGCTTTGAATATATTGTATTTAAGGAGGCTATAGAAGCCACCAAGGGGTTGGATATAAACCTGGCTGAGAATGAAAGTCATAGAATAACATAATATGTGAGCTAAATCTTGGGAAGTCAGAGAGCAGCAGAGAAAAGGGAAGAGGAAGGCATTTATTTAGGCAGAGTTAGTAATGTCACATAGAATTGCCATTGGCAAGTGTGAGATGGAATCAGAATGACAAACTGAAGAACTTAGTTTGTTCTTTTATCAATATGAGCCTAGAGGATTTGAACAGAGAGGAATATGTACAGACAAAACATAAGGAAGATTTAACTATGGTATGGATTGGAGCTGAAATGCAGAGACCCAAGCTGAGCACAATGCTACACACTCCTATAGTCTCAGCACAGCCGAGGATGAAGCAGAATGAACAACAGGTTCTAAACTAACCTGGATTTTGTAGCAATTTTCAAGTAAGCCTGGGCTACATAGAAAGACCCTAACTCAAAATACCCAAACTAAACCAAAACCCAAAAGCAATGCTGACCCTGTGCTGTAGATTTTTTTCAGAAATTCTAAGGTAGATATAACAAGATTCTCAAGCAAGGTAGTTTCAGAACTAAAAGGAAAACCTAGATGGAAAAAGCAATGGGAAAAATAGAAGAGCTACAGTTCCTGTAGCGGTGTATGGTAAAAACTAGGAAAGAAGGGTATTTTGCAAATGGTAATAACTTCAAGACAAAGGGGACAAAATTCAAAAGAAAGACTTGGTTTGGGGCAAACATGTAGTTTTCTCACTCTAAAACTTTAGGCTTATTTTACATAGAATTAAAATTGGAGAATGGTATATAAGTATATTTTAAGAGTTTCTGTTTTCCCTGAGTTTATCAAATTATGTACCAGAAATGATACCAGATGACATTTTTTTTCTTTTACTCTTCACCACAAGAGCAAAAGAACTTCAGAATCCATCGTAAATGGGGGGAGTAAGCCTTGCCAAGGATGATGGCTGGTCATCCTTGCTGGGCTGGACCACGATAGAGGAGCTGAGGATGGAGGATGGAGAAGAGCATGGAGGACGGAGGTGAGCATGGAGCAGAACCCAGGGCCTGGGTGCTTCACTTTGACAGTGAATAGCAGAGCAATGGATACAGAAAAGATGTGGCGTCTGCCCGAGAGAATTTCTGGGACACCACTGGCATCTTTGGAGTCTGTAGAAAAGAAAGAATTTTGGATACATCCCAAGGGGCTGATGCAAAGTCAAACAAATCAAGAAAGTGGATGCATTTTCACTGAAGGCGCTGTCTGGGAGGAGATGTATTGTCTTTACTGGTGGTCTTCACCAGTTTTGTGGTTTTCTGGAAGTTACCGTTTTGTTCAAGAGTCAATTCTCCCTGCCAGGCCACTCAGGCAGGCGGTGTTGAAACACGGTGTTTATTACGTGACTTCTATCTTCAGTGTTTACACTGCAGGTTGAATTTTTTTTCCTTCAGTGACTTGATTTCTTGTGAGATTTGATTGTTACTTGTTTTCTTTGGTAGTAAGTCTTTGTTCCGAGAAAAAAACTAAACTGTTTAGTTCCCAGTTTTAAAAAAAGAAAAGAAAGGAGAACCCAGCTTATGGACTCCAGTGTTAAGATGCTTTTCTTAAAGACAGAGGCAATTGGAAGATGCTTGTAATATGATTATTAGACATTCTGTCTCTGGCGGGGAACAGAGCTACCATCCACTAAACAGGCAACTGCCTGCCTGCCTGGCTGCCTTGGGCCAAAGAAAGGCCCAGAAGGAGCAGCTGCTAGCTGAGAGGAATGTGAGAAAATAGGAAATTGATTTGAAATAGAATGGGGAAAAATGCACAAGAATGAATTTTAGAATTTTCAAATATTCCCCTGCAAATGAAGGTAATCTTTAGTTATTCTCTCATGAAAATAAAAAGATAGTGAACTCACAGTTGGCAAATACTTAAGAAAAACCTTAAGTTGATTTATTTCTTCACATTTGAGGGGGGAAAGTCAGTATGGGTTTGCATTTTTAGTTTTGTAGACTTATTTTGGGACTAGTGTCATCCTGGCTATTTGAGGTAAAGACTGGGAAGATCTTCATTTGAGGCTATCGTGGGAAAAAAATAGTACTGAGATCCTATCTCAACTGACAAATAGGTGAGATGGTACACCTGTGGTCCCAGCAATGCAAGAAACACATATAGTAGGAGGATGGAGGTCTGAAGCTGGCCTTGGCACAAGATGAAGGCTTCCTTATATGGAAACCAAGGATACAGAAAGAGAAAGAAAGAAAGAAAGAAAGAAAGAAAGAAAGAAAGAAAGAAAGAAAGAAAGAAAGAAAGAAAGAAAGGAAGGAAGGAAGGAAGGAAGGAAGGAAGGAAGGAAGGAAGGAAGGAAGGAAGGAAGGAAGGGAGGGAGGAAGGAAGGGAGAGAGAAAGAGAGAGAAAGAAAGAAAGAGAGAGAGAGAGAAAGAGAGAGGAAGGAAGGAAGGAAGGAAGGAAGGAAGGAAGGGTGGGAGGGAGGAAGGGAGGGAGGGAGGGAGGAAGGAAGGAAGGTAGGAAGGAAGGAAGGAAGGAAGGAAGGAAGGAAGGAAGGAAGGAAGGGGGAGAGAGAGAGAAAGAAAGAAAAGAGAAGAAAGAAAGGAAGGAAGGAAGGAAAGAAAAAAAGGAAGGGGGAGAGAGAGAGAAAGAAAGAAGGAAGAAAGACAGAAAGAAGAAAAAGAAAAGGAAGCAAGGAAGGAAGGAAGGAAGGAGAAAGAACGCAAGCAAGCAAGAAAGCATTGAACCACGATCCTCAGATCTCAGCCTCTTAAGTAACTAGGACTACAGGCGTGAGTCACCAGTGCCTGGCTAGTTTTCTTATTTTATCTCATATAATTGTTTCTCCTACCTTGTGATGTAGGTGTAATATATATCCTTATTTAAAGACAAGAAAATCGAGACTCAAAGAGTTATTTTGCCCAATGTCACTCTACTTAGAATTGATAGAGCTGCTTTTGTAGCCAAGATGCCTGACTCCATGATTTAAGCATTATCCATCAGTGTTCTAGGTCATTTACAGCCTATATAACTTGATAATGATATTTATAGATTTTGTTAAAGGTTACATACAGAAAAATTCTTCCTCTTTAGAATATAGTTATATGAGTTTTGACAGATGCATATAGTCATGTAATACTAATAAATGATGATATAGAATAGCTCTATCATAAAAATATCCATTATTCATATTTCATAAAAATTAAATTTCCAGCCCCTGTACACGTATGGTTTTGCACTTTTGAAATAGATGGTATATGGCCTTTTGAAACTGACTTCTTTTACTTAAAGATTCTGAGACTCTCTCATCCATGCTAATGCTAGCATTAGTCTTTTTCATTTCCAGTATTATTCCATTGTATGAATACACCTTAGTTTATTTGCTGGTTGAAAGATAAAGGAGTGGTCTCTGGTTTGGAATATTATGAATAAAGTCAATATAAATAGCAACAAGAAAAAAAGAAACCAAGAAAGCAAGAAGGAAGGAAGGATGGAAGGAAGGAAGGAAGGAAGGAAGGAAGGAAGGAAGGAAGGAAGGGGGGATGGAGGAAGGGAGGGAGGTAGGGAGGGAAAGAGAGAAAAAGAAAGAAAAAGAAAATGAAAGAAAGAAGAAAGGAAAGAAGGAAGGAAGGAAAGACAGAGAAAGCAAGCAAGCAAGCAAGCAAGAAAGAAAGAAAGAAAGAAAGAAAGAAAGAAAGAAAGAAAGAAAGAAAGAAAGAAAGAAAGAAAGAAAGAAAGAAAGGAAGGAAGGAAGGAAGGAAGGAAGAAGAAATAAAGAAGTAGAATATTAAGCTCAGGATGCTGAGATCTAAGGATCACAGTTTGAAGCAGGAAAATCTATGAGACTCTGACCTCCAATAAACTCCTCAGAAAAGGCCAGAAATGGCACTGTGGCTCAATTGGTACACAGAGCAATAGCCTTGACCAAAAGAAACTCAGGAACAGAATTCAAATCCCAGGACTGACCCAGGGGGTAGGGGTTGGGGAGAAAGCACTGGAATACTATGAACATTGTAATTCTAGGAACAGAAAAGTGTAGACTGTTTTCTTTTTTTTTTTTTTTTTTTTGGGGTCCGGTCGTGGGGCCTGAACTCTGGGCCTGGGCGCTGTCCCTCAGCTCTTCAGCTCAAGGCTAGCGCTCTACCACTTGAGCCACAGTGCCACTTCCGGCTTTTTTCTTTTTGCTTATGTGGTGCTGGGAATCGAACCCAGGGCCTCAGGCATGCAAGGCAAGCGCTTTACCACTGAGCCACCTTCCCAGCCCTAGACTGTTTTCTTAATTAAACTTCATGTTAACCAAGAAGGGGCTGGGCAGTTTTGGGTTTGACTGTGAAGGTCACAGTGATTCTAATTTTCTTTTCACTGCATTTTTATTTTGTTTTCGGAGATGCCTTTAGGCCCATCTTCATGCCCCTCTGTACTTTTCTACTTAAGGAGGGAAGTACTAATGAGGAGGAGATTTCCCTTATACATTTGGGTAGATACACACACATACACACACACACACACACACATATTTATGCTTCCTTCACACACACACACACACACACACACACACACACATACATGTACATACATTTCCAGGCCCCTCGCCCTAAGTGTAGAGTATGTCAGAGGAGCATGAAGAAGGTGGGCAATAGTGGCTAAACATGTGTCTTTCCTGTCAGTAGGGTAAAACTTACCTTCTACTGCAAGAAAGGCAAAACATGGAGCAGTGAGCTCTAGGTCTCTTTAAGATGCTCTGAGATCCCTTCAAGCCAGAAACTAGTAGTATGTTCTAATTCCTATTACCAAGGTACTTCCCACTTGAATACTTTCCTTCAAATGTTTAGAAGAGACCCCGAAAAACAAAAGGACATAATGACATTTTAGACAACAGAATGCATTTCTGACAGTGGTCCCCGAAGATTGCAGTACAACTCATGACTCACACATTTGTGGCATCCTGTGAGCAGCCGACCGTGCTGCAGGTCATCTGAGTGGAGTGTAGGGTTAACAATTACATACATGGCATAGGACTGGATAGTTGCTATTAACTCTATTAATGAATTACTATGATATATTTTTGAACAAACTTGTATTTGTAAAAATAAAAATACATTTATTACAGTAAGTCTGCCCTGCAATTCTGTAAGTAGCCTCATTCATCCCTAGATTGTATCTATAGTCCATGTCAAATGACTGACCCTCATGTTTTATGTTTGTGTATCATGTTCACACAGTGACCAAACCATATAACAACTCGTTTCTCACAATACATGCCTGTCATTAAGAGAAGAATGTATGTAAAACTTTTGCAAGAAGAATAAACACACATGATATGCTTGTAGTTAGGACCTTACCACCAACAATACAATATTAAACAGAGTAATTTAGCTCTTATGTACTCTGTTACCTCTCTTACTTCTAAAAGATATATTGGAATATGGCTACCAACTTAACACATGGAATGCTACTGTATTCAGAATAAAGGTGAAAATAGCTGGTTTCTAAAATATAGTTGCATTAAGAAATCTATATTTAGAAATCTATATTTAGAAATGGTTGTGTATGGGCCCTTTAAGTCATTCTTCAAGACAAACAAAACCTTGATCTAAATTCATAATGGATAGATAGGAAATTAAACCACTAGAAGGATGGAAGACCAGGCTAGAAAAGGAAAAATCTTAAGAAAGTGATGACTTTAAATAAAATGAAAAATGAAAACTATTATCCTGAGACATTCAAGAAACCAGAGGACTGGGAATGTTGCTTAGTGGTAGAATACTTGCCTCAATGAAGGAGGCCCTGAATTCCAGCCCCAGCACTACCCAAAGCCAGGTGCTGGTGGCTCATACTTGTAATACTACTGAAGAGGCTCAGGTCTGAGGATCTCAGTTCAAAGCCACCCAGGACAGGAAAGTCCCTGAGATTCTTGTCCCCAGTTAATCACCAAAAAGCTGAAGTAAAGCTGTAGCTCAAGTAGTAGAGTGCTAGCCTTCAGTACAAAAGCTCAGGGACAGTCTCAGACCCTGAGTTCAAGTTCCCATATTGGCACACACACAACAACAACAACAACAACGAGAGAGAGAGAGAGAGAGAGAGAGAGAGAGAGAGAGAGAGAGAGAGAGAGAGAGGAAGGAAGGAAGAAAGAAAGAAAGAAAGAAAGAAAGAAAAGAAAGAAAGAAAGAAAGAAAGAAAGAAAGAAAAAGAAAGAAAGAAAGAAAGAAAGAAAGAAAGAAAGAAAGAAAGAAAGAAAGAAAGAAAGAAAGAAAGAAAATGGAAGAAATTGTTGCATAATCATTTAAGGGATATAAAGGGCCAAAGATTTTCTACAGAGGGAGAGGTTGAGAGTCCCTTAAGTTAAGACCTTCTAAGTCAGACAGCCAATCAGAAAAGCCATGAAAGGAGGAGGATGAGGTTTCTTTCCACCATTCATTTCAACCTACAAACTGTTAAAGCTACTTTGTTTCCTTTATGTTCTTTTCTTTTGAGTTTTATCCTTTTATCATCAGTTGCCATGATGCTTTTTCCTGTAATCGACGATGTTTATCTGAATCCCTGCCATGACTCAGTTTATGGAAATGCATTTTTAATTAAAATTGCTAGAAATAATATCCAAGCATATAAGAAACTTTTTATGGCATGACTGGTTTACTATAATTTAGGGATTTGCTCACTAATCATAAATTGCAATTAAGTTAATCTGTCTGCACTTCTGCAGTTAGAAAACATCTTATTCTAACCATTCTTTTTAAGCCCTTCCAGGAACCCCTTGATGCCAAATTTCCCCAAATTCACTGTAGAATAGCAGTCCAAAAAGGTGCAGTTCTGGAACATAGATTTGTACAAAACTCTGAGAACATTTCCACTTCTCCTGGCTGCTTATACCATGTGAATTAAAGCTATCTGGGATTTGGTAGTTAAACTGACATAGTGATATATTGATCTAATGAGTAATATTACAAAATTAATTCTAAAACACTCTCACTTGTTCTGCCTTAATCTTTAAAATTCATTTGAATGATCACATAGCGCAAGCCTTTTGTTGAAAATCTTTCAAACACCTGTGGCCAAAAATAACATCGTTCTACGTGTTTTTGTAGAAGTTTCCAGTTGGAAGTCAAATTACCACCATGAATGATGAGCTCTGAAACATCTGGATAATCTGATATCATAATCTTCACGTGGACATTTGCTGTAGTAATTATGATCTTTTTTGTTTGCTCTTGCCTCAGAAGTCGTGATCTTTAGCCTAGCATTAATAACATAGATGCCCTTATTTGCCTTGTAATGATTCTAGATCTTGTGGCAGATTAATTCCCACTGAAGCAGTTCTCCTAAGAGGAAGAGATGACACTAGCGGTTTATTATCATTTAGAAGCTGAAAGCCCCCAAGACTGGAATGTTCCATAGCTGATGGCCACTGTGTCTTTCTACTATTTTCTGGATCCTTTCCTTTCTCTTCTTTTTAGATAATTCAATATGTAATATAGATCTTTCTATGACTTCACTGCTAATGTTGCTCTTAGCAAGATTCTAAATTATACTTCGTTTTTACAAACTGATACAGATTCTACATAGAAAAATTGGTCAAGAAGAAGCCCAGGAACTTTCTTGTGGTATTTTAAGTATTAGAAACACAGTTATAAAGCAGTCTTGTCCTGTAAGGATTAAAAGCATTTCATGTGAAATTACCCAAGGGCTTTCAGGGACATTAACGGGCATTCAATATATATGAATGAATGCAAATCTAGAAACTTTTAATAAAACAAAACTAGTTTGCACACTAGCAATCTGTTTTTTCCATCACCCACTTTCTTTCTAACAACCATTAAATCTAACATTCACCCCATTACCCTTTTAGAAATCATTCTCCTTTAGGTCACACATTGCCGCTTCTTGCTAGTTTCAAGAACTTTTCTTCAGTCATCATGAGTATTTTTACAACACAGAACCCATTTCCATTCTCACATTCTTAAAATCTCTCCTCTAGGACTAGTCATGTTCCACTGCTGATTCCAATTTCCTAGAGGTCTCCTCTGTCTTCCTTGTCTGACCCTTTTCTTCATGGCACTGGTATGTAAGCTTGCTCTGAGATCTAGTCTGGGCCTTTGCTACTTCAGCCTTCTCATTATTCTGATGTCAACTATATGCTTATAAACATCAGTATGTTGGGACCGGGCTGGTAATTCTACAATACTGAGCTAAATCCCCTCTTTCCATTGTAGTGTTCTTGGTGACACACTTAAATAGAGATAATGAAATGTTCACTTCACTCTATTTTGGTTCCTTAATCCATTTGTCTTTTCATAGTACATTCTTTCCTTTCTGGGCCTAGCTCTTTAAACCTGGATCTGAGAAGTTGTGGTTCTCAGCTATCTTTACCCTTTATAGACAAAGAAATTTCTAAAAATGCCATGAAAATGATGAAAGAGGTAAAACATAAACAGACACATGAGGAAAGAGTAAACTAACAATAGGAATAGTTCAGTTTAGCATGGCAATGCATTTTAAAGGCAGATTTAAGAATAATCACTTCTAAATACAGGAAGAGCCATCATGGAGAAAGCAATGACCAGCTGCTCCTTGGATAACTAGTTTTTGATGTCTAAGACAAAACAAAGCACTTCAAGTAATATATTTAAGTTCAAAGATATGCTGCCTAGCTGTTTGACATTTCGTTGGAAATGGTTCTGAGAATCAACCTTAAGGTTTTGGGGGAGGGATAAATAGAATGATGCTTGGAAACAGAGGGTACAGATTGAAGATATTACCCTAGAATTAGAATAATTCAGTCATTTTTATTTATCACACCTGTATTTCTTAAACTTGGGATTCTCAGAACATATTTAAAATGGCTCCTTACAATGTGTTTCCATGTTCAAGACCAAAAATAAGATGAACCCCAGTAGGTTACTAAGCATGGACAAACACTGCCCTCCCTGGGTGGGCCTGGGAACTGGTCTTATTGTTCGGTGACCCAAGTGCCACAGATGAACAGCATTCCTTCTGCCCTAGCCACCCCTGTACTTCCAGTTGTAGCTTTATACATAATAAAACTAGTCTTCAGTCTACATCTTCGTGCTGTGGACTCCTTACAATGTTGCCTTTGGACACCTGGTGACATGACGTCAGCCCTTGTGTCTTGGTATGCATTCAGTTCCTGGTATTTCCTACCCCCCAGTTAAGTCTTGCTGGCCATCTGGATTTCTCTTGAAGCTCTCTGCCCTCCTGCCCTGCCCTGCTCTCAGAACCAGGTAGAAATGATCTCCCTTCTTCACCCCATTCCCTGCTACCTGGAAACTTGCCAGTACAGAGCTAAGGCTCACCAAGCGGCTTGGATAGAGCTTATAGCTTGATTGCCCCCTGCAAGGAATCCAGACCTCCTCCCACACAGCCTGCTTCTGCTTCCTCCTCTTCCCTGTTTGTCCCAGCTACAGAGGACCCAGCAGGTTCCTGTTCAAGGTCATCAGAATTAGGACAAAAATAAAGACCATTTCTCTTGGCACACAGCAGACATGATTGGATATCTAAAAAAAGAAGAATATCAGATCTCAGAAAGAGCTAGGGTTTTTTTTTTTGGTGAAATTATTTAACACCTTTTAAAATAAAGAAGAAAATGTACTTTCAGAAATGATTTCAGGTGTGGATCATTCTAGATAGTTGTGAAAGAGGTATGTTCATTGTGGGTTGAATTTCCTATAGGATTAAAAAGAACCACCTCTATATTGTACTAGCCTTTTAGATTGATTGTAGACATCTGTGACACATTATGAATTGGCCCTTCTTATAAGATTTTATTTTCAAACCTTTATTTTTGTTCCAGTCTAAATATCACTAGACTTCATTAGAGAACAAACCCAGAAATATGCCTGTAAATACAATTTTATATCACCTCATAGCAGACTCTACCTGGCTGTTCTGAAGTTATAGGCTACTGGATAACACTGCAAAACATGAGGGAAAAATCTAAATTTTCTTGACACGTAATTGAATCATTGTGCAATTATTATGTACCAATTGATGTCGGTACACTGTAATTTTGCCAACAGAACCAGGTTTTCTTTGACATATTACTTTAAAGGAGAAAAACTATTTCTAAATAGTGGTATAATCTTTAGCAGACTACATTGACAGACAGGTACTGAACTACAACAACCCCTTAGTCAAGTGTTTAGGAATATTTTAGGGATATTTCATTCCTCTCCCAACATCCCAGCATATTAATATTGGTGGTTTCACTACTTACCTCTTGGTGTATATTCAAAACAGGAGTAATAAAGCTCTGTGCCTCTCCCCCCCCCATATTGACAAACTTCCAATTTCTAAAATTAAATACCATCTTTTCAAGTAGTTGGTATGGCTTAATGTAATAAATTTGATTTAGAAAGTAAACTATATTTCTAATTCCAGTTTTAATTATAGAGTCTCTACTCTGTGTAGATATGTGTTAACCTGGTTTAATATGAATCTTAGGGCATATTGACATCAACACTAACTCTGTAACTACTTGAACATGTCCTTAAACCTCTTTAACTTACAGTTTCCTCATTAGTAGCAGGGAAAAATTGTTGTTGTATTTTTCATAAAGGCTTAAAGAATTAAGAAAAAATATATGTTGGATAGAAGTAGGGACCTGCTACTTGAGACACTGTAGCTTTGACACAAGCAGTTAAATAGAAAGATACATGTCAAATGCTCAGTATAATGCTAGCTATATTTTGAAGTGTGTTAACTTTTATCATACTCATATATTTAGTACAGCTATTAGAGTTTGATTTCATTTCTAGCATCTCTGAAAATATAGTTTCCATTTTAATTAGCAGAAAACATAATCATCTCAGTTTGATTATACTACTCTGATGTCAATCCCCCTCCCCACTCTGCTACTAGAATTTGAATTCAGGACCTCAGGCTTCACAGGCTGTCACTGTACCGTTTAAACCATGCATGCATCTGGCCCTGTCTTTTGCAGATGATTTTTAAGACAGAGTCTCCTTAGAAATTTTCTGCCTAGGTTTTCCTTGACCCAAGATCATTCCATTCTCAAGTCCCCTGAGTAGCTATGATTGATTACAGACATGCAGACATGAGCAATGTTCTGATATTCTGATTTTCCTGAAGGTTGTTGGCCTAAGCAGAGAAGGTCTAACAAACTCCTAATATGCAGCTAAGTTGGTACCAGTTGAAGTAGCAGCTCATTCATGGACTTTTTTTTTTTTTTTAACGCAATTTGCTTTGATTTGGTTCATGCATTTTTAAAAATCTTCCTTGTGGTGTTTAATCATTAGGCTTTCATGCCTTAAGAACTAAACTTGGTTATAAGTAAAATTCATTTAATATTAGTATGATTCTGTGTGAGTGTTTATTCACAATGTAAAATAGTCACATAATTCAACATGTTTAATAATGCCTGCTTATGGAACTACAGAGAATTCTGCAGATCTTAGATAAAGAGTGCTTAAATTATGAAAGACAGCATCCATAAAGCTGATTGTCCTTGACACCAATCTATAAATAGAAGAAAATGGAAGTTGAATGGGTGCCTTTCGTCTGTGTGTGACTCTGGATTGCTGTATGTTCAAGCAGGCAGTCATTTGATGCATGAATGGGTGTGGTCACAAAACCGTGCATTTTCTTGGAGACATATGTGGAAACTATCCTTCATTAGTCAGCAATATAAATAGTTTAAAAATCATATCTGCTCCTTTGCCTCTGGCCCCATGGGTGTCTGCTTCTTCTAACTTGGCATCTTTCAAAGGAAACCTTTCCTCATTCTCAAGGGATATTGTCTTTGTCCAACTTGCAACCATGAGTTTGTATTCACAAAATGTAGAACTAGACATACCGGTGGAATATTCCAATATAATTCGTTATAAAATTTTGCCTAACCTGGATCTGCTATTTATAGATGGGCATTGCTTAATTAGCATTTTAAATTGGAATTTTAATAAAGGCTATCAATCAGTGACCAATTTACATAAGCATTTATCTGGGGGAAATGAGCATGCCAAATATCAGTCTTCTCAAGATTCATCTTGACCCAAACGATGATTTATTTCAGATTGTAGGACCATTCATTCTTCCACTAGAAGGTTCATCTTTCCACGTGGTTAATTTTTTTAAGCCTACATCTGCCAACTTGTGGTTATTGACTATCAAGAATAGGGACAGAACTCCCTGGGTCTTGAAATATTTTAACTCTGAAATGTTCTATTTAATCCTAAGATTCCGGCTTAAACGCGTTTTCATACTCTGTACAATGTCTTACGTCATATTTATTTGCATTTATTTCAAGCTATTGCACCACCCTCAGAAGAGTTAGACCTATTACTGTGATCTGAGAAAGGATTCTTTTCAAAATATTTAGGATAGATGGCATTTACTTAAAGGTTTGTGGAGTCTTCTGGTGTGGTGCCCTACAAAATATCTATTGTTCTATTTTTTGACCCAATTTTACTCAAGAGAAAGAATTTTCAACACCTTGAAATGCCTTGGAAATTTAGAGTCTGTGTCAAAATAATATCAAATTTTTCAGTAGTAGGTATGTGTAAATAATTTCTATGATATGTTAATAGTGTCTGAAGTAAGAGCTGAATATATTGATCGGTAAAGAGAAGAATTCACAAGAGGATTGGTTTGTGATTGTGTTGAAATAGGCTGGGTTTAGTGAGTCATGGATTGGGAAAGCCAGGGTTATTGAAAGAAAAGAGCAGTAAGGAGTAGAGACTATTTAATCATGGAATAACATCAGTTATTTCCAAGTATGGTAGTTGAAAAAGAAGTCTTCACTTGGGTAGAAGATCTGTATCCACCTGGTAGCATTAAAAAGTGACAAAAATCGAAGTAAAAGTAATATGCCAAAAAATAAAGGAATTGCTGTTGCTGATGAATCTAAGGAATGAGGAAAGAATTTGGTCTTTTCTAGCAAAGAGGGGCTGAGGAGGAGAGAAATTCTCAATGTAATCCTCGGTGATGAATGGAGAAAGTGATCTTTTACCGTAATAATGTGGGAGGGGGCCCTGTAGCTTAAGTCTATATTTCGAAGAGAGTGAAAATTTGACAAGACAGCTAGTAAATAATACGTTGGATCCTAGTAGTATTGCGATGTAAAGAGTTCTTGTTTCCGTCTGTGTTTATTTCTAAAGATCCTTGAGTCTGGAAGGAATTGGAGGGGGAAAAAAATTCTAAAAACGCATAATAGCCATACAATTCTTAGTTTTATTGCAGGAAAGGGCTGAAGGGGGTACGTAGAATGTTCTAGAAGAAAGAGATGATAGGAGAGCAGAACTAGAGGCAATACCAAAAAAAATGACAAAAGAGACATTGGAGGGAGAGGGAAGAATAATTTTTTAAAAATAAAAATGTAAGGGCAGCGGTATGGAAGTGTCTCTCACTGGAAAGTAAAAGCAGTTTAGGGCAGCACATTAGCTATTCCGCTCAGGGCTGTCCAGCGTGGCATATCCCTGAGGGTAGTTCACACCACTTGCACACCAGCCTGCAGCCCGGGGTGAGGGTGGAGGGGTGAGAGGAGGCCCCCCTCCTCTCTCTCAGCGGGGGGAAAGGGGGTGCGGTGGGACCAGGGCGCACCGCAGCCCCGCACGGCGGGCGGCGGGGTACCAGGACTGGGTACAGTAGCAGAACGCTGCAGCCAAGGCCGAGTGGGCGATCGCAGACGACACCCACACGCTCGCTGTGCACAGCCCACCGGTGCCAGACTCCGGGGGCCCAGCCGTGGACCCACCCCCCCCTGCTCCCCACTTTTCCTGCAGACGAGGTAGGGATCTGACCGGCTCCCTGTCCCGGGCAGCGTGTCCCATGAGCTGGGGAGGGAGGTGGGGGGGGTGACTTAGTTTGGGTGTCCACGCGGGGAATCCTGGCCACCTCGCAGCCGTGTGGCGCGCGAGCGGTGGTGGAGCCGGAGGTGGTGGGGGGGGGGGGTCGGGATTCATTCACGGGGTGTGTATGGGGGGGAGAGATTCTTTTGTGAGACGAAAAAGTAGTACTGGAGCGCGATGATCAATGTGGGAAAAACCCATAAAATACATCAACAATCGATAAGCACCCCCCGCCCCCCCCCCGAGAGCGGTGTTGGATCCCCGCGGGCCCGTGGCGGGTGCGTGTGCGGAGGGCGTGGAGACCTCCCCATGCCGGGTCTGCGGAGCCGGTTGACCCGTGCCAGGCAGCGAGGAGGCGCGGGCCGGTGTGTGTCCGTGCGTCCGGGTGCGCGCGCGCGCCCCGGGTGTGCGCACTCGGGGGGCTGCCGGGGGGTGGCGGCCCCGGCTGGGTTGGCTGGGGGGGGGGGGGCGGAGGAGGAGGAGGTGGTGGTGGGAAGCAGCCCAGCCCCGGCCCCGGCCCGGCCCGAAGGGGTTAAGCCTCGCCACCGCCCCCTCGGCGGCCGGGTGTAAACAGAGGAGCCTCAGCCTATCATGTCTGGCTGCCGCGCGCAGCCCGAGCCCCGAGCCCGGCGCTGTAACACGATACGCTCCAGACCCCAGCAACTTGGCAGCGCCGGGCTCGGCTCCGCACGGCCACAGCGAGGGCGCGCCGCGGCAAGGTGGGTGAGCGGCGGCGGCGGCCCCGGGGGCGGCCGGGCGGGCGGCGCGGGGCGCGGGGCGGGCGGCTGCGGGGCGCGCGCGGCTCGGGCTGCGGCGGCGGCGGCGGCGGCTCCCTCGGTTCCATCGCCCGGCACGCGGCGCCCGCAGCTCCGGCTGCGGCTCCCGCTCCGCCCCGGGCTCCTTTCTGCCGAGTCCGCCGCGCGGTGTCGGGGATGGGAGGAGGCTGCTCCGCGTGGGTTCGAACCCGTGCCGGGGCCACGTTAGCATCCGAGATGAGGCGCTTTCTCGCTCTGTCTTTTTAACCCGTGAAGGGGCTGCGTGTTAAGGCTTAGAGAAGGCGAAGGCTTGAACTTTCTCCGTGACTCTCGGGTGCAGGTAGCCGCGGGCAGCATGGGAGTCTTTTGTTCCCGGTATTTTTAATTAGATGGATTTCTTCTCGTTTTTCTTGTTCTGAGTGATAGACCATCCTCACCCAGGACGCAGAGCCATCAACTCCTCTCTTCCTCTCTCTCTCTCTCTCTCTCTCTCTCTCTCTCTCTCTCTCTCTCTCTCTCTCTCTCTCTCTCTCTCTCTCTCTCTCTCTCTCATTCTTTCCCTCCTCTCTCGGCCTTCGGTGACTTGTGCGGTGTTCTCGACTTCGTGGGGAGCAGATCGTAGCAATGATGGTTTTGGATCGTTTGTGTCTGACATGTTTAGAAATCTGCATTGAGCGTGGATGCGACGACGCTTTCGTTCCTTGAACCGAAATCCATCAGACTAATGGCTTCATGGGTGGGGGGGTACAAAATCATCTTGCTCATTAAAAGCAGTTTTTGGTTGTTTTTTTTTTTCCCTCTCCTGCGAAGTACTTTTAACTGTGGGCTTTTTATCAGGCAGGGGTTTGAGAAAGCAGAGTCTTGCAAAGAAATGAGAACTTTGAAGCTGGGCTTCGATGCACGTTACTCCAGTGGCAAGAAAAAAAGAGAGGGGGAAGAAAAAAAGAGTTTGGGAACGGTTTGGAAAAACTTGTGCAATATCTGTGAAGGCACAGCAGTCATCTGGCCGTGTGTGTGTGTGTGTGTGTGTGTGTGTGTGTGTGTGTGTGTGTGTAAAATAAAGCAAAGGTGAGGGTGGGTGGGCAGCTTTCAGAATGAGAAATCACATCTCCTCTCTGTCTCTCTGTCTCTGTCTCTATCTGTCTCTAATATCTTATAAGTGATATATACAGATATCTGTCCCTGTGTCACAAAGTCATTCTGTCTTCTTTCTGCAAGCTTAATATAATCAAATTCAGTTCCGTAAGATGGTGTAGTTGAAGATTTGATCCCCCTTCTACTAAAGTGGAAATACTTTCAGTAATTGAAAGCAGATTCACGTCTGGAGTTGTACAAGCCAAGGTTTTCATTTTTAAAATAAACCTTTTGTTCTCTGGTTTTAAATGTTTCAAGAGAGCTATCCAGAGCCCTCTGTGTGCTAATTGCTAAAGTAGTTCTTAAGAAGGGATTGAAAATACCCTGAGAAGGTATTTTAGAAATACAGCTAACTTACCCCAGCCTCCGTCTTAAAGAGAGGGAAGAACATACTTGAATCAAGCATTTCTTATGAGTGCCCCACATTTTGATTTTTTTCCCCCAGCAGATTCTCTATCGTGAAGATGCAACCTTACTGTACCAAACACCAAATCCTTCACCAGAGGCCCATGTGCTTGAGAGGTTTAAAAAAAAAAAAAACTTGAGAAATTTTTGCGGTGATCCCATTTTATCCTGTGATGTGCACAATCTGATGATATATGCGAAATCCAGTGAAAAGTATGTTTAATTTAAAGACATGCTGATTATATGTTAATGCTGATAGACTGGAACTTAAAAATTAAGACTGAAGATTGCTGCTGTCCCATCTGTAGGGGCTTACTGTTAAAAGCTTAAAAAAAAGAAAAACCTGGCTATGAAAGACTGAAATTACGATACATTCTAGACAAAGAGGGAGACACTGATCTCTGATTAGCTGGGATGATACAAAAGGGTGGGGAAAAACATCACAGCATCACCTTCCTTGTTCAGGATAGGGAATCTAAAATGATTTATGTAGTTAGAGAGGAAAGTGGAAAGAGTTGCACTTTTTAACAAGGACAGTTGAGATCAGAAAAAAGAGTATTCAGAATGTTTTAAATGACTAGTTTCTTACCCTGTTGTATTGATTAATAATAACAACCAGGCAGAGTATATAGTTTCATTTTTTTTTTGAAAACCACTTAGTAGTTGTGCCTTTTACCTGTCCCCTGGTCTTCCCCATAGTGAATCATTTGAGCACATTATAATAAATAGGTGAATAACTTTGTCATGATTAAATGGTATTTTTGCTATTCTCTTGTAAGAGCTCTCATTAATTTTTTAAAAGTCAACATTTAAAATATTCAACAAATCATTTCCAAATGAAATCTTGCTAAATTTTGACTGTGTTGTTATTCTGTTTCTTAGATATCCATGGCCCAGTTTGTGGTATAATGGAACTTGGTTCTCAAAGATTTAGGGGCGAAAAGCAATGTAGCCTGGATTCTTACAGATGTCTGAACACTGATTTTTCTGTGTAGTACCCTTGTCTAAACAAGACTTCTATTTACTCTTTTTTTTAATGTTCTTACATGTTTTTTTTAATTTGGTAAGGGGGTACCCAGGATCTTCTGTTGTCTGAAATAATACAGTCTATTTATCATGGGACTCCTGCCTTTGATAATGTAGGCGCATGGCAAAGGAGACACTGTCTAAATACAGTGATCTTGATAATTAATGCCATAAGATAGATTAAAATGCTGTATTCCAGGTATTCATTTCCTTAAAAGGGCCACCAGAATAGCGTTGCTAAGCACCCGTCACCACTGCAAGTGACAGAAAATGACCCAAATTAAAGAACCTGTTCTAAGCTGTATTCTTGTATTTTCTAAAGTGTATTTCAAAAGGTTTAACAAGACTCATTCAGTTAGTGGAGAAAAAGGATCTATTTTCAGCTCTGATCAGCAATTAAGAGATTGAGTTTGGGAATATCAATTCTTTAGATTATTGTAGTATGTTTTGTTTCCTATGTCTTACTCTTTAAACAATTATGAATAAAGATTTTTTAACAATCTATTTTTTCTAGCAATCCAGATGTTAATGCTAAAAATAGGAGGCTGTATTTAAATTAAACCTATAATATAGGTTCAGTATGATTTCTTCCTGTACATGCGTATGTATACAATCATATATACATGTGTGGTTTAAATTAAAATTAGGCAGTAATTATTCTATGCTAGCACTGGTAGGAATACTTTGTTTCCAATTTCTTGAGAAATAGGGTATTTTTCTTTGAGTGTATTTAGATGAAAACTGTACTATGAAGGATATAGTTGGATAAGCTCTAGTTAGAAAGTAAATAAACAAATTTGGGGTGGGATTTTTTGTGTTGTTTTTGTTTTTTGTTTTGACCTAATAGTGAACTATACCCTTTTGAGGTTGACCAGAAGTTCTAAGCAGTTATAGTTAAAAAGTTAAACCACCACTACTTGAGTATCTAATGAGTAAGACCTTCCAGTGACCTGATTCTTGGCTAAACCAACAATCACCAAGGAAGTTGTGAACTTCCCAGCAAAGAAAAAGGAATGGAGGGATTACTGTTGTACAAAGACTAGGAGAGAGAGGAAGGAAGATTCCAAGGTTTAGAGTAGGAATATTAGCAAGACTTTGGCTAATTCAAATAGTTCTGATCAAGTCTGAAACATATAAATATAGATTTTAAGTTATTAATTAAAATCTTACGTGAAGTGATCTCATATACTGCAACACGGAATATTTTAAAGCCAAACTAATGCTTAATTCTTTCTTCTAGTAGAGTTAGTTTACATTAAAGATTCATTTTATATTTAGATTTGCAAGGTTATTTGGCCTTGCTTTTTTCCCTAGCAATAGATAATGTAATGTAAATCAAATTTGTCTTATTGGAGTTTTGTCTAGAATGGAAAGTCTTTTGATCTGAATTTTCTTACTTTAGGTAGGTGGAATGCATCATTGTTATTTTTTTGACATCTTTGTTTTCCTCAGATAGAATAGCTGAATGATATCTAGGGATTATATATGTATTTTAGTAGGCATGAAATGATACATATTTTAATATTTAAGGAAGCAGTTCTTTAAAAATTGATATGTCAATTTTAGTTACAAACTTAGCTGTTCAATTACAAATCCTACTTAAGTTTTGAAATGTCCACTTCTGATTTTTACTCTTATCACGTTAAAAACAACGACTTCTTTGCTATCAGGGAAGACGATTTATATCATAGATGTTAGTGATAGTGAAATTAATTTCATCAGGTAGGAATAAAGATTGAAAAGTAATTCGAAGGAAAATCACATTACAATAAAGGTTAGATTTTGGAAACCACATGCTATAGTATTTCAAAGAACCAGAAAAAAAGTGTTCCTTTCCTGCCTATTTCAAACCATATTTGAATAAATGTCTTGTGCAGTTAAGTTAAAAGGCAGAATGTATTATAAAGCTTACCAGAATGACTAATGTAGTTAACACACAAAAAAAAACTAAACTTTGGTTGTTTCCTAGTTCTAGATACTAAGCTACTTAAAAAAAAATCAAATACAATAATGTGCAAGTCTTTACAGAATCGCTAAATGTTAGTGTGTATGCAGGAGAAAGAGAGGACATGATGTCTAAATACTAGTAAGAGGGACTCTGGATCACTTTGTGTGCATATTCTTTTTTGAAATAATTTTTTTAATTACCTTAGGAAATAAATTTAACATTCTTAACCTCTTATAATTATTTAATCATTATTTCATTTTACCTCCTGCTTCAAAGTTGTACATTAGTGGAGTAGACACCTGGCTGTGCTCTTAAAAGTTTATTTGTCTTTCAATTCCTGTGATAGTAGGGGGCAGTACATCTCCTTAATTATCTTTGTTCAGGGAAATGCTGAAAGGCCGGAGTAGTTAAACAGGGCCATTTGGATTTGTGAGGTCGAAGTCAGGAGCTAGGAAAGTGGTTAAATGCATTACCATGCTAGGGAGCCCTTCTCAGGGAATTGACCTTGATGGAAGTGGAGAAAACCATTTGGCCATTTTATGACAGCCATCCCTGCTTCTTTTATCACTGACAGATTTTCATATGCCAGTCTACCAGATTTCCTTCTTTTCTCTTGTTTCCTCTACTATTTCCATTCTTCACAGTGAAGCTGAAAAGAATTAAAATTAGCTTCTTCTTGGTTTCTTTTTCCCCTTTATTATTTATTTCATAGGTTGGTACCTATTCGTGGAAATATCCCTTCATTAAAAATTAAAGTGATCGGGTTGGCTGACCATTCTATATTTGCGTTGGAGGGTCTTTGAATGGCGATGATTAGTGTCTTTGCAAAGAAGCTGCTGTTCTGCTACTTTTCAAATTGTTTTTTAAGCTATTAAGAGGAAAAGACTTGCCAACTTCAATTTCAGCAGTGGGAATAATATTTGTTTTAACAAGTGCCTAAGTATGTTTACTTGAAGGTTACTCAAGTTTAGTAGGCCTATTGCTTCTGTTCCAGTCACCACTTCCCTTACAAAGTTAAAACAAAACCCTAAGATTTATAGTATATATTTCTTAACTTTATTGCCAATATTTTCCTTGTGATATATTTTATATCAACGCTAATAAAATGGAATTCTTACTTAAATATTTGAGCAAGTATTGTTCAATAAGAGGAAGGATTTTTATTAAACAGGGTACAAGAGCTAACCTTTTTGGCAACTCCAGTTAAAGCAATTAAGTACTGCATATAAGACTTTTGTTCTCCTAGGCAAAGCTGTTAGATGTTACTGATTGGAGTTGAGCTGATGCTTTTACCTTTTTCTCAATTTTCTTTTTTGTGTTGTTAACAATTAATTGGAGACAAATACAAATCTTACCAGTAGGAATGAGAAAACAAAGGCTCATTATCAAAATACCTAGAGTGCTCTTTCCAGCTTCATAGGAAATATCTTCTTATCAGTCTGCTATGAATTATGTAACACTAAAAATCTCAGAAACTCAATCATCACCAAAAATAGTTCCTTCAAGAGAGTTGCAGTTCTTTTTATCTCAAAAGATTTTTTTTCCTTTAAGGACCTTTTAATTTACTAATTAAAAAAAAGCACAGCACCCATTGGATTATGTTATCTTTAAAATGAGTTATAAACTCCCATCTCCTATTCTATTCTCCCAGCCTAGGTCTAAAATACAAGCTCTTTTCTACCATTTCTTAGCCTGTTCTTGATTTTTTACCCTGGTGCCCTGCTTTCTATCTCTTCCATGCAGTCTCCACAGCATCATTACAGTTATCATCCTGCCTCCTTTTCCTTCCCAATCCTACCTCAACCACCTTTGCTCTTTTCTGCTCATACCTTTCTACTCATGCTTCATTTAACATTTACTCTAGTCTGGGTTTTACATATCTGTTCTTACTCATACCACCTAACAAATCCTTCAAGAGCCTACTTGCATGGCAGGCATGTCTTCTCTGAAGCCTTTCCTGACTGCCCGGGGCAAAGTTGGCTACTCTACCTTCTATGCTTCCATAACACCTGATACATACTTCTCTCTGAGCACTTCACATATTATACCATAACCCTTTGTTTGCATTTCTCCCTCCTCTACCAGGGGACAAGTTCTTTCAGGTCACATGGGCTGTCTTATTCATCTTTACATTCCAGCATGACGCAGAAAAATACATAATCAGAAGATGTTTATTAAATGTTCATTGAATGAAAATACTCGATGCGATTTAATTCCTTGGTGACGAAATGTATCATTAGGAACATCAGTTATTCTGCGTTAAAATATAACACATAGCTTAGCTGGTCTTGAAGGCCTGCTCTCCACAGTGACTGCAGGTTAGTAATGCCAGTTATTGGTATTGCTATTGTGTCTCTGTTTTGAGCTCTTACTGTGCTAAATATCTTATACTTCTTGTATCATTTTCTCACAACATCCCTGTAAGAAGAGATTTTTCCCATTTGCCGATGGAGAAATTCTTACTTGACTAGGTTAAGTAAGTTCAAGGTTACAGGGGTTATAAGTAGCAAAACAGTAATCTCAATACAATATTTCCCTGTGTGATTCCACACCTGTTCAAAATATCACACTCTTATAGTAAGATATTTTTGGTTCAAGTACTGGAGGTCGAACTTAGTACTGGCTAGACAGGTGCTCCACCATTGCTTTTAAAAATCATTTTTAATTACATAGGTGATTCAAGTACAGATATAATTTTATAATGGATTTTGCATATCCCTCCCATGATGCGCTCCACTTTTACTTCTTATTACACTGTCACCAAACAGCCAACATAATTTGCTGTTGTTGTGATTTGTCCAGAAAATAGAAATAGAAAAGTTCTGACAATAGGACTGCTCAGAGCTAAACTTAGTAACTTTATTAGTGTGATTCTTGGAAGTTTTATTGGCTTCCTATCTCCATTTTCTTGTGTTTTTGGTCAGGTATGATTTGGGGGTAGTTGAATTCCAATTAGGTGTTTTGGACTTAGGTGAAAAAACTACTAATTTCCATAATTAAAGACTTTTGCTAGAAGTTCATGGAATTATATATATATATATATATATGCACATATATACATATATGCAGATAGATAAGATAGATGGGTAAATGGATAGGTAGATAGAGATAGATAGAGAGATAGATAGAAAGATAGATATTGTACATATAGATGGATATCTTGTACACTTTTTTTGGAGCTGGAAATTGGATTGAATCCAGGCACTATGCTAAAAAAAAAAGTGCTCTGCCAGAGCAGATAGGTTTGTTTTTGTTTTTTTTTTTTTGCTTGCTTGTTAGTTTGTTTAGTGGGGCAAGGTTTCATATTGTCCTAGCTAGTCTTGAGCTGCTGGGTTCAAGTGATGATTCTGAGCTCATCTCCTATATCACTGGGACTACAGGTGTCCATCACAAGAGTCTATTGGGTGACTAAAGTAAGAAAGGTACATTCTTTTAAAGCACAGGAGTAAGAGCCAGTGTACTTCCCATGTTTTTGTTTTTGCTTTTGCTTTTTGCTTGTTTTTACCAGAAGATCAAGAAATGAGAAGGAATACTTTTGGTACTAAAGGAGATGAGGAAAGATAAAAGAACAGGGAAGATACTCCATACTTCAGTTTCCTGGTCCTGTCTTTACTGACCTTAAAAACAAACAACAACAACAAACCTCTCATAGAACTTCAAAAATCAATATTACTACTCGCTCCTATGGAAAAGGGTAGAAATAGAGACTTTCAAAACTGAACAGATGTTTTATAATCTTCGTGATCATTTAATTCAGACCTACAAGCAAGGTTTAGTAACAGTTTATACATATCAAATATTTACTACATGTTCTTGTCTATGTTAAGCCCCTCATAGAAACACTGCTTTATTTTCCAGACCAGCTTACTGGAACTACTTTAATTGAGACACAGAAGAGTTAAATGAGTTGCTTGTTAGAAACAAAGCCAGGGGTTGTGCAAAGCCCAAAACAAGACCTACATGCTACTTTCTCCCTTATAGGCCTGACACATCACTCACAAGTCCCTGACCCAAAAGCCCCCAAATAACTGCTATGTAGAAGGCTATTAATGAAGTCAGTAGTACCTTTTGTACATTTATTTATTTATTTAGTGCTAGTACTGGAGCTTGAGATAATAGCCTGGACATTTCCTTAGCTTTTTCACTCAAGGCATTACACTTGAACCACAGCTCTGCTTCTGACTGTTTGCTGGTTAATTGGAGATAAGCATCTCCAGGACTTACCAAAGTGGTTGGTGATCTTCAGATCTCAGCCTCCTGAGTAGCCAGGATTACAGGCCTGAACCACCAGCACCTGGCAATAACTTAAATCCTTGTTTTGTAGATAGGAAAACTGAGGCTTAAAGAGATTAAATAATTTACATAAAGTTATTGAGCTAGTAAATTACAAAATGAGATCAGGAACTCAGTTTTGTCCTATTGTCAAATTTATTTTCTTCATTACTGAGTTCAGCATCCAGTGTAGTTGCAAAATTAGGATATATTTTGAGTCCCAGCTTTGCTTTACATGTAAATGTTCTTTGCTGTTAACAGACTAAAACTATGATGCCAGTGTCCTGCCTTCCATGAACATTACAAAGATTTCCATATTTGCACAAGGCAAAATCATTGAATCTCAACAAGTATGGTTTAGAGAATATGTGCTTTGTATTATTCTCTGGTTTTGTTTTTTTATCTTCTTTTTTCAGTGAGACATAATCATAAATGATCATCCATGGTATATTAATATCCTCTTCCTGATTAATATCCAACAATGATTAGCATCATTGATTAGCAAATTAGCAAATTATGCCTTTATTGACACGTCAGTTCCCCATTTAATGGCTTGTTTATTTAATTGATGGCTAATTTTTTTTACTATTACAGGCTATTAACACATCAAAACAGTAGTTATTGAACCTGGCAAAATGATAAATTACGTTTGTATTTACAACTTTGTTCTCAAGGCTAATCTATTGGTTTGTCTTGTTTTTTATAGTTTTGGTCTGCTGAGATCTTTTACATATGCAGTCAAATAAATTAATGCAAGTTTCAAGCTGAAAATAGTTTAAAAATGAGCAAATATATATTTGTGCTATATACACTGATATAAATGTTTATATCTAGCACATTTTTATGTTTGTGCTACTAGGTTCACTTATGAATATCCTGTTTTTAATCTATACATATTTTTCACTTTTTGTAAAGGTGTGATTGGTTAGGGATGATGGGCGTTTTCATTGGTTCTGCTTGCCTAGGGGATAGGAAGACAAAAGCATGTTTTGTGGAGAAGCCCTGAGAAAGGAGACCCTTCCTTCCATCAAGGAAATGTTCACTCTTCTGTAGACCATCTAGGCTTGCTTTGGTTATAATAGATTTTCTGGAAATGAAAGGGGCTGTCCTCATTATGAATAGATTATTGCTATTCCCATGTTCATTATAACACTATTAACCAAAGTGTTTTTGGAACTGTTCTTTTGAAATTGAGTTTGTTTGCAAACAAAAATAGTTCTTGTTATGTAGGCATGGCTCATTGCTTACCTTCCTCACAAGCTTGACTAACCAACATTTGGCTATTTCAAAAAATTACTTTGGTTCTCAGGAGAGAGTATTTACCACAGTTAATTCTACTCAAAAAATGTAACGCTAAAAGCTGTGAGGCCTTTTCCAAGGAAAAATTTCAATATTATACTGAGAAATGACTACATTGTTTGAAAAAGGAGATTCCTGCACTGGCCACCTGCAAGGCAATAATAATTCTCAGGATGAATTCTAGTATTTCTTAAGAGTTGAGCAACAATATGTTAGGGCTCCTTTCATGTGTAAGGCCCGAACCACAATGGCATCCTTAATGGGCAAAACAATTATGGTTAGAATTTTGGAAACTAAACTTTTAGAGCTGTTTTTAATGTGTAATTGTTCAATATGATGAATTTTTTATTAAATGACTCAGGTCTGTGAATATATGATAATATTTTATTTCTTTTCAGTGTACTTAAAATTCATTTATATTGTACTTCACACCAAAAGCAAAGCTTTTATGCTACCAGTTATGAAGAGAGAATTTAAGATACCAGATCTCTCATAAATTGAGTTGTTTGCTTTCACAATTAGATGTCAGTGTAAACTTCTGTTCGGTTAAGATACTTATTAATTTATTAATATTGGGTACTAATTAATACTCATTACGAAGGGTGTTTCTTAAGAGCTAGGCATTTGAATTGTAACCTTCTATTCCTTTTACCTCAGTTGAAGCAGAGTATCAGTAGGACTAAATCTGCAAAAATTTTAAATTTTACAAGGGGATGGAAATTGATAATACCTTTTCCATAAGAAAAAGGAAAAAACATATATGTATAGTGTGTATTTTGTAAAAAAAAAAAAAATCCTTCTCAAGCTCTCGCTTCCAGAAATATCTCAATTCCTAATAACAAGACATCTGCTTCTAAATGCCTAAGGTATGTTTTAATGAGATACTACTTGGGAAGAAAACTATTTGAAGGTTGTATGTGTGTGTGAAAATGGAAACACTGAAATAGAACAATTAGTTCCAAATTCTGATAAAACTATAGATCATCACCAAGCTCCTGAATTCAGGTAAATTTAAAACAGTATATTGAATTATTTCTCTGTTTTTAATCTGTGTAAAATTGTTTTATGTTAGAGTTTTTCATGCAGGAGAATTGTGCTGTTACACTTACCCATTATGATTTAGTCAACCATCATTCAATGAAATATGTGTATTCCACAGTGATTCCCATTACCACATTACATGTCAGCCATAAAAATAAATCTAAACTTCTTCCATGGGCAAAAATACAGTTATGTTCATAGGAAGAGAACACACCAACTACACAATAATAGTGGTGGCAAGTAAACAGGTAGAAAGAGGAAAGAAAAAAGGGAGAGGGGAGGAGAGTGCTATCAAGCTCTGTAACATTTTCTTTCTTCAGATGCATAACACAACCATTTATGACATTGCACAACCCATGCCATTTGTCACACACCCTCTATTTCTCTTACCTATGAGAACAGATCTAAAATATTTCTGTGAAGTTATGGTTGAATCTGATTTTTAAAG
The DNA here is from genome assembly GCF_024711535.1 of Dipodomys merriami. Taxonomy (NCBI): domain Eukaryota; kingdom Metazoa; phylum Chordata; class Mammalia; order Rodentia; family Heteromyidae; genus Dipodomys; species Dipodomys merriami. The sequence continues at coordinate 24,238,919 of NW_027202493.1, read as the reverse complement.
TGGTCTTTTTAAATCCAGTGTCACTCGGTTTCAAGTCATTATTCTTTGATTCGTGTAGCCGTTTTTCTCTCTTTTTGATGAAGTTAGAAATCAGTACTTCTTACCTAACTATACTTAGTATGCTCTAAGAAGCAATTCATTTTGGGACCCAGTGGCTCACGCTTACAATCCTAGCTGCCAAGGAAGCTGAGATCCGGAGGATCATGGTTCAAAGCCAGCTGGACAGAAAAGTCTGTGAGATTCTATTTCCAAAAATATCCAGAAAAAAAAAAATCCCACTTGGAGATGTGGCTCAAAGGATAGCTGAGCAGACAAGCTGTGTAACTTTAAAACAGTAAATTTATTCAGTATTTACTGAAAACTTACTATACTACCTGATACATTGACTATCATCACGGTATTCCTAACCACACAATTTTGACCATTTAAACTAGTTTCTTCTCTACTTGATTCTTAGTCATCAAGAACCACTGATTCTACCAGATCTGGGAAATCTAATATGTTCATGTGATCACCATCAGCCCCGAAAGGCAAATTTTCTTTTTTTGACAAAACCTTGAGCTCTCTCTTCTGCTCAGAACTATTCAAGCCTGCTTGAACAAGGGGTAGGATTATGGACAAATGGTAGAAAGAAGACAGCCAACACCTGAACAAGCTGATTAGTTAAACTTCCTAGTTAAGTATATTTGAAGAATTATCAAATAATATGCTTCATACATGAAGTTCATGAGAGCAAAATTTGGAAGATAAGCCTAGAAAAGTTAGTAAGAACTGGGATATGGAAAATTTGGGGAAAAAATATGATAAAAGGGTTTAGGTATTTGAGGATCCGCTGGGAATTCCGCCATGAAATACAATCATGTGATGTAAGGTGTCTGGGAGGTGTGTCTGATAGAGGCTATTAGATGAATTGTTAAAGTGAGATGAAGATACAGGGAAACCAGTGATGAACTTTTGTACTACTCTTTCCAATTCATTACTTCCTCTTAAATATCTTATTGATACAAGCTTCCAAAGGCAGGGTCTTTTATTTACTGAATGGTTCAGAGCCTCCTGATGCATGATGGACACTCAGTGAACACCTGTTGAATCGCATGAATGACTACAGCAAGGTCAAGAAAATCATGTGACATTTTAGTTTTATAGCTACCATATGACAGATTCTAGTAGTAAAAAATTGCAGTTGATCTCCAATTTGGTGTTCAATTATGTGCTAAGTTTCTGTACAGGTTATTTCTGTTCATTTCACTTTTTTAGGCCTCCTTTTCAAGTCTGATAATAAATCTTCTCAATTCATTTCTTCTAGTAATTGACTGCAAAATATTTCATCGCTTAGTTCTTATTTCATCCTCCTCTGAGCTCCTAAGTTTCACTCACTTGCAGATATAATGTGTTGAATTGTTCCTTCTTTTTTTTTTTCTTTCTTTTTTTTTAACTACGTTTCCAAGATCAGAGACTATGTCTTCTCTTGAGGATTTGGTTTTTATCTTTCAGCAGGCTTCATCTTTCAGAATAACTGTACCAAGAGCTCTTTTTTTCTTTTCATCTGAGTAGGTAAGATTGTTTACTGGCTGTCCAGCCTCCAAATTTATCTTTTGGTTCCCTTTCGTAAGAAGTTTCAAAATAAAGAGCTAGGATTATTTTTTCTCAGATTGGCAAAGAACCACCTAAAATTTACTTGCAGTTATTCTAATGGATGAAACAATAGAAAAATGGAAGCATTTTGAGATTTCTCTAGCTCTGTACTCAAAGAAACAGTCTTAGGAATTTAAGTGATTCGTTTATCTTTTTCCAATTTAAAGACAAAAGGAAAATATTCAGTGTTACTCTCTGATTCTGAAAGAACACTTTGAAATTTCAGGTCTGAAAAAAAAAACTATTGTGTAAAACCACTGCAAAGACTACACAATGATGCAATTACTATTGTCTAGATTTTACTTAGAAAGAACATTATTTATTGCATCTGTTTCCAGTATATTGCTTTATCTCAGTGGAATAGTTCAATTGACGGAGTACTTTAATACAAGTATTATCACTTATGTATCTTTTTATAATTTCTTTTTCTGAAAAATATCCATCATATGTAAATAGAAACCTTTATTAAGATTAATAAAATATCAAGGGATACATGTTCTTCAATCAACCAAGAAATTGATACACTTTTATAAACATGTATAATTATAGTGAATTATTAACTGTCTTTCAGTTTAGAGATATTTCTATCTTAGTTGAAAGGAAGAAAGCTAGAAAGACTATTCACAAAATAATGAAATTCTTTAAAATATGAAAGAAAAACTATCTGTAAGTTAAAGAAGTCAGGCTGTTACCATAATACTTCAGATTAAAATTTTAAAGAAATACTATTTCTTTAATCTCAAAATGAATTAAAAGTGCTATAGGCTAGGTTTATGCTGTTAAGCAATGATGTGTAGTTCTACAAGGTGTAATGATTTACTTAGTATTTTTAAAGTTACAAAATTACAGAATAAAAACTTACAGACTTTTCTTCAGAGAAATATGTTGATATTTTTAGACAGATTCTGTATGAGAACCATAGTTAAGTACTTTAGTAGTCTTTATTTCCAACCTTATTAACTTTTTTTAATATTTCACAGCATGTTGTATATAATATTATTAATATAGTTTTGGTTTTCTTTGTTCAGTTAGCAGCTTTGTAAATATTCCCCTTGCCTATGTGTCTTCATTCTTTTGGTGCTTATTTCTGAGTTCAGTAGGCTTGAGTCTTTGGACATATTATATAGGCAGAATAAATGTCTGTGGTCATGTCATTGTGGTTATTTGATGAGTGGGACAGGGGGAGTGTATATTGATTATTACTTCTCAAGTGAGTTTGGTAAAATACACAATGCGTTCAAGTTATTTTTTAGTTGTTAAGTTTTTCCTTCAGAAAAGATTGAGTGTAGCAAAATAAACATTTGCAGTATTTTTATGTAAATTACCAAAACAAAACACTAATTTATGGAATGAATATTTGCATCCTCCACCAAACTTAATAGCATGAAATCTAATTGCTGCCTGAGTACATTTGGAGATGTGGCACGTTGAAAAGGTGATTAGGTCTTAAGAGTAGAGCTTTTAAGCATGGAATTAGGGCTTTTACAAGAGAGTTCACTGCCCTTGGCCATGGGGAGACACAGTGATGGGAGGACAGCTACCTCCAAACCAGGAAGCAGCTCCTAGTAGCTATTAGCTCATTGATCATGAACTTCCCAGGATCTAGACCTATGAGAGCTGTCAGTGGTTTATTACCCACCTCGCTTCTGGTATTCAGTTGTAGCAGTTGTAACTAATACATGGGACAAACAATTGTTTTTGCCCCACCTTAAGGGAATTAGAAATCATTCTCCCTAGTTTTGTTTTGTTTTTTAAGAAATAACACATTGCTAGAGCACTCAGTTCAATTTAATACCTACTTATTGAGTACTTATTCTGTCATCAATACTCCATTACTATAAGAAATTCACCAATATGTGTATTCACATAATCCACAGAATTAGAATCCAGTATGACCTCAGCTTGGCCAATTATATCCAAAAAGGAATTATTCTGAATAAGGTCAAACCTGAGGTTCTGGGGAAGGGGAACTTTTTAAGCTACCACAGAAAATGACAGCAGCACATAAGAAGGTGAAAAAAATGTCTTTGCTCTCCTCAGGTTTTTGCTTTCCCTTTTCTTAGTGGGTTTAGATACATCCGCATCAAACATTGACACATCCATACTCCTGTTCTTTTTAAGATATTTCATCTGCCAAAACTGACTTATGTTTCTTTTCTCTCAAGAGTGTCACATTATGCGAAATCCCAGTAAGAGAGCCATAGAATTTTGAATGTTTGCTATTCGATCATAGGGGAAATTAAAATTTAGTGTTATGCTGCCTTCCTATTTCCAGGTTTTAGAAACTGGAAAGGAACAGAAATTGCTGATTCCCATGCCACAGGTAGAGTGTGGATAGAGTTGTGGAGCTCCAACAGGCCATAGACCACCTTAGAGAGTCTTCTGTTCATCTTTTCTGATAAACATTACTGAGAGTGGTCCATTGCCTGTGAGTTTCCCTTTATGTTTTAAACTTGTAACTTATCCTTTAATGAAAAAAGAAATGGCACAAGAAGCAAACTTAACCATAATCAATTGATTTTTAAGTGAGCTTAAATGATCCCTGGCTTATGATTTTAAGGAGCAAAATTAAAATATCTGTACATACCAGAAAATGTTTTTTTTTAAAAAGCTACCTTTTGAAAGAAATGTAAATATTACTTGATGTGGAAGAAGTAATTGTATTGTCAAAGCTAATGGAATTCACAAACTTTATAGACCATGATAATGACAATTTGCCTTGTGAAGGTTAAAATGTGTTTGTGACTTTTAACTATCACTATTCCACAATACTGTGAAATATGTGAAATTTATGTAATCACCTAATCTCAATTTAAAAAAAGAAGAAGAAGAAAAGAAAAGTGAGAGAAGGGGTGGGTTAGGAGTGATGGGTGACAATGTTATCAGACACTTAGTACTCATATACTGTTTTGTAGAATGGGAACTTCTTTGTACAACTACTTAAAGATAAAAAAAAATTAAAAAACTACCTTTTAATAAACATGTAAATTATTTCTCTGTGAAAATGAAGTTATCTAGGACAAGAATCTTATGAGATTTGTTGCTGTCTTTTAAGCCAATAAATGATACAACGATGTCTGAAATGTTGTATTCCCAAGAAGTGGGTTAACCAGACATGGGAAAAGCCCTTCAATGATGGTAGAGGAAGGAAGCTACAGGATAGAGAACAGTCACGTGCTATACCTGGCTTATAACTTGGTTTGGGACCCGTCTTGCCAGTAGAAGAGTTTATGTAGGAATAGGGAACATCGCACACAGCCTATACAACTCTAATCTTGTCGTTGGAATGTTAGAGTGGTCTGTGCCTTTTTAGAAGAATGCAAGAAATGAAAACTAGAAAGGAGTTCTAAATCAGGGGCTTCTACCAATCAGGTACTGAGATTTCTCATTCAGACCTACAATCCACTGAGCTCCAGAGCTCTCAGGTAGCACAGGAAGATGAAGAAGGGATGAATATTTTACCTATAAGACATAGATTCCTAAGAACATGAATAACTATTGAGTTTATGAAAACCTCTTGCTAACTTCAGAGGATTTTTAAGCAGAGGAAACAAATAGAAGGCATTATGTATGTCCTTTACCATACTTCTTTGAAAGGCAGAAGCTGCTTTGTTAGCTGTGTTTCCCTCAAAATATTGAATGCCTTCTTTTTTGACAGTGGTCAGATTTCTACTTTACCTGGGTTCATGTAGTTCAAATACAAGATGTACATGCAGTGTTGAATGCCAAGGGTTGTGAGTTCTAATCTATTCTCTGCTCCCATCAGGCTAACTGGCCTAACAGATGCTTCAAAATACTAGTACAAGGAGTGATTTTTGAATAGAGGATCTTCAAGAATTGTTGTTGTTTTAATTCTTCTATTGTACTTGTATTTAAACAGAAAAGTGATGTTAACCATTTTCAAATATTATTTAAAGCAACAAGTAATGTTACTCTATTGTGAATGACCAAAATTATGTTCTATATCTACTATTATGTGAAGATCATCCAATAATAAAAGTAAAACTATTTTTAGGCTATTTGGCCATTCTTTGTCTCTTTTTTATTTTTTCTTTTTATTATTATCTTTAAGAACAGTGTACAAAGGAGTTGCCCTTTAACAAAGCATTTATGAATATAATATATCTTGATAATATTTCTTTTTTATAACCTACTTTTTAAAATTAGAGTCAATTGTTATTGTTTAAGAATGAATAATCTAACTCTGTGTCATATTAATTGTAGATTTCACTTTAGTACTGTTAGGCTATATACCTGTAAGATCTTTCATTATTTCCGAAGATCCTTTAAACAAATTGAAAACAAAAAGTCTTGTGTATATGTATGTATATGTACATACCCCTGGTGGTTTAATTAGACTGTTATGATTGTTATCATTCTTTATTTCCAGTGCTGAAATCACTAATTTATCTCTATCTTGAACAATGGGCTAAATACACTATTTTTAAAACTAACCTCTGAATGGCTATCTAAGTGACTTGAAGAAAAGTCAGTAAATCAATAATAGTATGACTTTATGATACCCTTTACCATTACCCAGACTCATCAACTAATTTTTAATCTTATGTTTGTGTAAATACCAATGGAAGCACTAGTTTTAGGAAGTTTTAAAAAAATTGCATATTGCTGATAAGCATCTGATTTCTGCATAAGTGAAATAAACAAATAAGAATAACCAGAGATTTTGTGTTTATTTCATTTGGTATTAATGCCAGATACCCTATGGCCTAGTTAATAATTTTATGGTAGTAAAATAAAGTCTTAACTGCCTCATTTTTCATTCACCTAATTCATATTTCATAGATTCAAGTTCAAAAAGAATTATATAACCCTCATCAGAGGACTTATCAAGATCATGAGAATATTAGGATCCAGAGAGCTTAAGAAATGCGACTAGAGAGGCATTGCAGAAAAATAACCAAAAACCAGCTCTCAGGATTCCCACCCACTGTACTTGCCATGATAGTAATATTTTGTTAAAATAATTGTACATTACAGAAAATAACATCACTACCTTTCTAGTCTGTGCAGTACATACATAAAAACCTGTTTTATAACATGGTTGTAGAAAAAAATGGTTTTTACAACATTTTTCCTTTGCTATCTCATACATCCCTAGCATTTGAAACAATTTCTACAAATTTGAATTTTGTAATTGTAAAATATCCAGCTGGAACAGAGTCATTTTAGATATGAATAGTAGAATCAGAGAGTTGGAAAAAAGTCTCAAGTGGTGAACAATATTCACTTGTCCCTTGGGTAAAAAATATGGAATATATATTTATATATATACACATATATTTATATATATATACACACATACATATATTATAGAAATCTGTTTAATGCTGGCTTATTAGGGTCATTTATCTGGCTGTACTGTTCTAAGCAAACACTTATTAACTATTGAGAATAATACATACATTTGATCAAAACTACTTAGGGCAACATTCCAGTTTAATCAATACTTTAAAAAATTGTCTAGAACTCAAAATGTATTTCCTTATAGTACCAAAACACCATGGGGGAAATCTGTAAGATCCTAATTAAGCCATCCTGTGGCTTATCATAAGAACAGTCTCCTTCTCAATTCGAGTTCTGAAAGCCTTACACAGATCTTCTGGTTAAACATCTGGACTTGAACCTGACCGCTTGATTGCAATAGACCGTGGTGTAGTATGGAGGTCGATAATTATTTCCGAATGGGGGAAATGAAAGAGAAGAACAAACTTAATGGCTGTTCCGAGAAGGAAATTCCTGGAAATTTAAAGAATCCTTAGTTACTCTTTGCCAGAGGCAAAAATAAAACACATCATAACAACTACTTTAGTATAAATATTTTTTTCAGCACTCATCTAGGGGAAGGCATTAGAGATTTGTTCTAGTGTATACGAAGATGTAGGAGGCTCTCAGAACCCTGATGGATCTGTCCAGAGACCTTTTTGAAGATAGCAGGGCACTACAGCACTAGCCTCAATCCAAAACTCTCCTTGATCCTCAGGTCATTTGCCACGTATTTTAGTTTCAATGCTTAGAAACCTTTCTGTTTGAATAAAACAATTACAGGGTTTAAGCAAATTTGATTTGGGGCAATAATTGTAGTGATTTCAATGAAGATTGGTGTTATAGAAACATCACAGTTAGAGAACTTAGCGTATCTGGTTATATTAACAAAGTTAGACTTGCCTTGAACTTTACTTGTATTTGTTTCCATGCCCATTTTTTAGTGGGAATTTTAACAAGCAGTGAAATGATGAAAAGCTGGAGATGCTGGAGTAGTGGAGTAGTAGTAGGGGGGCAGATAAAGACAATCAAAAGGATCCTTAATTATTTTCAGTATAATTAAAAAATCCTTACTGTAATAGAGATAAAACAACAACTAGATTCTCTCAAACAATTTGTATGTCCATCCACTATTTTAGGAGAGGAAATATACCACTATGACATTAATCTGTATGATTAATCAGTAAGACTATATATATATGATTATATATATGTGTATATATGTGTATATGCATATATGTATATAAGCAAATACTTAAATATTACTTTTAAAATAATCATGTGTAAAGTAACTATCTTATGAAATAATAAGAAATACTTGTAGATGAATAATTAAGTAGAATTTCTTATAATATCGTACTTCATCATATATCCTATGAATCCATTTTCTCAAAAATTATATTCAGAAGTTGACTTTTACTTTAAAGCCTCATTAAATCATTATTATAACCAGAGATAATTAAAATAATTTATTTTAGTGGCATATATTTCTCTGGACTCTCCCACTCTATATCTATTTCCAATTAAATTTTTCTCTAAAAGTTAGAAGAGTAGCTCATTTTAATTACTAAAGATACCCATTGGGGAATTTCTTGAGTGGACTCTTGGATTTCAAGAGACTTTTGCCTGGAAGTAAATTGCGGAATAGAGGTCATGACCAACTTTTCCTCCTTCTAGCATGGTGAACTTTATATACTATTCTGCCTAAATATAAGTATAACTGCCTTTTTCCCAGCCTAAACTCTGCATGTTTATGTTCTCTGTATTTTTTCCTTGATTAGAATAGCAAAAAGTCTATTATATTTTTTCATACTTACTGCCTTAACTTGTCACTTTGTTCTTTCCAATTGATAATCTTCACATTAATATTTATCCATTACGTTTTGCTTATTTTTCTTGTATGTTGGTATGGCTATTAATACACTACTGAATACAGCTTTATGCGTCCATTCTATGTGTTCATACTTTTGCTTATTGATTAGTGTTTTACTGTGGCTGCCGATTACTTTTTCTGGGCCTTTTTAATTTTACTATATTTAGAAATGTATAATTTATTGAAGACAGAAAAAGTGGCTTGGAAATGTTAGCTTTAAAGGGTATACTTAAGTTTCCCTAGTGTCTTTCACATTGATCTTCAGAAGTTTTACTTACATTGAAAGTAGTTTGGTAAACTGAAGACTGGTGATGCACACATTTAAGTTGAAACCTAATGCTTTTCATCACAAGTAAAAACAACTGCAAAGGATTTATTGCAGTGGATGTTAGACACTGATATTTTGAAGAAAACTTAAAAATTGCAAATTTAAAAGTCTAGTGAATGAATAACCAGTGCTTCAGCAGTTTTGAGAATTCTCATTGTTCTACTTAATATTGTCTTCTACAATTAGCCATATATATATAGATAGATAGACATATACATATATACATTTATAAATATAAAACTATATTTACATAAAGTTAAAATTTAAAATGTCCTACAGCATGAGGGTCTAAGAGGTGAAAATAAATGGTGTGTGTTGTTTTCAATGCAATTAAAACAGATGAACAAACATGTTCTAATAAAAAATTTATTCATCATACAAAAGAAAGCTCAGCTGGCAGTGTATCTCCTGATGAGATGAAGTCAAGCTTTGAATGCTTTATTTAATGGGGAAACAATTTGTTTCTCACTCCGACATCAGCAAACCAAGAAGGGAGGTTTGTTTCATGGTAAGTTTCTACGTAGATGTCTTCCTGTCTTTTGGAGTAAAGAAAAGAGAAACTCTGATGCAGATACCATTTTAAAGAAATAAGTATCAGGGTCTGAAACTGATACATTTACATTACTCAGGCTTTTATAATTCCTAGTAATGTTCTCCTATTACAGGAGAATAGATGGAAGACTCAAGATTTAATAGATAATATTTTCATGAACAGTTTGGAATATATTAAGGTTATTAATATCTAATTAAAATATATTTCTATTTTAGTTTTCAAATTTGCAATTTTTATCAAAATTTTAGATATTTAATTTATTAAATATTTAAATAAGTTGGTATAATTCAGCAGGGGTACTCTTCAGCATTGAGGATACTTAGACAGTTCCCTTCTATTTTAGAATCTTTAGTCTCCCTGACTCTTGCCCCTTCAGTGCCAGAAGTATGGTGACAACCAGACAAAAAGAACTGTCTAATTGAGAATCACTGATTTAAACTCCTATTACCATTTTTAAGCCTGTTTGCTTTTTAAAGGTTTAAAAGACCTTGGAAATTCTGTGTGTGTGTGTGTGTGTGTGTGTGTGTGTGTGTGTGTGTGTGTGTGTGTGTGTGTGTGTGTGTGTGTGTGTGTGTGTGTGTGTGTGTGTGTGTGTGTGTGTGTGTGTGTGTGTGTGTGTGTGTGTGTGTTGGTTAGTTGTAGGGCTTGAACTCTGGGCCTGGGCGCTGTCCCTCAGCTCTTCAGCTCAAGGGGAGCGCTCTACCCCTTGAGCCACAGCACCACTTCCAGTTTTCTAGTAGTTTATTGGAGATAAGGGTCTCAAAGACTTCCCTGCCTGGGCTGGCTTTGAACTGCAATCCTTAGATCTTAGCCTCCTGAGTAGCTAGGATTACAGGCGTGAGCTACCGGCACTCAGCTGGGAAATTCTTAATGTCTCCAGCTAACCCAAATGAGATCCTACCCATGAAAGGAACCAATCAGATTCTAAAAACAACACAATTTTGTTTCTCTTCATATTTTATCTTTCATAATATCTTGCTTTCTTTGACACCGTTTGTAGGTCTTCATTATAGATGTAACCCTAATAGATACTTTACAATTCAAGTTAGTGATTCTTGTGTCATAAATTCTACTTAATGTAGGACTAATATTGTACCCCTGCATCCTTTGCAATTGAACTTTCCTTATTCATTGTGCCTTAAGCTTTACATAAAACCTAGTTATGGAGCTAATGCATAATATTTTTGGTTTTCCTATGCATCATGGATTGCAAGTCATGCAAATGTCATCTCAACCTTCCCTCACCTCATATTAGTACATCAGTTGGGCTTAATCTTCCACACTTGAGTCTTCTATGGCTGCAAAGGTTCATAGGATGGAGAATGCAAGAGGAGAAGGGAAGAGAGATCAAAAGGGAGGTCAAACGGGTGTCAATGTAACGGACCCATTTACACCAAAATGGTCTTGGTCCATTCATGACATCATTGTTTCCATTTTTACAGGACTCAGTTCTGGCTAGTTCTTAACAATCATCACAGCAGTAATCAGATTTCAACATCAGTTTGGCGAACTGCATTCAAATCATAACAGCTGGGAGTGTCTCCAAGTTATGTATATTACTTATTTAACACTAGTCATTTATTAGGGAAAGGTTAGTTTTATGGAAGTCCAAATATTCAGCAGACTTGGTTGCAGAAGTTTTACTGAGAAAGTCTTATACATTATAGTAAAGGCTATGTGTTCATAGACTTAAGATTAGACTGAAATGCCAGACAAGTAGACGGAATTTAGAAATCACTAGCAGTTTTTAAAGGACTGATTCTTCAGTGGCTTCCTTTATTAGAAACTCCGACATCTCCCTGCATATATACACATATTTCGTTGTTCAGTTCATAAATTTAACTTGTGGAAATGACAAGTAGTAGCAAGCCCACACTTGGGGATTTAATCTTCACTGACTAATTTATCAGACGTTTTACCTTTCTGGAGTCACAGATGGTTTTAATATCTGTCTCTATTGAACAATCATTCAGATGTGTCCATCTCCATCTTTTTTGGATAAATAATAATTCAGTATCCCTCAAGTGGCTGTGATAATTGGGTTCCCGAAGAGAATTTCAGCTGTGTAGGTATTGTCCTACTCAGAATTTGATCTCTGTGTTCCAGTCTCTCTAGTACATTCAAATGTATTTCAGCCTAAGTGAAATACATGGCATGGTACTATTTTTGTGTAAATTGCTTAGAATAGATTTTGGAGGGAAGACCTCAGTTTAACCTCTTTGCTTTCTAAAAATGGCATTTACTGTACCATTCCAAAATAAAGTCTTTGGTGGTACTATTTGACTCCCTCCAAAGTGACCTACACTTGATTAAGTGATGTCTCATCTAATAACTGAAATTCCCAAGAGATTTTTTGTTGGGTGTTTAAAATGAATATCTTGATGTGAAATCACTTTAATCCCTACCAGATCTTTACTTTGCCTCTGTATTGAGATTTAGAAAACAGATGTATTCCTTTTATCAATCTTCTGTCAGTGAAAAGAGAGGGTTTGGCAGTGGTTTATTTGTGTGTGTGATTTCAAGTTTTAACTATTTGAGGCTGGTAAAAGGAAAAATGCTGAAGAAATACAATTTTAAAGAGCAGCTTGATTCACCTGATGATTTTTTAATGCTAGAAGAATATATTTTACTGCTATTTTTTTTGGAAAGACTTGGGAAAAAAATTGTATTAAGTGAAGTAAGCCAGGCCCAAAGAAACATAGGTCCCATGGCTTCCCTTATTTGCAATAACTAGTATATGTCTGCGACAAGCAGAAAAGTTCATGTTAGGCGAAATGAATCCCAAGGTAAATATTTACTACTATTTTTTAAGAGTTAGAAAGTGTTACTTTTTAAAGAGTGTTACTTTAAGAAAAGCAAATTCAGCTACCCATGGTTATGTTTTTCAAGATTTACAAACTTTATTTGTAATCACTCATATACGCTTAATTTCTGAGTTTTAATGCACTGATTTAGTACGCTGAATTGATGCAAGCTTTTCTTAGAAACTTCCATCTAAACCACAGAAGTGAATTTGTAAGTCTGACTGTAAGCTGAGCAACACTTCCAAGAACAAAGCATAGGGTCTTAAAGATAGTCTGTGGTAAATGTTACAAGAATATATTCTTGGCAAAAGAACGTCAGACAGAAAACCAACTCCCCTACTGTCTGACAGTAGGCCTGTACTGACATTGGTTTTGAACTGTCATGACTCTTCAGAAAGGTTACTAATGCCCACTTTTAGAAGTTTAATCTGTTTCATAGAGACACTATTTCTAAAACCACATTTCTTCAGATCATACATGTGTAAATTCATGGGATTAATTAGTATAAGATTTAGGAGAAAATTTAGGGCAAAGTTTTTTTTTTCTGATTCTGTGGCTCATTTAATCTTGGAACAATAAGAAGCTAGGGATTGAACCTAGGTTAACTTGACAGTTGTTTTTCCATTTAATAAATACATGTGAAATTATACAATTATTATAAAATAAATTTTATTATAAAATATATTTCCATTATATAGAGAGACTATATGTATAAATTAATATAGAGAAAATATACATTCTTAATATATTATTAATTTTCATGGATCTTTCTGTTTGGATTTGATTGAATTTCATTTCTTCTCAGTGAGTAATTATAAATAAGTTGCAATAGAGCTGTAATTGCCAAACCACTAAAGAAAAAGAAGAGGAAAACATGCTGGTTCTATTTAACATGTATCCAAACTGAAGTCTGGACTAACACTGGGTTCAATATGGTTTATAAATTCTTCGTACAGGAGAACAGCCACTTCCATGGTGCGTTGAAGATAAGGAGGAAATGCTATAGTTAATAATGCCTTTAATTTTTATTAGTGGTCTTGTGTACTGTATTTATTGGTATATTTGCTAGAGGCGGTGCTTTTAAATGTCTGTGTTCTTCAAATTGTTTGAAGAACCTTACCAGCTGGTTGATTAGGAATTGTTCCAGCTGGTGTGTTGAAAGATCTCTAGTGCACATCCTAGCTGAGTGTTAGTAGTTTGGTCCTTCTAGAAAGCAATGCAAGACATTGTCTTCTACCTGTCAAAATCTGGCAACCAACATTTATTGAGACCCATAACAAAAGACCCTGGTAGCTCTGGGCAACAAATAAAAATGAACAAGTAAACAAAACTACCAAGGCTACAATTCCTGTTTTTGTTTTTAAGTAGAGTTCCTTTAAATGATCGAAATGGAGAAGAGCCTATCACTTGAGAAGCTTTGCCATTTCTTAAACTCTTCTCTGGAGTCTTTTCTGCCAGCAGTTGTGATGTCTTTAATTTTGGTCATTTCTCCATTGTGTTTTATAATTTTTTCCCTGGACAAGCTTTATGAATGAATTACAGAAGTTTCCAAGACATTTTTTATAATACAACACAAGATGTTTGGCAGATTTATATTTGAGATGCAACAATTACATCCTAGATACACACATAAACAATGGTTTATCTCCTTCATTTTCAATACCTGTTTGTAATGATCATAAATAAAATAGTTTTTATGTTCTGAAATCATTATTTATGATTGTAGCAAATGAATATTGAAAATAAGCAAAACCCAATGAATAAAAGCATTCAAACACTCTGGGAAATAGCTAGAAAGGGCCTGTGACTAATTCACTACAAAGCAGAACAAAAGTTAATTTGGTTAGAAATTGTATCAGACAAATTATAACTTTTATATACAGAAATAACTGCTTCCAAGAATAACATTGTGAACAGATGTATCTCTTTTTTTGTAGTGATAGGGATCAAATCTAGGGCATTGTATGTGCTGGGCAAGTGTACTCCCAGACTTGAATAATGTTTAGTTGACTTGTTCCTGTGGAATGTAAACACATTTACATTTGTATTTGCTTAGAATTTGAGTTAGTAACTTAGCTCAGTAAGTTTTATAGCTGAGATAATAGTCCTCATTTGTACTTTTGAAAACAGACTGAGCACATACTTAAAGTTTCTCCTAGTTTCAGAGTGTTATTTTTACATTACTCTCATGCTTTATAAATCCACACACTTAACCAACCTAGAAAAATTGGTCGAATTTTGACTAATGGCATGCCATGTAGACAAGATTTATCCATTCCATGTGTTCATTTTCTTGATTGGCTACTTTAGCACCATGTAAACACTGTATTTAATAGTGGATGTTTAAATACTGGATTTAATGGCAGGTGTACACTGTTTTGCTCTCATTCAGTTGATGTCATTCTTTTTTATGTAATTTTTAGGAACTAACACTTGAGCTTGACTTTGGAGTTTTGTTTAATAATTGGACTTTGGTAAATAAGAAGTATCCATGTAGTATAAAATTTTACTGCTGTCCTTTTCGAGAAGTTTCTATAGCCCCATCATGTGCTTTTCTAATCAGACTTCATCTTTATATGGTGGCTTGACTCTTTGCCACTAGAGGGCAGTAAAAAAATTGATTTCGTTAATAAGCATAATGTAACATTTTAAAAAATGCACCACCATTCTAGATTATTATCCTGAATAGTTTATCTACATGTCTTCTTATCAGTTATAAAGGCAATATACAATCCTGGACAAGTATTGTCTTCCTTACTTTATAGGTTATAATTTAAAATTTTCCTCCTTTTTTTAATAGTCTTAAACTGACTAGGCTAGATAAAATATTGCTTAATCATGTGGTTTCTAGAAATTCATAGTTCAAAAATAGTTTTGTTTAAGGACATTCTAAGTATGTAAGAGCAAAATGAAAGCCTTTGTATAACTAATATACGTAAATAAGGAAAAATAAAAATTCTTTGTCTTGTCAAGTTGGGGATTATTTTGGAATAGTGAGACTTTCTGATAGTTCTTAGCTAAGTTATATTAGAGAGTCTTTATTTAACACAAATTTGCTAGTATTACTCTGAGGAATACTTGTCTTTGAAAATGTTTTCCAATTTTGTTGAAATTAGAGTTGGAAGCTAACACACTCAGTATGTAAAATTTTGGAGGCCAATGCATAGTTTTCAATAACCTAATATATAATAAGTGTTCAATTTAGTTTCCTGTCAGACTCAAAATGTACTCAGCTTGCCAGATTTTCAGAAGTGGATAAGATTACAGGGGGATAGAAATGTTAAAATCCTCTGGTGATACCATACACATGGATAGTTAATTAGGCCTGTGATGGAATACCAAAGACAACTTTCAGGAATTAGGCAAACTCTGCTTTTGCATTATTTTCACTTCCCTTGTATTCATTTGTCTACATTCAGTTCATTCATTTGGAAGTTCTAAATACATGTAACAGAACCAGCCCATCACCCCTTCGCATGGCAATCTCAGCTCAGGCTGAGTAATTACTAATTTAAGAGTGTTCATGCCTTGTTAAAAATGCAAGGCTTATGATATTGAATGTGCAATTTTGAAGAAATGAGGAATGCCATTTGTTTTTATTAAGCTGGGATTTGAATGTTTGAAGAAAGCATTGAGGGAGGCATTTCTTCAGAAATTAAGGTAATAACCCTCATTTGTAGTGTTGAATATTATTTTTACAGTACTCTCATTCTTTATAGATAAAGAACCATATTGACTCTATGTGTCTACTGGTAAATTGTTTCTGGGTACTTTTTCATTCTGTGAAGAATTCTATATAATTGCAAAATTAGGCGTAAGAATTTTTATCTCTAAATAGGATATTATTTTCTTGGGATGGAAATACCAATATATTGATCAAGTTAGGATTTTCAATACATGAGAAACTTTTATATGGGAGTTAGTTCTTTAAAAATACGTAACTGGATAAAATTAGGAGAAAATTTTCCCCCCTGAAAGTTTGCCTGAACAACATATTTCAGTCTTTGGATAAACCTGATAGCAGCAGGAACTATTAGAATACACTTATTAATTTTATTATTATCTTTAAGTAATTGTACAAAGATTTTGCCATTTAGCAAATGGCAAATAAAATATTTCTTGGTCAATGGCACCTCTTTTCCTCATTCTCACTCATCCTTCCTCTACCTACCTTTTCCTACACTTTTCTTAATTCTGTAAGATATACATTGGATTCTTGACCCCATGTTCCCTCTTTTCGCTCCATTCATTCATCTACCCCCTTGGATATAGTTTTTTAAATTATATCAGCAACTGTTGGTTTGAGTGGTAATCTATAGTATTGCAGATTTTTTAAAAAGTTTATTGTAAAGATGATGTACAAGGGGGCTATGTTACATAAGTAAGGCAATGAGTATTTCTTTCTGAGCAGTGCTACCCACTCCCTCATTTTCTCCCACTCCCCTCCCATCCAAGTTGTAAAGTTCATTTTCAATATAGTGTCTAGGGAGTATCATTGTTGCATTGGTTCACCCTTTCTCTCATGGTTTCTGTGATTCCCCTTCCCTTCCACAAATCTGATAAACATATACAAGACAAAAGGTACAGAAATTTTAAAAAAAAAACAGGGACAAGAGAATAAACCAAAGGAAAAGAAAGAAAGAAAAAAGAAATAACTGCAGTCATTAAAAAAAAACCTCTTGTTTCCATTTCTTGGAGTTCATTTTGATATATGGTCATATGTACATAGCTATTGAGCTATTGTGATCCTCTGCTAAGACCATCCCAGATATATTCAAGTTATTATAAATAAGGAAACCATTATTGCAGAATTTTTAAGTGGTTTTCAGGGTATCATGTATCAAGTATGTTGCAGTATTCAGGTTTGTTGAGAATGTACTTATTTTGGTCATGTTAGCTGTTAAGGAAGACACTGAAACCAATAAAAACTAACTTCAACAAATCACATCTTATGAGACCTCTAGATCCCAAGTTTCTCTCTTTATGTTTCAAAATGAAGCTTTTTCCAGCTGAAGGGAAACCACAGGAAGCTGAATTGCTTGCTAAATTTTCTTGGAAGACTGGGGAGGTGGTTTACAATCCTACCTACTCCAGCAGCTGAGATTGGAAGGATTGTGGCTCCCAGGCAAAATGTCCAAAAGACTTGATCTCACCACATGGTAAAGAATGCCTATATAATGACAAGCATCATATAGATTTATTGGAAGTTGTTATGAATATGATAATAGATGTTTTGATTTTATTTTTTCCAACACCACCAACAAAATATTATACCAAAGTTACCACCATGGTGACAAAAAATTTTGTATTTATCTAGTCCTGCAAATGTTATTGAGTATATCAATATGATTAATTTTTGTCATTGCAGACGAGAACCTTCGTTGCACTTTAGACTGAGAAAAAATAAGAGGGTTTCTTTAGCAACTTTAAAAAATTTGTAGTATGACTTTGATTGCCTGCCTATAAAAATATTTACCTATCTGCATTGTCTGGCCAAGACAGGAGGACATGGCTTCTGAGCCATTTGCAGGATTTGAGAAGTTGACGTTCATGTCCGCACTTCTCAAAGACCCTAAGTAGCAATTACCAGGAATATGATCATTTTTATGTTCTTCTCCCATAGAATGTCTTCTCCGTAACATATGATCCTACTTAAAAGAGGTCATTATATTGAGATAGGATCCAAGGAAGCAATTACTACTACATATTTTCAATATATGAACTAATTCAGGATTTCAGATTCATCACTGACATTGTAAAGCTCGTTTTGGACATGACAACTTGTACTTCTCATTGTTGCAACAGGTCCACCTGTATCAAGCATTTTTTTCTTTGTGAATGAGCACATCACCACAATTTCATATTCAGACATTGAAACAGGACTCATTCATTCATGTTATGTATTTACTGCCCTAAACCAAAGCTGTTTACTTACTTTACCTATGATAATGACATTCTGATTTTTTTATTTTTTATTTTTTTGTCAGTCGTGGGGCTTGAACTCTGGACTTGGGGCTGTCCCTCAGCTCTTCAGCACAAGGCTAGCGTTGTACCTCTTGAGCCTCAGCGCCACTTCTGAATTTCTAGTGGTTAGTTGGAGATAAGAGTCTCACAGACTTTCTTGCCTGGACTGGCTTTGAACCATGATCCTCAGATCTCAGCCGCCTGAGTAGCTAGGATTATAGGCATGAGCCACCGGCACCCAGCTTTGTTTTATTTTTTAATATTGGTGGTACTGGGGTTTGAAGTCAAGGCTCTGCTTGCACACATTCTACCACTTGAAGTGTGCCTCTAAGCCTTTTTGTTCTCGCTACTTTTGAGGAAGGACCTCACTTTTTGCCTAGACAAATTCACAAATTCTTGTGGTAACTGGGATGACAAGCACTCAACATCGTGGTTGAGATGGGGTCTCAACTCTGAGCTCTCCTGGAATTGCAATCCTCACAATCTGTTCCTCAAGAGAAAGGACTGCAGACATGAGCACCAGCTCCTGGCTCAGTAATGACATTTTTAGATGGGATAATAGCATGGCAGTCATCTCCATGCTGCACGCAAAGTGTGTCTTCCTGAGGTTAGGTATGGGGTACGTTCCTGTAAGGCTTGTACTTGAGGAATTGAATGAAGCAGGAGGATTTTGATTTTGAAACCATCTTGGTCTCTGGAACCATAAATTGTCTTTAAAAAATAACCACAAAACAAGCATGTGTTTACAGTGGAAATATTAGATGGTAGGACTAAATACTAGACGTCCACTAGTGTGTGTTTACAGTTTTGCAGAGCTCTTAGTTAATACCAGCATTGTATGCATGGTGGTGGGACAGTCACAAACCAAATACTTAATGCTAATTTTGAAGCATGTGCAGAATATAACAAGCCTAAATGGCCAACCAGTGATTTCACTCTGGATCTTGGACCTTTTTGACACTATTTCTCACGAAGGTACTTTCACCGTTGGTCACTGTTGCTTCTATTAGAAGAGACAGATGTGCCCCCCCCCCACTTTAGACATGCCTAATCTGAAGAGATTATCAATAGATAGTGAAAAAGTTCTTGAATTTCTGTTAATTTATTTCTAGCATTTAGCAGTGTCTTACAGAATAGAAAATAAGTGACAACTGGAAACAGTCAAGTGCCAGTTCTAAGTACTCTGCATAGTTACTATTTTTAATCACCCTTCCTAATGGAACTTAGGGAATGAAAGAGATTGAGTCACTGGCCTGAGGCACAGTGAGTGCGTTGTGGAGCTGGCACATCTGCCATGGTTTGAGAGGCTGTGTTCTCAATCATTATCCTGACACTTCTCAAATAATGGAACGAGCTTTGTTTTATTTGTCTTTCCTACCTGATGAAACAATGGTAATAATTTCACCTTGTTTACTTTTTCTCTTTGTTTCTGAATTTAGAAACATTTTCGTGATCTTTAAGTTGTTGTAAAAACAGATTAGCCTTTAACATACCAGCTTACAGATACAAAGCATCCTGATCCATAATTACCCCTTCCATCATTCCTCCCCATTCTTCCCGGCCCCACCCCCTCCACAACCAAGTGAACATGTTTGAAGACTCAGGGAACTGAAATACTTTAAAGGTTATTTAATATAAATTGTCATTCAAATAGGACTAATTTTGATTATATTTTTACATCTAACAAGGTTATGAAAATTTCATCGGTCACAAATGATGTAGAGTACTTCAGTTCAAAAAAAAAAAGAAATTCATGATGAGTTAAAGAGAAAAAGTGCATCTTATTTCTAGAGTTGATGGCTATTTTCAATTTTGTGAAAGGTATGCAAATCGGTCTTTATTAGAGTATTGATAATTGTGGGACTTACTGTGAGTGATCCTAAAAGCAACTTGAGTTGGTAATGTGTTTGAATTACTTAGGTCATTTTAAAAGAAAGTGAACTTTAAAAAAATTATTATCTTTAGGTAGTCAAAAATAAAATCCAACAAACAATAATAGCACTAGTCATAGCAGGAGGTAGCTGGCCCGAGTTCAACACACAGACTTTAGAACTCAACTGCCCAGGTCTAGCAGTGACTCTGCAGCTGAACTTGCCCAGTCTTGCCCAGGCCATGCTGCTAACTCACTCATCTTCATGGATAAACAGTTCACAGGGCTTCAGCTCCCTCATTCTAGATTGGGAGATAATCATAGTGTTATGACTCTTCTCAACTTGCAATCATTCTTGCATGTAATAAACCTTTATTAGAAACTTTAAAAATAGTGCACTTCTAAAAAAATCATCATAACTGATAATGCGAATATTATCAATATATAGTACTAATTATCTGACTGCCACAAATACCTCATACTACAAGCCATACATTATGTTTTCATTTTTTATGTTTTCATTTTAAAAATTGTTTTCTCTATTAATGATTCAACCACATTCAAGACCACGATATTTCTTTTTTTTTTTTTGCATGTGGAGTATTCACATTTCTTGCAGACAGTGAACAAGTTGTGACTTGGTAAATACATCAGCACTTTCTGGCAGTGGATATACAAATAACTTTCATATCATGGATGTCAATAATTTTAGGAGAAGTGAACATGTGTGTGTGTGTGTGTGTGTGTGTGTGTGTGTGTGTGTGTGTGTGTGTGTGTGTGTATAACTTTTTCTTTAGCTTCAAATCTATCACCAAAGCCTATAACTCTGGTTAAGGTGCATTTATGATTTCTGTATTTTCATTCTAAGCAGTGCTCAAAAAATAAATGTTACAAAGTTCCTTTTGTCTAATGGTCGCTTTATAGAAATGAATGTTTCAGAAATTATTTTCTTTTATACACCACAACAAAAATATTTATAAATCTATCAAACCTCATCCAATAACATACGCAATTTCAGTCCTGACCAAGCAATCAATATATTTTATCGAGTAGTTGTAAATAAGTTTGTTTCACTAGATTGTCACTAAATTTCTAGGTTAAATTGAGATATTTGGGCATTATTTGGGGAATAACAAAAGGCCATGGAAAAAAACTTGTAAGAAGTCATTTAAGCCTTCTAAGGATTATTTTAAATATACCTTGACATAATTGTTGAAAAGAAAAATGTCTATTTCTTTGCATTCATTACTTCTTTTTCCAGGGCTGGGAATGGAACTCAGGACTTGCACATTCTAGGCAAAGGCTCCTGACTGGGTCACATGCCCTCCCCTTGATTTTTCGGAGGCAGGCTCTTCTTGCTATGGTTATGGTTGAAGCTGTGATCCTGCTGTTTTCCACTAGAACATCACTGGCTGGCATACATCCTCACTCTTGTAAGCTGCATTCTATTCTGAAGAATTATTTGATTATTATTATTTTTGTGTGGTATACCTCTATAAGAAATATTAGCCACTGGAACAAGCAAGCTACCAAATTCAGAGGATCAAGGAGCTTTGAAGCTCCTTCCCTATGGCCAGGGCTATGCATGGATGAGTTCATTGTAAATGGAAAACCTCATTAGTGGAAGATTCCTTTAGTGAACCTCACCTACAGAGCCCATAGCTTAGCAGGCACAACCCACTTCAGCTTAAAGGTTGTGAGCTATCCATCTCTTGCTCCCCTCCCCCCATCCCTCTGCCCTTGTGAGTTGACTGAGAAGTTGTGTCTCCTTGCCTTTGTTCATCATCATGATAACAGATTGTACAATGCATCGTAAGCCTGGGAAAAGTAAAATCCAAAGTGCATTATAAAGCTGAAGAATAGAGGCTTCTAGCCATTGTAACTTGGAAACAGAGACTATGGACTGGTTGTGTAGCTCCTTTCCTGAGACACCTCCATTGTAGGAAGGGATACCCTGAAGTTTTTAATTCACAGTTACAAATCCTTGATACAGCTAGTGACGTTATGTTCATTTAATGCTAAAGAATTAAATTCAGTGTTATTCTTGTACAACGAATAAGTATTCTGAATAAAAGAATTAGGCTGATCAAAGCAAACCAGCAAAAATCTGGATAATAAATCCTGAACTCCACATAGGGTGAGGATCATAAAAGCATTAGAAGTTCCCTGTGCTACACATTTATTTCAAGACAGCTTAGAGTTTCAGGTTGGAGTGTGGTCCACCTGTGTTCCAGGCTCATCTGATTGTTAAAATAGGTGACCCTTATGATGTACATTGCCTTCTACTTAAGGAAACTGAAATTTCAAAGGCAGTTTCATGCCAAACTTACTCCCTTGAGGTCTGCCAGATGGTGTTAAGTTATTTAAGCCAGAAGAAGTCCAGACCCAGGAAAAACAAAAATCGGTGTTCTGTGATCAAGCGCATAGCCTCTGTTGCCTGCTCTCTTCCTCTGTGCAACACCTCTGCACATTTTACAGTGTGCCCTAACTCTGTTCCAAATGTCAGCAATGTTAAGAGAAATCTATTGTGGACATTTCCTTTAACTCTCTAATTTCTGAACATGGTCTTCAGAATTTGGACAGTCACTGGGGTGTGGAATGCGGTATACAAAAGTATCAGTCATAGAAAATGCTTTATATGACTTCTGCTAACCAATGTTGGGATGTAATTTTATAATTCTGTCCTCTGATTCCAGAATATCTGAACTGAAAGCCTCTGACCAAATGCAGAGTGCTTTTCAGCTCTTAAGTTGTGGTGACAATTATTTTGTGTCAGACCTTCTAATCAACGAAGATAATGGATTAAGTATATTTAAAAACCATGTACATCCAGATGCCGGTGGCTCATGCCTATAAAATCCTAGCTACTAAGGAGGCTGAGATCTGAGGATCACAGTTCAAAGCCAGTCTAGGCAGGAAAGTCCATGAGACTTTTATCTCCAATAAACCAAACCGGAAGTGAAGTTGTGGCTCAAGTGGTACAGTGCTAGCCTTGAACTGAAGAGCTGAGGGACAGTGCCCAGGCCCAGAGTTCAAGCCCCATGACTGACAAAAAAAACAAAACAAAACAAAAAAACATGAACCAAGGTTCATCAATTTGAAAACTAGTTTTTCCAGGAAAAAAATATACAGAATAATTTTTCTTTTAAAATATACAGTGATGTACATTTGTTATAGGAAATGCAATCAATAGAAGTTTTTGTTTTATTAGTAGTAGTCTTAGAATGCTATTTAAGTATACATACCACTGAGAAATTTTTTATTGTTCAATGATGTTGCATAAGTGCTCTTTTTATACTAATACATCAGACTTTCCTCTACCTTAAAAAAGTTGAATGTAACAGCTGGAAGTGAAACTGGGCCTGTGAAATGGTAGAGTACTAGCCTTGAGCAAAAAAGCTCAGAACAATGCCCAGGACCTAAGTTCAAGCCTCAGGATGGGCACATGCATGTATACAAAGTTGAATGCAAGTAAAGCCTTTTGATAAAGGCCTGTAATATTGTATAAATAGGATTGAGTGTTTTATTGACGCATTCATTCTCAAGTCTAGTGTGTGTGCATGGTAGGTATTTCAGAATCACTCTGTGAAGGACAGTGGTGCACTTTATTGCAGCCTAAGCATTGCCTTGAAATGCTGGGCAAAGTAACAGGAATTCTAAAATGTGGACTGAAGTGTAAAATTGTATATGGTACTACTGTTTCTAAGCCAGATGTTGCAGAGAGTAGAGATACAGATTTATATAGATGAGAAAGTCAGTGAATGCTAGATAATGGACAAATGCAAGGACAAAAATAGTAATTTGGCCTGCAATCCTAGCTATGAGGAGGTTGTGACCTGGAGGAACAAGGTTCAAATCCAAGTAAGGCAAAAAATTCTGCAAGAATCCATCTCCATAACATGTTGTGTTGGAGGTATGGCTGAGTGGTAGAATAGTAGCCATGAGCAAGGAAGCCAAATGAGTGTGAGACCCCGAGTTCAGTAAAATAGCATCAGTAAAGTAATAGTAACAACAGTAATGATTAATTGTTCTAGCTAATCACAAACAGATGAGAAGCATGTAGATAATGATGGAGGAAAAGATCTTGACAAATACCAAGAAATGAGATTTAAAGGGGCTGCTATTCTTTGGGGGTTTTTTATATATAAAAGAATGGATTTTGTTGTGGTGACATTTTCATACACGTACTTAATTTACTTTGATCATAGTTGGAGGGAGTCATTGTTGGAACATCTTCATTTAAGAGACCAGACAGATAGACAGAAATAGAGGTTAAGCTTAAGGTGTTCAGAGTAGTGGTCATCCAAATAGAAAGAGGGTTCTAAAAACTACAACAGTGGAATGATTTGGTAATAGATTTCATTTCCCAGCTGAAAGAGGGAGTTCTTCAGCTGGTCTCACTGTCTGGAAAAAAACAATAAAAGAACTTCAATTTTATGAATTGGGACCTTACCTATGTAAAGTGATATGCATACAAATAGTGATTTTTAATGCTAGAGAGCATGGCTGAGCCGAAGAGATGTCAATTTTATCTTGTTCCCATTCTTTATGTCATGTTAGGAAGCAATATAAAAATCAAACCAAGAAAACAAATCAAGGGAGAAAAATCCCAACCTCAAGGGGAAGTGAGAGCTGGCCAGGTGGTGGATATGGAAAAGAAGTTTGAAGAAGCCAGTGTCACAGAAGGCTGAGAAACAATCTGTTTCAAGAGGAAGGTTTTCATTGTAATTGAGCAATCTAAAATGGAGACTATATAAAGACAGTTATATAAGATAATATCATTTTTCCATGCACTTGAAATCTGAAAACATTAATAATTTAAAACTTCCACGGGAATGCAAGGGCAGGAGCCAGTGTCAGGCAGAAGGGAGTAAAGAGGGAGTAGAGATGAGGGAATGAAGAAATTAATTGGACATAACAGGAATTTGCAACTCTTAAAACAAACAAAAAATCATTTCCCTCTCCCCTTTTCCTGCCCTCTTTCCTTGCTTCCTGTGTTTGTTCATTCTTTCTTTCCTCTCTCTCTCCCTCCCTCCCTCCCTCCCTCCCTCCCTCCCTCCCTTCCTTCCTTCCTTCCTTCCTTCCTTCCTTCTTCCTTCCCTTCTTTCCTTCTCTTCCTTCCCTTCCTTCTTTCTTTGTTTTTCTTTCTTTATGGTGATAAGGATGGAAACCATAGCCATGACCATTCTACAAAGCAGCTGTACCAGTCAGTTGCAGCCCAGCTCCCATTAACTAAATGATGCTAATTACATAAATGTTATTCATAATAACATTATATGTAAATACATAATAATGTCGTACATAAATGTTACCGTTTAAATGATCTTTTAAAAAATTTGTTACTTTTTGAAAATTGGTTAGATACTCTCAAAGCATACATGTCTTCCCAGAGCCAATATCTTTAGAATTCTTGGCCAGAATTTTTGAGCAGTGGAGTTTCATCTTCAAGGTAGAGAGAGACTCTAAGATTGATAAGTTAATATATTAAATTGACTTTTAGAACCATAATTTCATTTAAGATGACTGAAACCTTCGGAGAGATAATGTATTTTATAATATTCTCTAATAAGCAAAGGGAAATGTATCATTTCAGAAACAATTCCTTCTAATTATTTTGTGTATATGTGATGCTATGTTTTCATAATTATTTTACTAGAATCATCTTACTGTGACTTAAAACAGATTAGAGATGAAATTCCAAAGCAACGTTCTTTCTTTTTAGGAACCTTTTGGTTATTTTATGAGTAAATTAAAATTTCAGGGTTTGTGTGGATTTACAGATGGGGGAAGGGTGGAAATGCCAAGACACATAGTGGGCACATATAAAATATTTAGACTTTAATAGAAAGAAAAACTACCTTTTATTGAGTTAAGTTTGAATAAGAACACTATACTGTTGGAATGATTGATGGTTTTTTCGTCACATGTAGCAGACTTAACAACATTTCACAAAACCTTTGCTTCTAGCTTACAAATTAGCCAAAATTCTTTTGCAGTGAAGATAACGTGGTACGCCTCCTAAGCAAAATGTTGCTTTGGTCCTCTCCCTCACCTCCCTCCCTTCCTCTTTGTCTCCTTAACCTCCACTCTTCCCCTCGTACTCCCCCTTCCCTCTTTCTTTCTCTTCTTTCTTCTTTCCCTCTTATTTTCCTTTCTAATTTGGGAGAATTTTTTTCCTTTGAATTTTACTTCATTGTGTTTAAAAAGTCCCTAAGAACATCATTTGATGATTATTTTTAGTTAAGTATTCTGTAAAGAAGGAAGTATATGTTGCAAAAACAAATATGTTGCTATGGAATATAGGAAATTAGTCTGACCAAAACTTTCTTCCTTTTTCTTCCCTTTCTCTTTCCGTACACAAATATATATATATATTTATGAACCACAACTCAAACATTGGTGGGAATGGTGAGAAAAAATTCATTCATTCAACAGTCTTTGTGCCTACTTTGTGCTAAGCTCGTTAGTAATTTGTCAGTGAGGGACAAGGACTTGGTGGTGTGTGCCATTGCTGACTGCTGTTCCATTGTAACTGACAGTGAACTACCACTGTAGCTCAGTGGCGGAGCTCTTGCCTAGCATGCACAAGGCCCTGACTGTACTTGCAGTTCTCAAAACCTCAAAAAAAGAAAGAAAGAAAGGAAAGAAGGAAGGAAGGAAGGACGGAAGGAAGGAAGGAAGGAAGGAAGGAAGGAAGGAAGGAAGGAAGGAAGGAAGGAAGGACGGAAGGAAGGAAGGAAAGGGGAAAAAAAAGAGAAGCCACAACCTAGCAAAACTACATATTTTTTATTGATCATTACGGGCTACTAAGAATTCCTGTCCAGGGGACTGGGAAGGTGGCTCAGTGGTAGAGTGCTTGCCTTGCATGCACGAAGCCCTGGGTTCCATTCTTCAGCACCACATAAGCAGAAAAAAGTGGATGTGGCGCTGTGGCTCAAGTGGTAGAGTGCTTGCCTTGAGCTGAATTGCTGAGGAACAGAGCCCAGGCCCAGAGTTCAGGCCCCATGACCGACAAAAAATAAATAAAAAAAATAAAATAAATAAATAAAAGTTCCTAGCCAGTACTCTGACAGTTCATTTGTTGACATCTGTTTCTGTATCTTGGTCACATTTGGCTTAAGGTATATCATTAATGAATACTTCACAGACACAACTTTCATGGTGCTGTGTGTCAATAGCTATCATAACCAACTGCAAAGGATAGGAGTTATTATCTCTAAAATTCTGTGTCCTTTTCATTTTGCTTTGGAGAGAGACTAGAGAACAGCATTCTGTCATGCTCTACGGTTCAGAGCCTTCTAAATCAAGTGCTCACCTACTTCTGCTCACAGTGCAGATGGTGTGGGAAGATGGCAGACCACAAGGGAATGCTGAGTATCCCAGGTGCTTACCAAGGGGGAAGGGGTGCAAATGTGGATGGTATGGGCGATGCTTAGATTATTGTTTGAAGTTACTTGGCTTCATCATTTTAATTTAGTTGTTCTAAAGATTTCTTTAGAGGATTTTGTGAATTGATAAGAGTTTCAGAAATTGTTCCTGGGCACATGAGTATGATGAAGAGGCAGGTTCCCTGGCAACTTTGGTAGAATCTGAGGCCTCATGTTAAACTCATCTTGCTATTCTCGATCACTGGGGAGCAATCTTCCACACTGACAGCCAACAGCAAGCTTTTCTACCCCCCAACTGTCTTTGCTTTATGCCCACTGCTGGTTTTCTTGGTGGTGGTTGTTGTTTTCTGTGATTTCCAGAATAGTGTATATGAAAGAACAAGAAAGAACTTGGGAAAAGGAGAGAATTAACATAAGCACATGTATGTACACTCAAGTCACTTGACAAGTACATTTCATGTTACTTCTCTGGGTGTTGAGGCTTAGGGAGCTTCTAAATACGGTTTTTCAAATCAGAAGTGGTTTTCTTGAATGTAATGTGGTCATTATCGTTTTAAACTAACACGGTAAATTTTTAAGGCAAAATCTACCTTTAGAGACCATTACAAGACCAAATACTCTGTGTAAACATTGGGAGATATTCATTTATCATGGCTTAGTTTGAGATCTATTGGATGTTTGTGAAATGAATGAAGGATGTCATCAGCAATAAGATTTAATAATACTATCTGCTTAAGTTCATGACTTTTAAGAATTAGCAATGAGGTTGATATATTTACATATGTTTCTATAGAACATTTATTACTACTTCTAATCAAACCCATTAACCTTAAGCACTCATACATACATACACACACACACACACACACACACACACACACACACACACACACACACATATTTACAATGTTTGACCCACAATGTATTGACCCACATCCTGTGCATGTAATGCAAGCATTCTAACACTGAGTTACCCAACAGTCCTAACTCACAGGGTACTTTGTTAGATAAACAGGAATATTTACATCTACGTATGTTATATTTATGTCTCTTTCGGTGTGACTTGTTCATGTTAACATGATGCTAGTGGGCGGTATTTCCACATTTGTGTCAAGAATTGCATTGAAACATGTTGCTGAAAACTGCATTATGATTTTTCCTCAGTCTCTGTGTGTGTTTTTTTAAATGTGAGTCATATTCAGCTGTCAGAGGTGTGCTTTTTCGTAGCTCTAAGCTACTTACCACAGATTTGAATGTGGGGTACCTACAGCATCCACTTTGACATGAGGAAAGATGCCATGGGATTTGCATTACATTGTCAGCAGGTGCTGCCATGGACATAGGTGTAAAGTAGGAAGAAAAAGATTGAGATGCAGAACAGTAATTGGAAAGAGAGAAATAAATCCTTCCCTTTCAGTTGCTTCACTGATTCCCAATGTTCCAGGTAAAGTCCACCTGCTGAGTGGCTGAGAAGAGCAGGTACATGCTAGCAATTCCATTAATTTCAGAGGAATGGCAGTGGACTGCATCTACCCAGCAGGTGTGCTGAGCTAAAGCAAGAAGATGGACTGGAGGCAGAGGACAGAAAACAAGCAGCCTAGATCCTGTGTTTCTTAAAACAAGGGCCAGGAGGGGTCTAGGATCTCTCGTTCTAATCTGGCACTTCTACTATTTCTCATTAAAATTCCTAGTGGTTCTACAGAATTTTGTAGTATTTGAAACCACATCAGAATTGTGACAGCATATGTTAAAATTATGCAATGCAATTCAGTAATATAAGCTAACGTTTCCTGAAATGATTTTAGAATGTAGCAGACTGTGAAGTTATCCTGATTAAGGAACTAGGATCTGATTACAATAATGAGATATATGGTATGGTGTCAAAAACTGTCTTCCAGTTGACACAACAATCCATAATTTATAGATTGCTTTAAAAAATTAAAAGACAAAGTCAATTATAACTAATTATGATGCTACATTTGCTTGAGAAGTTATTATATCCTTTGGGATAAAGGAAGTAATATTCATGTCAGTCAGGAATCTTGTACTACAGTTTCCTGGTTCTATCTTAAGCATTTTTCAGTTTCGTTTCGTAAGAATCCTAAACCACTGAAAGCCTGAAACCCTGCTATTTTTAGAAACAACTATAGTAGCTTCTGTACATCATTGCACATTTGTTCCTATTCGGAGCTTCTTATCTGTGCCAAATCTTCAGAGAGGTTACTGGAAGTTTTGACAGTGACTGCTGAATCAGTCAGAGATGAATTTTAAATTATGCTGGAGAAAATAACAATAAACTGCATAAATATCTGTATTATTCCTGTTGATACTGGCCTTAGCTCTGTAGTGGGAACCAAACTTCAAAGAATTGCATCGTTACTAAGTTTTCATTTCATCAGCCATTTTCTTTCAGTCGAAAGCCAAATTAGCTTCAGATGCTATTATTATAATGCTAGACATTTTAGTGGCTTTTGGAGAGGTAAAAGTAAGTAGGGGGTTTATGTTTTTCTATAATTCAGAGGAAGTTATGTGATGTTTACTTAAGAAGATCAGTTAGTTATTAGAGGGAGAGAAAATTTCCTCCTTGTGTAAACTTCTAGAAAATTTAATGACTTCACAAATTAATAGCTGCATATCATCTTCTTGCTGAGCCTTTTTTGGTGCCTGCTTTAATCATCAAGCCTTTTGTAAGTGTCTTTGAAGCATTTGTGTTTTATGTTGCAGAATTGGCCACGACGCATATATGTTAGAACGGGCTTCATTTCTACTGGTAGAAAAAAAAAGAAGGGACATTCTGAGAGCAACATTCTAAGAGATTATGTATTCCAAGGAGAGTTACAATGAACTACTTGTTTGATTAATACTTCAGATTGTTACCTTTTTCATATATATAAATTCAGAATTTCATCTTGTTAGAAAGTTTTCAGAGGGTGACCTAGTACGTGTACCAATGACAAAGACTCCTAGTAACAATTCAGAGCATGCTTTATGCTTTGTGAAATGGGATTGTAAAAATCCTCTCAAAAATGACATCCGAAATAGCATTAAAACACAATTTCCTTTGATAAGGCTTTAAGGCACTCATAGGAAAAGTGATACCACTTTGAGTGAGCCAGTGTCAGCATTCTGTGATGTTGTGTTGCTCATAACTGACATTAGTCCATTAAGGGTGCGAGGGTCATTTATTTTCCTCCTGAGGTCATTAAATACCATTATTGATTTCTGTTCAGTCAGTTAGATTATATCTTCACTTTATGATCATTATATACATTAATGCTAAGTCTTGATTTCATGCACTTTAAATGGTAGATATTATCATATTTAATGTTTCAAATAAAGTTAATAACAGTTTTGAAAAAGGAGGTGTGTAGTTGGCTCACTAACCCAAAGACCATGCTTACCTAGCTAGAGTTGTAAAAATGATGTTGATGTTGAAAAACATGTAAGTATTCATTTTTGGTGTATGGTTGAAGAGAACTTATCATTATATTTTTAATTTTATTTTTTAAACTTTAATTTATTTTTAAACTAATCAATTGGATAAAACTGCACTCCAGCTCTGTATATTATTCCTCTTTTGTTGCTACTATTTTTTTTTTCCTTAATAATCGTTTGTACTACTTTCTGCTGAATTGCTGCTGGATCTTTTACCCCTCCATTTTCTAATTTCCTATTTTTTGCCCTGTAATAAAAACAAAGAGTAAATTACCTAAGCAGATTGCTGAGTCTTTTGTATGTTAAAGAGGAAACTGGGAGAGAAAAAAATGAAAAGACTTGTATAGATGATATTCCACTCTGGAAACACAGTTGAATATTCCTGATGTCTAAGACAGATTTTTGGTATGTGATATAATCCGTTTTACGGTCATTGAAACACGTGATACTTGTTTGTTTGAAATTATGCAGAGCTGCTTTTTCTGTACATTTCCTTAAGATAAGGATGTGTGTGTGGGGGGGGGATAAGTACTATGGAAATTCTATCACAGATTTCTGTTATTATTTTGTTTTTAGTACCAGTAATCTCCTCACCTTTATACATTGTATTGTATTTTATTTGAAGTCATGTCTTGAGTGCAAAGAATTTTCGAACTTCCATTTTTCTGGCAGTATCTTTCAGTTATTTTCCTTCAATCATGTTTTTGGAATTTGCACAGCAATTATCCGTTTATGCAGCAGGGAGCTGATGTTTGTTGTATCACCTTTCTCCTGGGGAGTTCTTCCTACTCAAGGTCTTTAGCCTCTAGTGCAGAAGGACTCTGAGTTACCAAGTCTATTACAGCAGCATCTTTGGAGAAGTCATATGCTCAGCACTTTTTCGTAGGCTTCCTGCCTTTCTCAATGAAAGAAACCTGAGCAAAGCTGTGATATTAATGAATTATGACAAGCCTTTTGCCTGTCAAGCAGAGGTTCCCGCCTTCCTCCTTTAAGACAAAAACTTAATGGAAGATGCTCAGATGGACGAGCTCTCTGATGATACCCCTTAAGTGCTCATCCTTTTCTGATGCGAATTTTCAGAGAGCCGTGAAGCTGCAAGTGGCAGCATTTAATATCGTCTTTCTCATAATGCCTGAATAATTTTCCAGAGCCTGATTGCTGCAGCTGCTGCGACCATGGTTATTTGTTTATTTTTCACCTTGGTCCTGGTGGAATGCTGACCTAGCTAATCTTCAGGATCCACGGGAGGGTTGGGGAGGGGGGAGATTTGGGGGAAGGGTTTTATATTCATAGCCCTCATCTGTTCTTTCAAATAAACACAAAACTGAAGCCAGTGATCAGCCACCTTGATGACAGATAAATAAGGGAACTGATGCTTTCATTTCCTTTGAAAGTGAAAAAAAAAAGTGCTATTAATGAAGAATTTATTTGGTGAAAAAGGAAGACTCTCTCGCATATTTTTAATGGATGGTTGTGAGGCAAGCAGAACACATAGGCTGTGGTGGTGAGTTATAGAACACTTCTTCTAGTAGTGCTGCTCATTATGTTAAAACAGCCTCGCTTTTAAGCTACTGTAGTTTTCGTTTTATGTGTATTGGCCTTCATTTGCGGAAATGCTTCAAGTTCACACTAGTAAAGTCATTTTGAAAACGGGATGTAATTACAAAGGTATCTTATGCTTACCAACAGCTTTTTTGGATCAATTTAATTATCATTACTTGTGGATACTGTAAATTGAATATCCCTTCCCTAATTACATTAAACTCAGGGGTTAGCTGCTTAAACATCTAAATGAGAAAAGTTCATCCTTTGCTATAAATAGGAGAATTGTTCTCTTATTTAGACTGACCTTAGAAGCTAAGCATTTTACATGATATTGTCAGGTGAGCATTATAAAGACAGTCTGTAATGAGATCTGTAATGAGGAACTAAGGTATAATGGCCCTTTGAAAAAGTTAATTTATTCAGCATTTTCTTATTGCATGATGGAATTAAAGTTTGGATGTCCAGACTCCCCCCCTTTGTTAAAGGGGCCAGCCACTCTGTTCTTGGCTTTCTTGTACTGCCTGCAGTGAAGTGGTATTTGAAGTGGTTTTATATTACTATTCCAGCTTAATGGAACACACCATTGAAGCAGTGAACTAGGTTTGCCCTTTTAAGCAGATCTAATTTATTTAGGGACTAGGAATGT
Organism: Dipodomys merriami; assembly: GCF_024711535.1. NCBI lineage: Eukaryota > Metazoa > Chordata > Mammalia > Rodentia > Heteromyidae > Dipodomys > Dipodomys merriami. The sequence continues at coordinate 24,205,595 of NW_027202493.1, read as the reverse complement.
TATTTTGCTTGCCTCCCTCTCCATTCTTTTGGCGGAAATTGTATGCAGAAATGTATTCAAGTCACTTAAAGAACCTATTTTTCTGAAAGGCCCAAAATGCCTTTAGACACCTCTAAACAGGAACTGTGTTTTTCCTGTTGTGAAAAATCAGCCTGTAATTAGTTGATGTGTACGTCTTAGGTTGTTGTCTGTTCAGCTTAAGTGATTATTTTGCATTGGAAAGAAATGGAGCTTGCTCTAGTGAAGGATTTGATTGATTTCTGCTTGTTATATTCATTGTAAATTTTAGTGCCATACATAGCTACTTGCATTTATTTACTTTGTTTCTTTCTCTATTATAGCTTCATTAAAAAATCTGTCTACCTACTCGCAGTTGAAACTCTTAAAATGCAAGCATGACTACTTATTTTCATAGCACTCCTGTTGAGTATGCTCTGTGATTTCTCATAAAAACCTGCAAGAGAAGACAAATTAAGGCTACATGAGTTATGATAGTATGCAATTCCTGGGAACACTAGGAGAAAGATTTTTAGTATGCAAAATAAGTGGCTAAAATCATTAATCAGTAATGGTCTATTTTGAGACTTGAATCAAAACATACCCCGAATGTTTTCTGGATTTTCTTCTGACGTATGTTGTAGACTATACAAGACCAACAGCAAAAACAAAATGTAAAGTTTGTAACATTAAGTACATTACAAGGTTTTAGAGTACTGAATTTTCCAGAGCAGTCTTACATGATTTGACTTCTAGATGCTGTAAAATATTTTCAACCACACTAACTACTAGAGATTTACTACTAGAGATATACTTTACTAGTATAACACTCTAAATATAAAATATAAATATTAGATTTGAAATTAAGTTTGTCTTCTAATATGTTTTAAGAGTTTTTTTGACAAATAAGGAGCCTCCTATCCCATTTTAGTGGTTAAAAGTATGAAATTGACTGTTCATACAAGTGGCAATTTTCCTAATCAACTCAAATAGGCAGTGAACTCTGGAATTACATTTCTAATATTAGAGGACTATCTGTAGGCAACCTGACTTTAAAAACACAGGCAGCAATTTTATGCTTCTGATACAATTAGACACCATTACCAGTCATATCGCTCCATTAGCAGTCTCCTTTTATTCTTTATAAAGAAAAGAAGGCAATTAGATAAAAAAAAGCAGTTAGATATTAAACAGATAGATAGATAGATAGATAGATAGACAGACAGACAGACAGACAGACAGGTAGATAGATAGATAGATAGATAGATAGATAGATAGATAGATAGATAGATAGATAGATAGATAGATATCATGGGAATTTCAAAAAGCCCTGAATATAGTATATTCCTGCAGAAGATTCTTGGCTAAGGTTATTTAGTAATGAAAATGTAGGTCTTGAAAAATACCAGAATGGTTTGAAGCCTGTCTTAGGCATCCATGCCTATAACTCTTGCTTGAGAGGTTTTCGTTTTTGTTTTAAATTTTGAACCCTGAGTGAGGAAGGTCGCTATTATCACTGGCACATGAAATTAGCTAGTCCTAAGTGTTGAGGTTCTCAATGCACAGTTCGAGTTCATGGTACCAAAATACACCTATGACAGGTCCTTCCTGGAAGGAAGGTGCTGACGCACGTAATGTCTTTCAGTAACATCAGGCAGGGAGCCCAAGATGCAAGTGTTTTTGATACTGATGCTAATTGACATACATTAAATTTAGCTCAGAAATTAAGGTCTATTAGGAAAACTGCTCCTCATCATTTAGCGTCACTTCTTGAGAATTTTGTATACATTGTGGAATATTGATGCTGTTCTCCAAGCTCGATGTCGTGATCCCTTCTGATTACTATAATTATGTTTCACTGAGACAGTACCGAATTGGGCAGAGTCTTGTTGAAAACGTTCTCTCACTACCTTTTCCAGTAGCTTCCTCTGCACTCTCAAATGTTATTGATATTATTTTTATCGGACCTTATTCAAAGACCTTTTTTTAATTTCTAGATTTCAATTCAATGCACTGAATGGTATATGAAAGAGCGTCTCTATAAATTTGGCTATTATATATGTTTCCTAAGTAGTTTTATTTTTATCTTGCGCTTTAAGTGCTTTCCTGAACTTATGAGGTGTTTGTCATATAACTGTGATAGAAGCTTGAAAATTAAGGTTAGAGTTTTGACTTTGTATGGTCTATGGTCACCCAGGGTACCTAACAATGATAAGACAGTGAAATTATTTGACTTGGTTACAAAAAGAAATCATTCCTCTGGCAATAAAGACACAAACTGTGGTGATCTGAATTATGCCATTCAAATAGGAGGCTAAAGAATTCAATCTTGCTGGGTGGCTCTTGCCTGTAATCCAGCTACTCTTAGGAGGCTGAGAGCTGAGAATCACGGTTCAAAGCCAGCTTGGGTTTTTCTCCAATAAACTACTAAAAAAAAAAAAAGGAGAGTAGGAGAAAAACAAAGGAGGGGGTAACAATGCTTGACAAGAAATGTACTCATTACCTTACTCATGTAACTGTAATCCCTTTGTACAGCATCTTTAAAATAAAATAATTTTTTTTTAAAAAGCCCCAAGTATAGCTGTGGTTCAAGTGATAGAGCGCTAGAACAGTCTCACAGAAATTCCAACAAACAAATGACGTCCCCAACATCACAGGAGAGTGTACATCATTGGAACCCAAGTTTGTTATGGCCAAAGGCTTCTAGTGAATACTGTCTACCACTATATGAGTGTGGCTGATCAATTTGACTGACAGTATAAAGACAAGGAAGAAATATCAACATGAAACCTTCCACTCCCATCTCTTCTGTAACTTGCTTTGTCCAGACTTCCACAAAGCCTGTCACCATCTTCTTTTCTTACCATCTTTATAGTATAAATAAAAATTGTGCCTGCAGTGAAAATGTACTTTTAAGACAACTCAGGTCCACAGGATCAAGAAGTTCTAGTGAGGCATAGAAGCCCATATCTGTAATCTTGTAATTCCAGCAGATCAAGAGAGAATGATATTAGGAAAGTGGGCATTGGAAGTCAGGTCAAAGAAAGAGTTGATGATGCTCTATCTCAACAAATAAGTTGGGTGTGCTGACTCTCAACTGCAATCACAGCTATGTGTGTGGAGGGAGGCTCTATCCCATATTGACCCAGGCAAAAATGCAAGACTTATGCCATAATTGAGAAAGCAGAATGAAAGGTTTGGTTTTAGTGGTAGAGTGCTTGAGGCACAGAGTTCATTTCCCAGTCCTATGCTCACAGTGCATAGGAAATAGGAGAAATAAAGAATGATGGGGTATCTTAACTGAGTAACTAAAAACTGTTTAAGCACCACTACCGGCCAGATTCCCAACTATAAAATGCTCACTATTTTTCTCCCAGGATATATATATATATACATTTTTTAAACTTTCACAGACTATAATAATGCTGTATACATAAACATTGGGTAGCAAATGTGAGCATAAATTGTCTGTGTGTTTGTAAAGGAAAAGTTAGGAAAGCTTTTTAACATCCTGTGTCTCTTAAAATAGCAATAGGGCCAAACTCCAAAAGAGTGAAAAATGGTGTTTTAAAGAAGACACTTATATGACTTTGGGTTTATATAACCATCAAAATATTGTTCTGAAGTGTCAGAAGTTGTTCTGGTCTATGTCTGCAGCTGCTGTGAGAAGCATGGCTTCCAAGAATTAAATACTCAAGTAGCTGGGACATAGTAAAATGAGCTTGAGTGGATTTGGGGCTGGGAGCGGAAGCAGTTGAGTGAATTATTAAGTAAATATCAAAAAGGTAAAAATTCTGATCATGTTCCATAGACCATCTCTTACGTTACCAGTGGAATTAAAATTTATGGATGCTTATAATGTTTCTATTCAGTTGCTTATAATTTTTATGTGTACTGGTATTGGACTTAAATGACCACTTGAGCAACATCTCCATTTCTTGCTTTTTGCTGGCTAATTGTAGACAAGAGTCTTGAGAATTTGTCTACCCAGACTGGCTTCAAATAGTAATTGTCAGAACTCAGCCTTCTGAGTAGCTAAATTATAGACATGAGCCACCAGCTCCTGGCTTGATTATAACCTTTATCTCATTTATGCTATAAACTTGGCATATACTTCATTAATTCCTATTTTTCCCATATTCCACCTCTTCATATTTTCACCCTCCTCCATTCCACCACATCCTTGTTTTTTGTTTTTGTTTTAGTTTGTTGTTTTTCTGACCAAAACATAAGCTAGTAAAGCTTAATTCTTAATCCTGCCTTTCTACTACTTTTTTCCCCTTTCTGGTCCCTGCATTGTACTTTTGCTCCAAACCTTGTGCTTAAGTAGATTAGTGGACTTGGAGGTGGGGGTGGGGAATGGACCAAAAGCAGACGAATGATTGTGATAGACTTGGACTATCTTTCTACTTCTTTAGTTAGTGTTATGAACATCATGTATTTTATTTAATAATCATCAAAGTAATGATTTTTTACTATATAAAATCTACACTATCCAAAACAGCTTCATGGGAGCCGAGATATTACTCGGTGGCAGAGCATTGCCAAATATGATTGAATACACACACAAAACCAGTTCATATACCGGCCAGAAAGTATTGAATTTCACAACAAATTTTCTATTCCTAAACCAAGTTTTAAAATGTATGGTAAAGACTGACTTTTGTTTCTTGGTGCTAATACTGGGGCTTGAACTTAGGGCCTTGGACTTTGGCTCAGTTTTCTTGTTCATGCTTAGTACTCTATTGTACCCCTTGAGCCACATTCCCAGTCCAGCATTTTGCTCATTAATTGGAGATTCCTCCAGACTAGTTCCAAATTGTGATTTTTCCAAGTGGCAGGCTCCTGAGTAGCTATGATTATAGACACAATTCCTTGGAGCCCGGCTAGGATTGATGTTCTTCATAGATCTCTTAAATAAATTAAAAAGACACAATAGAAAATGAAAATAAAATGTAAAAAAAAAATACACACCAGTTAGTCAAGAACCATGAAAACAAAATGCTTGGAGTGTTTAGTGATCAATGAAGATAAAATAAAACTACTATGAAATATATTTTATTTCTAACATTACCCAAGGTTGTTAATGTCACTGCCATACGCTTCTGGCAGGACTGTTAATTGGTGAACAATTTAAGGAGCATAATTTCACAAAATAAGTTTTAAAATATTTGAAGTGTATATCATTTTATTAAATTTGTATTGCTAGGAATTCATTCTGAGTTCATAACTGGAATAATGTGTGTGAATATACATGTGAGTACATATATATGTGTATGTATATATGTATATGTATATATACAGAGAGAAAAAATGGGAAAGAGAGGGACAGCAAGAGAAAAAAATATATATGCATGCAAACACAGGAGGAATTTCACCATATTGTAAGTGCACAGTAAATCAAAGCCAACACAAGGTGTGGAGAGGGCGCGGGGAGGGGGAAGCAATCAAATAAAGTACACTATTAACATAATCTTGAAATCACTGATTTATAGCTACATGATCTCTAATAATTATTGAAAGAATTTAGGGTATATTTCATGGAAAAATATGTTAAAGAAGAGCACATATAATATAGTCCTATTTAGTACACAGGTTGTGTATGTTTAAATGGGAAAATATTAAGAGCTCAACAATACAAGTATCCTTAGTTCCAAGATAGTACTGTATTCATTATGTTTAGTACTTAGCAGAATTCTACTGCTAATCATCATTAAATCCATGAATAACTAGGCAATGAAAAAAAAGTATAACAAGAGGGAAAAATTCAGAGTTGGAAAGAGCTGTTTCAATTTTAAAAATAGCTAAGGCTCTATCTACATATTGAGGACTTTCATTGAACACTGTATCACATATAATCAACCTTTACCATTAATCTTATTGCATTCTATCTTAGGAACATTAACAGGATGTTCTACTCAGACCTTATAAATATCAAGTAGGTAATATAATCAGTAGCGTCTCACAAGAGATGGGTCATATTTTCAAGTGTTTGTTCTTGTATAAATCATCTTTTTAATTAAATTAATTTACCTACATAGTAAATAATAGTGCTGAAAGGCCCATCAGGCATTTGCCTGTCCAGAAACAGCTGCTGTTATACTTTTAGTTGTTTATTTCATAGTTGTATCCACATTATTCATTAATATAGATGTTAGATTTTTATCTGTTGGCATCTTACCATATGAGGACACATCTCTTTTGTCACTGGACTACATACTTCCATAATTTCAGTGTAGTTAAGGGGCTCTTTCATTTAGTGATTAAGCATATGTTACTAATAGTGGAACCATAGGTTATACTCAGACAGTATTCTCTATACAATCTTTGCTTTTTTTTTTCTTTGCCAGAGTGGGCTCTTGAGATATTAAGGAATAGCATAAGGAGAGGACATTTTGTAAGTCTGTGTGTATCTGAACATGTCCTATTTACTGCTCTCATTTGGTTTGGTTGTTTGAATAGATTGCAATTGAAAATTAGTTGCTCTTAGATAACCTGTTGTAGATAGGTTTAATCCCATTGTTATTCTTTGTGTCTCGCCTTCACCCTGTATTATAAGGAAGATTTGGGATAGTAAACTGTTTCCAAGAATTGTGTTACTTCATGGTAGTGTTACTTGTATTTGTATGCTATGTGGGATATGTGTGTGTGTGTGTGTGTGTGTGTGTGTATTTTATTCATTCTGCTTTGTACTCTGCAAATCCTTTAAATATGGAAACAATGATGTATTATGGTAAGTTTTCTTCAAGTAATTAAAAACATTACCTTTCATTGTGAAGTTTTCTCTTTTTGGATTCCCCACTCACAGAGTGTTGCCTCTGCTTTGTTGATGATCCAGTTTTTATATTTCTTCCGTCACGTTTTCTCCCTTTCATAGTTTTGGTTCTGCATTCCCAGAGATTGCTTAGCTTTTTTACCTTTAATCTTTCTATTGAATTTCCTTTTATATTCACATCATGCTTTTAATTTCTAAGAGCTCTTTCTTTTTCTTGTTCTTTTTTGTTTATTTGTCATAACATACAACTTTTTCTTTTGGATGCAGTATCTTCTTTTAACCCTGCCTCGTGAAATTTGGGGCTGTTCATTTAAAATTTTTGTGTCCCTACTTGGATTTTCATTCCTCTCCTGTCCAGTGATCCTTGGCTATTCACATGTATTAAATTGGAAGATACTAAAGGTTAATTGGAAACTCCGTAGTCTTTACCGTTTTGTCTTTGGATGAAATTCAGCTTCATTTCCTTACCTGTAAATATTTGTATAAGAGTATCTTTTGTCTGAGCAGGTTTATTTCTCCTTGAAAAAAATCTTTTACTTTATCTTAAGGTTAAACAACTCAATTGGAAGTATTTCTGTGTAGAAATTAGCTCAAATATTCCTTCATTCATGATATAGTGTTTCTGTTTATCAGATAGTATCTCACTATGGTTCTGTAGCCCAGGCTGGACTTGAATTCACTATCTTTTTTGTCTCAGCCTTCTAAATGCTGGGATTACACACATGTTCACCAGGCTCAACTACAGTTCGCTTTTAAATCTCCATTTTCCCTTTACCATCCATCACCTCTGGTGCCCTCAAGTTCCAGTAGTGTCTCTATTGACTTTCTGTGGAGGGTAGGGCTGAAGGAACTGTTTACTTGTAGACACCAAGAGTCTTTATATGGGGTGTGATGGTTCTATATTTATGCTTTCAACCTATTCTCTGATTTTGTGCCCTAAATATCTCTATCATTTGTCTTAGCTGCAGTCTCCAGCCTTTAGCCTCTCCAGGTGCTAAGGATTGAATCTACTTTCCTCTCCGCTTCAGTGGGCCCAGTTGGCCCACTCAGTTATTCCTCTTCAATTTTGCTGACCCCTGACCATTTCGTACATAGATTAGACACACTCTGCCTTGGAATTCTCTCTCTGCTATAGAACAAATTGGAAGGAGAGTGCATGTATTGCATCATGAAACAATCCCAGCCAGATGCCAGTGGCAGCCCAGGCAGGAAAGTCTATAAGATTCTTATTTCCAATTAACCACCAAAAAGCTGGAAGTGGAGCTATGGCTCAAGTAATAAGAGTTCTAGCCTTGAGCAAAAAAGAACAGCAACAGTGCCTAGGCCCTCGAGTTCAAGACTCAGGGCTGACACACATGCATAAAGAGAGGAAGGAAGGAAGGAAGGAAGGAAGGAAGGAAGGAAGGAAGGAAGGAAGGAAGGAAGGAAGGAAGGAAGGAAGGAAGGAAGGAAGGAAGGAAGGAAGGAAAGGAAGGGAGAGAAGGAGGGAAGGAAGGAAAGGAAGGGAGAGAAGGAGGGAGGGGAGGCAGGGAGAGAAGGAGGGAGGGGAGGGAGGGAGAGAAGGAAGGAAAGAAGGAAGGAAGGAAGGAAGGGAGGGAGGGAGAGAGGGAGGGAGGAAGGGAGGGAGGGAGGGAGGGAAGAAGAAAGCAGGCAGGCAGGCCCAAATCTCCAGAATGTGGCATTCATAGGACTCAGTTCAGCAGCAGATCATAGGGGTAAGGGGTTAAAGCCAGACCTAGAAAGTGCATTTAGAGCTCTGCTTAGAACACAATACACCTCACCTAAGTCCACATTCCATAGGTCAAAGCAAGTCATTAGCTAAGGCCAATGTCAGTGTATGAGGGAAGCAAAGGGAAGCCATCTATTACATCCTAATATTCAAACAACTCACACACACTTGCTTCAAGTCTTTGTTCAAATACTCCTGTCCCTGCAATGTCTTCCTTGACTCCATCCTATTTAAAGTTGTATTACTCTTTCAACTTCCTGCTCTTTTACTCTGATTGAAAAATTCCACAGCTCTTTATGCCATCTGACATATGATCTAACTGGCACATTGTTTCAGTTTGGGGTACATGTCTCCATCCAAACTCAAAAACAACCACCACACACAATAATTCTTTCAATTTTCTTGTTTTCCAACTGAAGTATTTGTGAACTTCATAAGGGCAGTAAGTCTATGTTTTGTTCATTACTATTGACTGTGTCCTCAAATAGCCTGACGTATCTGCTCCAAAATATGCAAGATCTCTTTTTTACATTGGAATTACCTCTATTTTTCAGACATTTTATCATGTCTCAGACTGATATCTAGTGCTTCATGATTTGTTGAAATCACTCTCCCATTGGCCTAACTGCTTCCATTTGATTTTATGATTTATACCTTCATTATTATTTTAAACTGTCTGGAGAAAGAAAGGAAATAAGTATCTTTTATATCAATTTGACTATTTTAAATAGATAATCAGAGTTTTAAAAGTTGATTGAGTAAACTCTTGATTTAATGTTGTAGCTTTCACACAGTTTAACTAGCAAGTACAGACTGAATTGGTGTTCTTTTTTTTTTTTTTAAGTAAAATCACACAGAATTAAGTTCCTCTGCAAATGCTGGGGAAAATACATATTGCTTAGCACATTTAACTACAACAAGATGTGCTTTGGTTTGTGATGTTAGCCTCTGTAAATAGGTGATTCTTGTCTATCCTTTATTTTACAAAGTAACATAATGCTCAAGCTACTTGCAAGTGAATTCATTCTTGTATAGATGTGAGTGAAGGGCCTTATGTGGGATCAAAAGTGTTTTCGATGATGAATACATATGACATCTGTAATTTGTATTCAAAGGACCTGCCTTCTATATTTGTCATGGCTTCTAACCATACAGATGCAAAAGGCAACTCCATTCCTTATAGCTGTAGGGCAGCCTCTTCTGTCAGCTGTGATTATTTCCTATCCATTGTTCCTCATTGCCTTAGTGGCATGTGTTTTGATGACTTGTTCATGTGCACACAGTCTTCCACCCTCATCATTTGTGCTCTCCCCAGCCCAGGGAGATCATATATGTAGCACAAACTTGGATATCATGATGTGATCTGTCCTTTTCCATCTCAGCAGGCTGACTCTTATTTCTCTTATTCACATATGAGACCGATGAAACTTGTTTCAGTTTTTCATACTATCTTGGTGCTAATTTGTTGACAAACAACATCAGGGCCCTCAGGGAGCCATAAGCCTAAACCAAAATTATCAATATTGATCAAAACAGTCTGATATTCCACCTGCAGAATTACCTTCCACACCAGCTCAGAAGCTGCACGAAAATGGTCTCATTACTATAGACTGAAGTCTTCTTTCTGATTGAATAATGTTAACATTGTATCAATATACTGGCAAATGTTTGTAAATCTGTATGACACCTAAAATTAGGTGATCAATATCTCCAAAGTGCTGGATAACACGCCAAAGTGCTCTCTCTGAGAGGGAAATAATTATTTGAATGTCTAGATTGTTGTTTCTTGAAAGTACAAAAAAAATCAAACCCTTCGCCTGACTTTTGTACCTCTTCTTGAGTCTTTTTTGCTTTCCCTGGTATACCCTGGCCTTGCTTTCAGTTTCATGTCATTATTACTGGCTGTGTAAACTGCAATTTGATGGCATAATAATCCCATGCTTACAGAAACATGCCTTATATAACAGAGTGGAAGGAGATGGGCTTTGACTTTCCTCACATTAAACCAAACCATTAATCATCTCTAAGTAGATATGGAGAGGGAAGTTAAAGATAGGAAAATTTCAGGATGTTCTAAGTGGAGGGCAGGTACCTAAGACAACTGCTGATGAAGATAAATGAAATAGCTAGGATATAAAAAAAGGGGGAGGGGGCGCGGAAAGACCCTTCAAAGACCCTTGGAAGACAGTGTGGGATAAAATTCCCTTGACACCATAATACAAACGCCCCAAACAGTCATTTATCACCAGCTTAATGTTACTCTATGCATAAGACCCTGAAACTCTGTGAGTAACTTGTGAGACCCTGTGTTGTTTTTGCTTTTAACCTTGAACAAATGTTTTTCTTTTAAAGGTAATGTGATGGTGTTAAAGGTCCATGTGTGGGAACCAAACCTGAAATCTGATCTTGTCTACACTGTAGATTTCACTTCCCCATTTGTAAAATGGGCATAATAACATGTAAATTACAGAATTAAATAATAATACATAGAAATAAAGTTTGTAAAGATTCTTAAAAATTCAAGCACTGACCTGGCACTTTGTGAGCCAACTGTCATCTATTTCTCTTTGCCTTCTCTTCTTATTTACTAAGATTTGTCTGGTATATTTATATGTATGTGTATGAGTGTCTTATGATTTATCTATTTCTTTCTTACATGTGTTAAAATGACAGCAAAAGACTGTCATTTATCAAGCATTTTAAATTCTGGGTGGATACAGTATAAGACATGATCTCCAGGTGTATTTATGAAATATGTTTGGTCAGATGAACAAATGGATATTGTACAGTAAAGATTACAGTAAAGATTATCAGGTTTTGAGGAGTGTAACAGAACTAAGTTTGAAACTTGATACCAAACCCTTCCATGGAAGAGCTATAATCTATCTATAGATTTTTGAATGTTAACTATGTTTAATTGTATTTGCTAAGTTAGTTGGGGGCTGGGATGTAGGATGTAGCTCAGTAGCAAAGCGCTTGCCTAGCAAGTGTTCGATCGCCAGTACCAAAAAAGAAAAAGACAAAAAAAATACAGTTTAAAAAAAGGTAGTTGGATGGATCTTCCCACCTTAAAGATCATTGTCCTGATAATAGTGAATACAGATTGTTAAAGTTACCTGTGTTTAATCTATAGCCAATGCTAAAGTAGCATCTCTATCTGTCATATTTGTGATCCATAAAGTCTCTTTTGAAGTCAGTTACATATTGCAGAAAAGTAGAGCTCTAAAGTAGGTCACAGTCCTAAGAGGGTCACAGGAATCAACATCTGAAATTGAAAGCTATTCTCCATTCATTTTACGTTTTTAGGTTATCACTGAGGGAAAAAAAGTACACTAAATTTAGATGAAATAAAGGAAGTTTGAGTTATTCAGAATGCAAAAATGATAGAATGAACATTAAATCTTTTATCTCTTTCTTCACAACATTATGTCTAATAATTGAAGTAAGTATAAAGTTAGGGCTTATGATCAGCCTTGCTGTTGTCTGTTTTCTTCTAGTACTTGGGCACCTGTTCCTTCTTTCTGTAGCCAGACCTTACTGCCAAGTGTCTTTAGAAACCAATGACCGTGAACTTAGATATTTAGGGTGTTTCTCCACACCACTTCCCCACAGGGGTCATTTTTTCCTAGACTAATTACATCATCTTTTTCTATAAATCATTGCCTATGCACTGAGTTTTCTTAATTTTACCTGGTCTGGAAAGATCTTAAATCATGACATGCAAAGATAAATTTCCCTAGGAGAGAGGCCTAGTATGTAACTCCTATATATTGTTTTTAATCTGAGGGATTTGGATGCAGAGACTTACACATTTTCAGTATTAGAAAGGCAGTTGTTTGCAAAAGATTTCATCAAGTATTTGGCAGTCTTCCACGTTTAAGCAATATAGAGCTCTTCCAAAGCCATTTCTTCAAATATCTGGTGTCAAATTATTGTCATTTCTTTTGGCAAATTATGGTATATAGAAATATATCTTAGAAGAATATTGTTTAATATTAATATCTTTTGTTTTAATAGTGTCCAATGATTGTTTCATCTTCTTACATTGTGAATATATCTGTGCCTTAATCTCCAATTTGGTCATAGAGAATGATGCCTCCATTGCCCTGGAGTGGGTGGTTCCTGTCCCTGAGTCGCCAATACTCAGTTCAGGCATGGATTTCCCCTGGGTTTATTGCTAGCAAGCAGGGTAATTTGAAGTCATTAGTTTAACTCTGGCAGGTCTCAGTTTTCTCTGTATAAAATAAGGACTCATGCTATCTACCCCATTAAGCTGTTATGAGAAAATGAGAACCAATGTAAAAACTTCTCCCCACTACCATTATCATTGTTGTTGGTTATTTTTGGAAGATTAGCCTTTGTTATCTCAAGTATTTTTTTGGGGGGGCGCCCGGTTGTGGGGCTTGAACTCTGGGCCTGGGCGCTGTCCTCAGCTCTTCAGCTCAAGGCTAGCTCTACCACTTGAGCCACAGCGCCACTTCCAGCTTTTTTCTTTTTGCTTATGTGGTGCTGAGGAATGGAACCCAGGGCCTCATGCATGCAAGGCAAACGCTCTACCACTGAGCCACCTTCCCAGCCCCTCAAGTATTTTGAATGGTAGGATCTAGAGACCTTAGTTTCAGATTCACTCACACACACACACACACACACACACACACACACACACACACACACACACACACACACACACACACACACACACACACACACACACACACACACACACACACACACACACACACACACACACACACACACACACACACACACACACCACAGCCAGTTAACTTGGGGATTTTTAAGCTCATACAGTTTTTATTGAGTTGTTATTTCTCTCCATTGTGATTATGAGGATGTACATTTTTTGGGCAATTCATTGAGCACCAATAATATGGGGATACAGATCAGATCTGGCTACCTGAATTGACTTACTTTCAACAACTGTTGAAAGATGGGGCATCTCATAATAATAATCACTGCCATTATTATTTGAACTTCATGAGGCTTGTGAAATAATTTTCATTCATAACTAACCAGTTTAGTTTATACATTGCATGTAGTATATTCAGGTATATATTGATATATTAGTAATACCAAATATATTATTGTCAAAATTTGTGCAGCAGAATAAAAAATAACACATTTAGGGCCTTTTTTCTTTCCTTTGAATTGAAGTGACAACCTAGCTTAGACTTTCAATTAAGCTTTCCAGCTTCCTACCTGGTTATTCTATTGGTTTCATGGGCAAGAACAATTTCTCTGCATGGACAGAAACAGTTGATAAACTCAACTCCAACAGAGAAATAAATTACATGCCAGCTATAATGAGACATCACCATCCAGTAAATTTTCTTTTGCTTGTAAAATTGTGGCAATATGAAGTGAGAGTCAATAATTATTTATTGTTAATTCCCTAATGTTGGCTTCTGATGCTCATGTAAATTGTGATGTGACTAAATTGGACAGAATTATCAGTTATTTAACATATTCAGTCGGATACACATGGATGACAATGACGGTGATAATCTTAACAGGGATCCTTTGTGTTTCCGTGTACATGTAAGTTTCCATCCTGCAGTCTAGTCCAAATGTGTCTTTCTGAATGTAATGAAAATTGCCTTTGCTGACGGTGAGCCTGAGTCTCAGATGGTCACAGCATCTTCTCAGATGTGTGTAACTCCATTTCAATAGCGTGGACTTTTTGTTAATAATAATATCTAGTGTGAATTCTTGTGGGAGATTCAAGGCCTATTTTAAGCTGTTTTGCCTTGTTTAACAGAAACAGAATAAGTATTTATAGAAAGGTTGTTTTGCTTCATTGATTTTTTTCATTATTGACTATCGTTCTTGCAAATTTATTTGTTTCACAGTGAAATACGCAAATAATGCTTGGAAGTAATTATTCTCCTATTTCCCGAGATATTCCAAGGAAAATAATCTGGTTTAATTTTACTTTCACATACATATTTTATTTTAGCAATTGTCAAAAGAATTGAAAATCTCACTTGAACGAATACTATGTCTAAAAACAAAAAGAATAGAATTAAATCAATAAGAGGAAGGGAAGTAAAATATTTAACTTGTGGCAGTACAAGTATATTGTTTGTATTTGAGACCTATGACAATTATTGAATCCAAATCAGAAGTCATCAACATTTAAAATTTGTACTTGAACTCAATAACCTATTAAGTGAAAACCCTCTTAAAATATTTGCATGTATTTTATAATTAAATCTAAAATTGATGTATTATTAAAAGAATAAATTAAAATTCTTAGAAAAATGTAACTATCCCACATTCCTATTATTTTCTTTTATGTGTTCAAGTACTGAGGCTTGAACTCTGGGCCTGGGCAATGACCCAGAGCTTTTTTGTTTTTCCACTCAAGACTAGTGCTCTACCATTTGAGCCACAGCTCCACTTCTGGCTTGTTAGTAGTTAATTGTAGATAGACTGGATTTTCCTACCTAGGCTGGCTTCAAACCATGATCCTCAGATCTTAGCCTCCTGAGTAACAAGGATTACAGGTGTGAGCTACTGGTACCTAGCTCCAATGTTGGTTTTTTAAATTTTTATTTCTATTATAAAGGTGATGAACAGAGGAGTTATATCAGTTAGGTGTTGAGTACATTTCTTTTTGAATAGTGTCATCACCTCCCTCATTTTCTCCCCCCAAGTTGTATAGTTCATTTTAAATGGTAGAAAATTACATCCCAGGTGAGTCACTCATTAACTCAAAAGGCATTTAACCATTACTTCTCATTTTTTATTTTCCTAGACAGGATTAACTTTTACCAGCCCCTTACACCAGGAATGGACATGTCATAGTAGATAATTGACAGAAGCCATATATCAGCAGAGAAGCATGCATACCAGGATAAATTTTACCCTCCCCATGGTCTCTTTTTCCATTTGCTTGCAAAATGCAAAGGACATCCGACATCATAGAAGGTGACAACGTGTATCAGGGGACAGGAAGAGACAAGTTTTAATGAACCCCACTCCACTAAACACCAACAGGACTAATGCTACAATGAAAAACTCTTGTTACATTACATCCCTGGTAGTTTAGAGTTTATCCATCACAGCAGCTCACTTTTCCTTACTAATATAGATATAAATGACCAAATACGATCAGGAGCAACATTAGAGAATTTGCAATCTTTGTTAGAATCACAATTACATTGGTGGAAGAGCAAATAAAAACCACTCTGAAAGTATGAACACCCTAGATGTTCAAGTCAAGGTAGCTATCACTACCCTGCATCTTGAACTCCTACTGTTTAATCTGGACAAATGATTTAAACCCTGTTTTCCTAAGAACCCAACTCCTGTTAAGATTTCAGTGAAATTGTTAATTGAATAGAATACAGAAACCAAACTTTGTGCACTCCTTGAGTGTAGAACTGGTAGCCAGTTTATCTGTGTTTATTCCAGCACTGTTCGAGCACTAAGATATTCTTTTCTTTTAGAAAACTTCTGGCATTAAAATGTTCACTCCAAAACATTTTGGGTTAAAACCCATTAATGTATTTATTCTACTTGGCACAGAATTGACATTTAGGATTATTTATGAATAATTTAAATGAAAGAAGAAGTAAGATAAGATGGGGCCAGAGAAGATTTATAAACCTTTCATAACAGTTTCTGTAGCTAACTGGACAGCATTTGGTAGTTTTTCTTCCATTAAAGAGCAAGTAGGAAAAAAAAGTATTTGCATCCTGAAAGGTCATACTCAAAAACCAACTTAAATATAAAATACAAAAGACAGCTGTTCTATTAACTCTGTGGAAAAATTAAATACATATTTAGTACATACATGGAACGTGGAAGACAGATTTGTGGGCTAGTAGTAGAATTATGTGTTTTTGTCCTTTTTAAATTTCTCACAATACTCGTGATTGAACCCAGATCCTAGCAACTGCTAGAAAAGCTCTACCATTTGAGCCATGCTTCTAGCCATTTTTATTTTCATATTTTGCGCTTAAGGGTGGGGTTTCATTAAGTTTTGCCACTCTGGCGTCAAACTCGTGATCTGCCTCCCTCCACCTCCTGAGCAAAGGATTACAGGCAGGTGGCACCGTGTACAGCTCAGTTATAGAATTAATGTTTTTGTTCTCTTAGTTTATTTTAGGGTTATTTTAGAATCTTGAGTGGAAAAAAAAATAATCATTTTGGGTTTTATTTTGTCTATATAAGGGGAATTGCTTAAGATTGTTACATAGATCTATGATTAAATCTGCATTTTAGAAAGATAAGTTGTCCTAAGAAAGTATAGTCAAAGGGAGATGGTTTAGGATGTTTTTACGGTACTTCAGGTGACAGATGCATAGCACCATGTCCTTTATTTTCTGAGTTGTGTTACAGTAACATCAGAGGCCTTGCTTCCCTTGAGGACTCCTCTCCTAGTGTTAGATCATTCTTAGAGATGATAAACTCTCCCATGAGTGCACAGTTCCATACTAACCAACCAATCCAGAACCTACACCTAGCCATCTCCTTTATTGGATTTTCACACTGGCCCATTATCTGCCTGCCATAATCACCTCAAGGCCCAGTGCCAGATGGCTAGAGACAGTTTCCATGCTCTGGAGGCCACTGAAATTATGCAAGTGAGCCAGATTCAACCCTGTGTGCCTGCCTTGCCCATTCTTTGCCATGGAAACCACAAGAAAGCCTCTTGCTCACAGTGTGCCCTCTCTTCCTCTGACTCGTGACCCATCTCATGATTGTCTGTAGCCTTGTGTGAAGGTACATCCTCCTTTCCCTGGGAATTGTTAGCAACAAACCTTCTTTCCAATGGCAGTCATCTGTTAATCTGTTGGCCTTAGTATACCTCAAGTTTCCAATTTGTACACTGCATTTCCAGACTAGGTGTTATGGACCTAAATGAAAGCAGAGAAAGTGTGATGAAGAGGAGGATTGAGAGATGATTAGGAGTCAAAATTATAGGTTTTCATAGTGAGAAGACAGGAGGACAAATACAAAAAATGGATGAAGCCGATCATTACTGGTATATTTCTAGCTTGAGAACACAAACTCAGAGAAATAATATGCTAGGGAGAAAGGAATTTGAGGGGGGGGGGATAATGAATTTGTAGTTTAGGCACCTAACTGATAGATATGAAGAAATAGCTAGTGGGCAGCTCCCAAAAGCAGTGGGTTTTAAAACCTTTATGACCATCATATACAATAATGAATACAGTTTACTATGGTTTCTTCCCTATTGCTTCATGGTTTAGACTCCTCTGTTTGGTGGGATGGAGCCTTCAAATGGTGGGACCTAGAGAGAGGTCCTTAGGTCATTGGGAACAGTGCTCTTCAGTGGATTAAGGAACTTGTTGCCAGGAACTGGCAGCCTACACCTATAATCCTAGTTACTTGGGAGGCTGAGATTTGAGGATCATGGTTCAAAGCCAACTCAAGCACAAGATTCTTGTCTCCTATTAATCAGCCAAGAGCCAAAAGTGGAGCTGTGGCTCAAAGGGGAGAGTGCTAGCCTTTAACAAGAAAGTGAAGATAAGAGAGCCCAGGCCCTGAGTTCAAGCCCCAGGACCTAGACCAAAAAAGTTCTTGTGAAAATCCTGATGTAGTTCACTGAAGAACAAGTTATTATAAACATCTGAGCCCGACTTCCAAATGATTGGTTTGCTACTCAGCAGTGTCCTTTCTCTATCTTACATACTCTTCTCCGAGAAGCCATCACCAAAGACCAGATCCATGGGATTGACTAGTCATAGACTTGCAACCCCTAAATCTGTGAGGTATGTATACCTCCTCTCTTTATCAGTATCCTGCTTCAAGTATTTCCTTATCACAATAGAAAGACTAATATAAAACCTATACCTATTTTATGTTACATAAGACAATACTCCTTTCTATATGTGATCTCTCTGATAGTATTTTCCATTTATTAATGTATGTTTTAAGCTGCTAACATGAATCCATGAACTTTGAAAAGATCACAGCCCACTCTTTGGAAAACACTGATCAGGAGTATTTTTTTTATCTCTTCAACTTAAAGAGATTTAAAGACATAAATATGTCATAAATATACTGATGTTAGTTAAAGCTCTATGAGATGTTTTTTTAAGGGCAAGTTGGTAAGCTAGGATAATTTCCAGATGGTAGCTCTGCTGAATATCAAACATTAAAAAAGAAACTCAAGTTACTAGAAGGAGAAGAGGCAAGGAAACACAGTGAGAATGTATGGTGAATCTTTAATAGTAGCATTGAGAAACCAAGAAAGAACGCTTTCTTGAGGAGGGCAGGGTGGGGTGGGAGGCATAGCAGTGGTGAATGGCAGCGATACAAAATAATGTGAAGAATAGCAAGACTGCATTTGTCATCTGGATGCCATTGGTGGAGAAACAACAGTTTCAGTTTTGTTCCAAGGAGAGTTCCAAGGGTTGAGAAAATGAATGAGAGCAAAGAGAGAGTCAGAGAAGGTTGACTACCTCTTCTCTGTCTGGTCTTAAAAGGATTCACTGTTAAATGACTGTAACTGAGGTAGAAAGGGGTCTAGTGAAATCTCTGGAACCACTGGTTTATTTGATCAGGAATTATGTGTTGGCAGGCTGAATAGTTGCTTGGAAGAAGGAATTCATGAAGAAATTTTGAGGAAATCAATGAAAGAAACCAACAAAATAGTAGAGACAATCTAATATTACAAGCATTTCAGTTATTTAACTTATGTGTGTTACAGTATGAGTCTAATACTAGTTTGAAAGTATTGAATTAGTGGTAGATAGGGTATTGTTATGCAGCCCAGCTGACCCTGAATTTACAGTTTTCTTGCTCCTCCCTCTAGAATATTGGGATTCTAGTTGTGTACTGTAATACCCAGACTTGATTCTTAGTTGTTTGATTGTTGTTTTTTGTTTGTTTGAAAAATGATAAGGGGATTAAAGGTTTGTATTTTTAAAGATCTTTTTCCATCATTTATACCTTGCCACTAAAAATCAAAGATATGTTCAAGTCCAGCCAAGAAAAGTATGAAAACACTCAAGTTGGACAGACATTTTGGGAGCAGATAGAACCATAATTTAAAACCAGGACAAAGGTTTCCTGAGTATTATGATTGTTGGAAATCTCAGAGTTTCTTACTGGCATTGTAATTCAACAGAAGTTTCCCCTTTCTGTGCTCTCTATTAAAAAAAAAACAACAAACTTCATCATAACATAATAAACTAATATACCATATAATAAAACTCTAGGAGAATAAATTGAGTTTGGCTGGTTTTTATACTTCCTTTGAATACCTAAACATTTTTCTTTAATTAGGTCAAAGTATATGTTGCAAATATTCATAGTATGCTGATAATTGAAATCCTTTCAATGCACATGGAACAAATTTAAAAGTATATGACTCAGAAAAGAAAGCACATGTGAATCTATTATGGAAACAAATACAAGTAATCCTCTCCATGTGCAGACCCAATGACTTGCCTCTGTTGCATCCACCAACAGCACAATGTAATAAAGAAGTCTCAGATCTTGAATTTCCCTACCTACCTCAGTTTTTTTTCCTTAGTCTTTTTGATTCTGAAGACTTAGGAAACTCCACCTTTATATGCATAGGTCAAGCTCCAGAGAAAAAGAAAGTAGGGGTAGGAGGGAATTAACTACTCTTTCTTCATGCCTCATAGTAATAAAAGACTTTGGAGGGGCTGGGAAGGTGGCTCAGTGGTAGAGTGCTTGCCTTGCATGCATGAGGCCCTGGGTTCGATTCCTCAGCACCACATAAGCAGAAAAAGCCAGAAGTGATGCTGTGGCTCAAGTGGTAGAGTGCTAGCCTTGAGCAAAAGAAGCTCAAGAACAGTGCCCAGGCCCTGAGTTCAAACCCCAGAACTGGAAAAACAAAAACAAATTCTATTTATGACTCCTATATATTACTATTGGCACTATCCTGAAATATATTTATTTAAGGATTTATATTAGCATGAAATATTGTTAATATTTTCATGTACCTGCCTCCTATTTTTTCCTGTTATTTTTTCTAAGATATAAACTTATCTATTTTATAGTTCATTCCAATACATCAAGAAGCATTTTAGGGACAAGAGACAGAAACCCCCAAGGGAGCTTCAAACGTTCTCCTGAGATGTTATATTTGCTAAATGAAGACGTTAAGAGTTAGAATCCAATTCTGTGTCTGAGTCTAAATTGGGCTCCATAGTGTACTATACCATGATACTTCTCCTCAGAAATCTTTACAAGAAAAATTAAATGATAATACATGGTATTCCATTGTAAATAGTAATCGGACAAAGAAAACTCAATAGGACCTGAAGTTTTACATTTTTATCAGTTTTGTTTGAGGAGGAAAAATACATCCCTATATTTTAGAACTTCTAGTCACTAACATTTATAGAATTGACTATAATTTTTTTTGAGCTATAGTCAAGAGGTTCAGGTGGGCAGGGGATGCAGGAAGTAGTCAATGTAGGCTATTACTATGAGACATATATAGAACTGAGCAAATATCTGCCTTAGAGATAATTCTTTCAAAATGAAGCTTTCCAGGAAAAGAAATTAAAGTTACACAGGTAGGAAAGAAACTAAAACTGTCTCTGTGTGCGTACTACATGATCATTTGACGTACAGAAAATCCTAGGGAATCTTTTAACAATCTAGAATTAATAAGAGAAGGTCACAAAATATAAGACCAGTATACAATAGTCACTTCTATTTCTATATTCCAACCACAATCTTAAAATGAATTTAAGGAGACAATCAGGCCAGACACTGGTAGCTCATACCTGTGATTGTAGCTACTTGGGAGATGTAAGATATAAGAATCACAGTTCAAAGCCAGCCCAGGCAGGAAGGTCTGTCAGACTTTCTCTGGTTAACCATCAAAAAGCCACAAGTGGAGCTGTGGTTCAAGTGGTAAAGTGATAGAGTACAAGCCTTGAGTGGAAAACCTTAAGGGATATGTCCAGGCCCAAGTCCAAGCCCTAGTACTACCACCAAAGAACAAGAGCAGGAGGAGGAAACCTAGTCTGTGAATAGCAAGTTTATTTCCTCCATAATAAAACTCCTGATTATTTGGTGTATGAAACACCACAGATCTTATTAAAAGTGTCTTACCCTCAAATTAAAATACTGAATATTGCTTTGGTCTAAGAATATATGACCATGTTTGACTATTCATTCCTGAGGTTAGCTGAGAGTAGCTTGTTTTCACATAGTAGTTTTTTGAAAAACCAAATGTTAAAAAAAATAGGTTGCATTAAATTATTTCTGCTAAGTGTGTGAGCCAGCATGCCAATGGGCTGCTGCTTTTTATTGTACAACAGATGTTGGCATTTCAAAATAAACACAAACTTTCCCCCCCCAGAACTGAATTTCCTTCTTTATGAATCAGTTTTAGACAAGTTAATATATGTTTGTGTCTTCTAGAGAGTATGTGATTTATTATTTTTATAACAAAGTGGCTTAAAAGAAAAATAATTATAGTACCATGAAATTCACACATCAGCTCTCTCCTTCTCTCATGGGCCATAGTTCTAATTATTTTTCTAATGGTAATTGATAACCAGGTGAATTCCCTTGCTGTTGCAGCTTTATAGAATTTTTTTTTGCTCTTAGCTTTCTTGGGAATAATAGAAAAACCTCTAAGTTCAAATCTATGTCAGCGTGATGAGCCCCTTCTTTACATAAATAATAACTTTGTACAGAGCTTGCTAAAGGTGGCTTTCATTTTTCTATTTCAGATTTTTGTCAGTCATGTAATGATAGTTCATTAGCACCTAAAGGATGGAAAACTCAGAAAGTGTATTTCACAATTCAAGGTTAAATAGGTCACCGTTGGTTTTGAAATGAAGTATCATGCACTCTGGGCCATGTCTCATGTATTTCAAAGTGTTATCTCTTGCAAGGAAACAACTCGCCATTCTTCAGAAAGTGACATGATAACAGGAAGATCTATACTTATCCTGTCCTTTAATATATGGAGAATGAACCAACTATGCAGATTTTTCCTGAGGGGAAGTTTCACATTGCATTTAGTGGTTATCTTTGGTATTCAAGCATTAGATGAAAAGGCTTGGGTTGTCAGAAATTAGCATGCTTTTTATATGTTTTGCAACAATTCATTTTCATACTTGCTCTATTTGCACGTAGAGTTTTAATTAAGAGATAACTGTCACCACAGGTTGGCTATGGAAGGCTAGCATCTCCAGCAGAGAGACAAATGCTAATGCCAAGAGCTACAGGTTGGGTAGCAAATGGAGGCTAACAATACAAAATGAGTTTGGAATTAAAAGCATCATCATCACTGTTTTTTAATCTGATATAAAATTTTTATCTCATCTTACATGAATTTTTACTGCACTCTAGTAAGGTTTTAAAACATAGGCATTCAGTTCATTTTATTTAGAATACAGTAACTCTCTGTTTTTAATACCTTTAAGAAGTATTCTGTTGCTGCCTTTCTTGTTTTTTTTAAATTTCAGCATTTTCCATTTTTTCTGTATTACATGACAATTTTATTTATATGTATTTACATATGTTTGTTTATTATTTATTTTTAGTACCGGAGTTTATAGAACTCAGGGCTGATGTCTTTGGTGTTGTTTGGGGTTGGAAGCTTTCTGCTTCTGTATCATTTACAACTTACTTGATTTGGAAGGGACTGGCTTTGAACTCCTACCCTCTTTATATTCTTATTTAAAAACAATTCTTGTAATAAAGATGCCACAAAACCCATTATTTTGTATAATTAATGCATGCTAACAAAAGTAACCCTTATTGTGAAAGAAAACTTGAGTAACTGGAGAGAATAAAAATGAGGAGTTATATTTTATTGCTTTGTCAGATGATTGAAGTATAGTGTTGGGTATTACCTCATGTGTATCGTAATACACTACAAGGGAATAAAAGCAATTCTGAAGAAAAAATTTCTACGAGGAGGCAGCAATACTTGATAAGAAATGTACTCGTTATTTTGCCCAGGTAATTGTAACTCCTCTGGACGGTATTCTCACAATTAAAAAAAAATTTTTTTTCTATAGGGAAAAGGAGCTGGAAAACCTAGCATTCTAACCCTAGCTCATGCAGTTCCTTTCTTACCCTTTCTTCCCATTACCTCTGTCAGCCAGCACTTCCCTTTTAGTGTTTATTAAGAAGCAATTGTTACTTGGATTTATTTGGATACAAGTAAGACCATACTGCCAGTAAAAAAAAAAAAAAAAAGCAAAACTCAAATTCTTTAGATTTATTATTTCTCAAAATACTTGAATACATGATTATTTCTAATAATGTGTTAAAAATCTTGCACTGAGAACTAAAATAATACCTTCTAGTTCGTTCAGAGCAGTGCCCTTAATATACCTACCTGCATACTGATGAACCTCTTGAAAAAACAAACCTATTTTTGTAAATCCAGACTTAGATCAGACCAGTTCTATTGATCTTGTGATCAGACAAATAGATTACATACAAGAAAATATTCATCAGTACACAAGCGTTCACATTTCTCATAAAAAGGCTCCTGTACTTGTGAATGTAGTATCTATACCTGCTAGATTCTAACTCTGCTTCCTGCTACCCTACTTTCCCTGAGGAAAAAAAAAAAAAAAACAACTGATAGCCATAAAACTTTGAAAAGAAATGGATAACAGTGAATTTACAAAGGACATTCACAGAGTACTAAAGATGTAATTTTTAAGACCAGAAGTATAGTAGCTACTAGTTTCTGATGTAAATTTAATCCTCACAAGCTTGCTGTTAGATTTGCATTATGATGTCAAGGTTTACAGATTGGGATATGCTGGTTTAGAAGAGGTAGGTGATTTGCTCAGGGTTACACAACATTAGTTGCTCATACAGAATTCAATGGCTGACTACTGTCAAAGATGGATTCTTTCCAATACACCAAAAATAATACTTTCAAAAATAATTGGTATTGCTTATACTGTTTTTAAAGTGGCTTCTCTTTTGCCTTCTTAAAACTCTTTTCCTCCTTTAGAATTCTTAAACATTTTGAGGTCCTAAATAATATTTGAGCCCTAAGGGGTAACATTGTTCAAAAAGGAATACACTCTTTAACTGACATATAACTGTAACCCCTCCTTACATCACCTTTACAATAACAATGAAAAATGCATTAAAAAATATATATAAGAAGTTCCAGCAAATGAAATTGTTTTTCTCTGTGGATGTTGTCTGTAGAGTTAGATTTGAAAGCAAGTCTTTTAATTAAAGAAGCAAAAAAAGCAGTTAACAGTCAAAGGAGATTATGCAGTAGAATAGTGAGTGAGGAAATGGAGGCTTGACATGTTTTTTGTTATTCATTACTTGTTTCCTCTTACTTGAAAAATGTTCTTACATTTGATTTGTTTTAACTTACTGAAACTGGGATGTATTCTTTTAACTGATGTCAAAAGAAGTGTGCTCTCTGCCAGGTAGAAGAATAAATTATGTCATGGTTGTCACCATGATACTGTGCCTAATTAAAAATGATCAAAAGTGATTCAGAAGACTCATTAGACTTTAAGTGAATCATTAGACTTTAAATCCATAGATATTTTGGTTGTATTACTAAAGAAAAATAAATAAATAGACTAAGGTAACTATTGCTTATTGGTTTAGGAAAAAACCTGCACATTTAATGTAGCGCTTTATCCCATATAAGAAATAATTAAATGAATGATTAACATTATAATCCATGATATATAGAGGAAAAACAGTGATTGTGTGAACTGTTATAGATCATTTTGCCTCTGGAAACATTTTTATATGAAATATAGAATTAAACTAATTATTTATCCTTTCTAAATCTACCACTTTTATTTCTGCATCAAAAACAATTAGTAAAAATTTGGCAAGACTTTTAAGAACCATTTAATATCACATTTTTGTGGCTCAAGAGTTTTTCCAGTATATACTCCTTGAGGAAAGGAAAGGAAAGAAAAAGAAAGGGAAGGGAAGGGAAGAAAAGGGAAGGGAAGGGAAGGGAGAGGGAGGAGGAGGGGAGGGGAGGGAAGGGGGAGAGGAGGGGGGAGGAGAGGGAAGGGAAGGGAATTATAAAGATATTATAAGGATTTTCATGAAATCAAAAACTTTGGAAGAAAAAAATGAGTCTGAAGAAAAAAATTACTATTTGATTTGTGTGGTCAAGGATTACTCTTTATCAGCGAGGATCTTAATGCAGAATCTAAGGACAGTGCAGATTCTACTTATTCATACCAAAATGTTTCTTTATTCTGATGATTATGGTAAAACTTCAAACTAACCTTGTCACAATGTGACTCACTCAGTATTGTTAATTTCGATCACTTAAAGGATTGTACTTTCCTTCTGGAAGTATACTGTTCATGTATCCTGTGCCGTCTGTGCGTAGTACATGTTGGGGCACTTTGTAGATGAATCAGTGTTTAGGTTCAGACATAAATCATTTTGATTGCTGTACTTACAGCTTGAGGTCACCTTAGCTCCTTAGCTTTCCAACTTTTATTTCTATAATTGTGAAAGATTCTAGTTTCTATACTTTCATATAGGAGGTATCAGTGCCATAATTGAACTTGAAAGGAATTGGGAGGGATGGAAGTGGATGTCAGAAGGTTGGAGAACCCTAAAATGAACTTAAAATTTAACTGTTACTCCATTTTGAAAAGATAATCTTAATGATGTATTCTGTGCTTAAAGGATACATGGTGATAGACATCTAGGTATATAGAAATTGCTCAACATTGATTCTTTTGTTGTTGTTGTTTTGGTTTGGTTTTTTTTGTGCTGGTCGTGGGGCTTGAACTCTGGGCCTGGGTGCTGTCCCTCAGCTCTTCAGCTCAAGGCAAGCACTCTACCACTTAAGCCACAGTACCACTTCCAGTTTTCTGGTGGTTTATTGGAGATAAGAGTCTCACGGATTTTCCTGCCTGAGCTGGCTTTGAACCATGATCCTCAGATCTCAGCCTCCTGAGTAGCTAGGATTACAGGCATGAGCCACCAGTGCCTGGCCCAACATTGATTCTTTATTACCTTTTTTAATCACTTGTGAATTTGAGAGGGCATAATATTTGTAGAAAAATGTAAGCCAACAATTACCATGCAGTATGATAAACTTAATAAACATATCCTATGTACAGATGCCTAGTGATTTAAATTAGACTGTAGTAAGAGGAGATAAATTTTATTTTAAGACATGTGCATCAGTAGATTTTTATGTATTCAGTTGGGTTTTAGTAAATATGTATACAAAACAATTCAATATTCACCAATAATGGAAAAACAAAGTTTTTAAGATAAAGATTGGTCACTAGAAAATTCCTTCATATTGAAATTAGATTATAGTTGTGGCAAGAGTTTCAACCTGAATACAAACATATTCATCTCAGACACTTTTTCCCACCCTCCGTCCCTCTTATTACTTCAGTTCTTTCTCCCTTCCTTCTTTCTTCTTTCTCTCTCCTTTCTTTCTTTTCTTCCTTTCTGTCCTCCTCCTAAAAAATGATTACCCAACGAAAATAGGGTAGCAATCTCTTGTTTTCTCTGTCATTGAAGCTACCTCTAAGTTTTATCTATAGCACACTTTCAATAGGCTACCTTTCCAATATGTTCTTTTTAGAAATTATAGATTATTGTTTTCTTTACCTTTCATGGATTATATGCTCCAGTTTGTATGAATAGTATGTCTTATTCCAGAGAGGATTAAAGGTAGTCCAGAAAGACGTAAAGTAGATGATACATAAGTTAAAAGTAGGAACATTTAAATAGGAGTATAACTTTAGTAGTCTGTATGGTTTGGTTTTGAGCAGGGTTCCTCAGCCTTAGCATATCTCCATTTAGGACTCTTTGGGTATAGTTATTGTGGTGGCTGGCTGTGCACTACTTCACAACATCTCTGGCCTCTAGCCTAGTAGATGTCAGTAGTATCCTTCCAGCTGTGAGAGCCACGAATGTCCTCAGACATTGTCACCTGTCTAGAAATGGGTTAGCAGATTGGCTTCCAGTTGAGAAGCACTATGCAGGAGTACAGAGGCAGAAAAGTGGATCCGTTAGGAGGGAAAGCTGGTAGAATTTGCATAGGTGTTCTCTGGGGAGACTGAGAAAAAGGAAAAAGTCAGGAAAGACTTTTGACAGTCACATACTCCATGAAAGTTAGAACTACTGATTGGTTCAGGGAAAACTGGGAAGGGCCAATGTAATATGGAGATGGAGCAAAGATAGAATCAGAGAATTTTACTTGATTCAAACGTAACCAAGTTTTAACTGAGAGGGTGCCAAATGACCTGGTGGATTTAAGTCTGGTTGCTCAAGTACGATTTTTTTTCTTTAGCAGTCAGACTAGATAAGGACATATAGAGAGAATTTTTAAACAGAGGAAGAAAAAGTAGTTTTAGAAACAAGTTCTGGGAGGGGTTAGTGGAAAATTGACACAGCAGAGTAAGACAAAAGGAGGGAGATTGTCAGGACAAGGGAACCAAGAACGGAACAAAATGTCAAGAAAGAATGCTCACATATATTCAGTGCTTTCCATGACATTCAATAAGAAATGTTAGCTATTGTTTTTATTCTAAATAACTTAAGCTTTTTTTAAGCTGTCAAATATTAGTTCTGAAGTGAAACACAGAACAGTAACAGAGGGCCAAAATAGTTGTGCAATGAACTTAAAATGCTAACACTTTCAAATCTTGAAGACCTATACCCTTGCTCTGAATGGTCTACAAATCCTGATAAATAGCCTTGATAAAAATCAGTGATAGTCATTTATGATGTTTGCAGTGATCATAAAGTACAAACAGTCCCTGTGAATGGGCCTAAAACTACCCAGAGGTTCAAATGATCTGCTAGGAGACCTCCCAGGACTCATTAAGATTTGTTACAGGGAGAAAATCTAAAGTAAAATGAGCAAAGGGAAAAGACACCCAGTATAAAGTCCAGAAAAAAATCAGGTATAAGCTTCCAAGACCCCTTTACTAGTGAAATCATACAGGACACTTAATTCCTATAGCAATAAGTTAGGACAACACATATAAAGAGTTGTCTGACCTGGATACTCATTAGAGTCTCAGTACCCAGTGTTTGACTGGGTGGGGGAGTGAGGGGGATATGGGCACCGTCTGCCTAGCATTACCAAAATTCCAGACCCACAGAAGGCAAGCAGTTTCAGCAGAAAACACTCCATTTGTATAAACAGTTTAAATATGGTGAGCTGCCATCTTTATTAGTCTCAGAATGATGTCAACTTTCCTGAAATCTGGGTGCCCAGCTGCCAGCCCAGGGCCAGCCTAGCAGGCAGGCCACTCATGCCATCTCAGGCCATGCTATGTTAACCACTTTTCTTTTCATTTCTTTTCTTTTTTTTTTTCTATACAGGCCAGAGCCCAACACACACACACACACACACACACACACACACACACACACACACGCACGCACGCACGCACGCACGCACGCACGCACGCACGCACATGCACACACACTTTTGGTACCAAGACTAAATTAGAAATTCACTGGACTGGGCATTTGATTAATAAGCTGTTACTAACATACTCCAGATCATTTGGATAGCTGGTAAGTTAATTTTTTTTCTCTGTGTTTTGAGAAGCAGTGTAGCATATAATAAAATCATTATGATTGTGCTAATTGACAAACCTGGCTTCTAGTAACATCCAGATAAACATTACCTTTCCCTACTTCCATTTCTGGTCATAAAACCTATCATTTGAAAGATGTAGTTATTCTATGCATCTGTGTGTGTGTCTGTCTGTCTGTTTCTCTCTCTCCCTCTGTCTCTCTCTCTCTGTCTCTCTTTCACACACACATACACAAACACAACTTCTAGAATAGTAACTGGTGCACAGAACATTCAAAAAAAATAGTGTTTGGCATTGGCATTGGTGTAGTAATTGCAGGACTAGTTGCTATTTTATTGTTGTCTGTTTGGGGTTAGACATGCCATTACTTTTCTTGGATTAATCGGTTGTAATATCCACCCTGCCGTATTTTAGCTAAATGGCTTTCAGTTTTTCAATTAAAATTTCAGTTGAACAGTATCAGAGGCATTTTAATAAAAAAAATTTTACTGAGCCTGATTAGTTGATGAGAAGTAAATTGCTCATTTTTGATTACCACATTAACTCTTTCTGGCCATTAGGGTACCATTTAGTAAATTACCTCTTTTAGTACAGTACTTGAAATGTTACCCAAGCGACCAGGAAGAGTTAATAATGCACCAACAGGCTGAGCAGTTTACCACCTTCTTACTGTCAGAGCAGTCTCATTATATTAAATGTTTCCCCTCTTATAATTGTCATTTTCTTTTAAAAAATGAAATATTGGATCTGCCTATTTATTTTTAATGGATCTTATATGCTCATTGAAAAGTATGCTGAGTTCACTAAGTCCTTTAAGGGGATTTAAGGTATTTGTGCTCATTATATAACACAAAAAATTAAATCCAATGAGGATAATAAATGTATCATACTCAGTGCAGAAAAGGACATTGTTTTTTGAGGGTAGAAATGATTCTCTGATTATGAGCTGAGCACTGAGTACTAGTGCTCCCTAAGTGCTTCAGCACTAAAAAGAATTATGATTCCTGGCATTATAGGCAGGTAAACTTGTGTGTGGGAAGGAATCTTGCCTTCTTATATAAAGTACATTATCAGTCCTCCTGTGGCTATGCTTTTACTGCTAATTCTAATACAGTTTTAATTATTCAAGAGTGACCCTCACTTTCTTATAAATAGAGGTTTACAAGCTATTCTTATTCCAATATTTTTCTAGATAGCCTGCGAAAATCTTTGTCACTCACTTGGGAAGAATGTTTGATTCCTCAAGTAATCATGTTTTGCAACATGAAAAGTGGTCTTTTCATTACTATGTTCTAATCTGGACATCTATAAACCACTGAGTATTTACTGAGTTGTCACTGTACTATTCTGTGTAATGTTATGTCAAGTGCTTTGAGTGTTATAAAACTAATGTTTACTACCTCAGTCAGTTATTCAATAGATGCTAACCAAAAGAGCTCTGTGCAATGTATCTACGAATAAAATGATGAATAAAAACTGAAGAACTTGAAGTCTGGCTGGGGAGATGATTAATGATGTCATCATTATATCATACTGTTGCATTTATAAAAGGGCAACTAATAGGGAAGAACATGCCTAGCTACTTAGGGAAGTCAGAGATATAGACCTAACCTCCAGCTTGGAGGGAGTCTGAGAAATTCACTTCCAGCAGATGAAGCTAAGTAGACTCAGTAGATAAATAGAAGGCATAGAAGAAAAAGTAACATTTCAATCAGAAAGGATGACGGAAAGACACAAAAATTAGAGAGCAGAGGGCTAACGATATCATAAATTTATTTAGGTGCTAATTTTATGTGTAAATCAGAACACTAACCTGGATATGAAGGGAAACATCTGATCAGAAACATGCCGTAGTTTGAAACTGCTGAGTAATTTAAAACTTAATTAGAAGAAAGAATTTAATGTATGGAGATAGCGATCGTTTGGTTACTGGCATTTGTCAAAGGGACGTACTATATTCTTCCCCATTTTATAGATGAAGATACTTCTGTTAGAAATATTCAGTACACTATGCAGGGATGCAGAGAATGTAAGTGGTGAAGACAGAATTCAATTCTACAGAATTCCAGAACACAAACTCACCCAGAGATTGAACAGCAGTTTAGGATTATAGTGTAAGTCACTGAGCAGGTATTCAATTCAAACCTTATTTCCTTACGTAAGGGTGGTATTGAAAATGGGTTCTATTTAAGTGGAAGAAGGCTGGAGAGGAACAGTAAGCATGAAAGCATAAAAAGTTGGAGGAGGCCAGTGGTAGATAACATCTTGAAGCTAGAGGAAGCCTGCATGCCAGCTTTTCCAGGACAGTGTCTTGTTGACTTTGTAGGACAACAGCACTCAAATATTTTCCAACTTGACAGCAAATTGTATGGTTGCCTTTGGTATAGAGCATTATATAAAGGTCAGATTTTGTCCTAACAAAGACCGTTAGGGGTGCTGAGAAAGGTGGAGTTGGAAAGTGAGACTGGGTTAAGTTTTCTAATTGCAATCAGAGAATTAAAAAATGAAAATTAAAAATGTCTCTGCATGCCTCCATCTCTTGCAGGCCTGCAATTTGCTCTCCCCACAATAAACTCTTTTTCTTCCTTGAAAAAAAAAAAAGAAAATGGGGCCAATCACTAATTCATAGAGCTATATTCTTCATATAAGCTAGATCACAAAAATATATCTTTTTCCTGTATACTGTATAGCTCATGTAATTTGTTTGTCCAGGCAACCTGAGATCTCGTGGATTTCTATTTTATAATAAATCAACGGCATCAGGGTTGTTAGGGCATGGCAACTTACATCCTTTCCCTCAAATTAGCTCAATGTAGAGAGTCAGCCTTTTAGTGTATGTGCACAGTATCTGGAAAAGATAGTGTGGAGCATAATGCGAATATAGCAACCAAGCTGTAAATTTGCTATAGATTATTAGCCCTGCTTCAGGAAATCCTGTAGCGTTTCAAAAAGAAAAGCTTTCACCTTTCCAGTGGGAAATAAAATCTCAGAGGAAATGGGTACTTATTTTCATAATCAGACCCTCATGTATATACTTTGGTGGATTGTGATATTTGTCCTAAATTTCTTTTAGGTGTTTCTGTTTACAAAAGTGAACTATTTGTAGGAGTGTGTTCTTCATTGCATAGCAAAGGCAAAGTACTTTTCAGGACAGAAGAGTACTATTTCAACCATCTCCCAAATGACTGCTCTTTCTTCTTGCTGCTTTTATTTTTGTTTTGGTGAATATGTCTTCATATATATATATATATCTATATATATATATATATCAGAAATTTATGGTTACAAATTTTTACAGTCTTCATAAGAAATTCTGAGACATTGTTAACTTATGATGAATTATATTTTATATTACAATATGATAATACTAGTAATAGTACCTATCTCAGAACTCATGTGAGCATTAAATGGGTAAAGATTTGTAAATATATGTGAAACATTTGGAATAGTAACTGATACACAGTAGCTCCTAAGTATTTATTCACTGTTGTCAATTTTTATGAAATAGTACATTGACCTCATATTAATGAAAAGTTCTACTCAGTGTTAGAAACTATAAATGGGCATTGAGCTAATGCTGATATTATTTAATATAATATAATAACATATATAAAAGTATAAGAAAACAAATAATACATGGTATACAAATTATATATAAACCATGTAGAGAAACTATATGTGTATATATCTATATATAATATATATGTTTTTTATCGTGAAAATACCATACAGAGGGGTTACAATTACATGGGCAAGGTAATGAGTACATTTCTTATCAAGCATTGTTGCCTCCTCCTTTGTTTCCCCTTCCCATCCCTTCCCATCTCCCCACTCCCACCTCCCTTATACCCCCCACCCCCGGCCAAAGTTGTAAAGTTCTTTTTACGATATAACGACATGTACATCTCATTGTTGCAATGGGTCCACCTGTATCCCTATTTAAATGATTTGTTTTTTCCCTTTCCCTCCACAAATTATACCGACATCAAATACAGTGAAAGCAGGGATTTTACTGTGGGGATGGAGATACAAAGCAACAAAGAAATCATCTTCAGAAAGAATGACATTGCCCCATTTGTTAGGAAATGGAAAGACTTGGAAAAAATTATATTAAGTGAAGTAAGCCAGGCCCAAAAAAACATAGGTCCCATGGTTTCCCTTATTTGCAATAACCAGTATATGTCTGAGTCAAGCAGAAAAGGTCAGATAAGATGGTGTTAGGTGAAATGAAACCCAAGATAAGTATTCAAATGTTTTTTCTTTCATGCAATTGTTTCTAATATATATGTATACCATGTATTTGTTTGTACCAGTACAGGGGCTTAAACCGAGGGCTTAGGTGCTGTCCATAAATTATTTTCTGCTGAAAGCTGGCATTCTACCACTTGAGCCATACCTCCACTTCTGGCTTTTTGTAGTTTTATTGGCGATAAGAGTCTCATAGACTTCCTGTCCAAGATTGACACCTAGCCCTGATCCTCAGATCTCAGCCTCCTGAGTAGCTAGGATTATAGGTGTGAGCCACTAGTGTCCAACCTGTTCATTTTAGTTTTTGAGGTAGAGTTATCCCTTAGCCTCTAACTCATAATCCTCCTGTTTCTAACACCAGAGTGTGGCAATTATAAATATGGACCGATGTATTTTAATTGACTCTAGAACTGCACATTCACTTTATTATTACTGCTGCTACTTTGCTGTTCTGATTGCAGCAAGTCTTTCTTCTCAGCATAACAAGTTTGTAACTTGTTTTGGTTTGGTGCGACAAGTGTCAACAACTGCCAGTGTCAACTGCCAATGTCTAGGGAAAATTGGGTTGAGGTTTGTAAGCCAGTGTTATAAAATTAACATCCAAATAGCTCCTCGAGTCTTTCTCCTGTCAGTGTGGCCTTGTTCTAACAGTAGGGCTGGACAACTATTGAATAGGAGTGTCACACTTAATGCCCCTACTGGGCACCTGAGTAAAATAGCTGCCAATAGGCCTGCCATGCTTCTTAGCTTCACTGAATGTCCACTTAGAAATCTTGTAAGGTTCCTTAGTAGCTGATGACAGCTCACAAGTGGATCAACGGATCAAGTCATGGCTGCCAAGAAGAGTAGTCAAAGGAAAAAACACTGGATTGTAAATAAACAAATAAGCACGCAAATGAATAAGTAAACACGCAGAAGTGATTGCTTCTCATCTTTATCCAGGCTCCTGTCTTTGCTTGCTTTTGGTGACTTTGAAGAGCTCTGAACATACATGACCATTGCATGTGGTTGCAGGCTTCATTCCTCACAATGCATTTATTTCTAATAGCTTGTGTTAAAATTTTCTGTGAGGTCATTACCCATATTCTTGAAAATTTCAGCTCTCGCTTCTCCTGGTATCAGAAAGTGTGGTCTAACTCATAGAACTATTAGGTATTTCATTTGTCAGGTGGACTATCTTAAATACTATTCTCTCTGTAGGTCAGAAGATCTATTTTTTCCCTTACTTATGTGCTTTTTCTGTATTCAGTGATCATTCAGTAAAAGCCTGACAGTTGGCAAGCTATCGATATGCTAGGTACTTTGAAGAAGTGTCCAGATGGATGAAAGACATAAATACAGTTAACTGTGCTTTTCACTGGGGAATAAGTAAGGACTGTAAGACTATATAGGCTGGATAAAGGGTTAGGAATTAGTTCTGTGGTCTTACACTGAGAATGGCTTGTCTGACTTCCAAATCCACCCTGCCCTACTCCTGGTTCATCTTTTCTGAATTCTGTCAGCAACCTGTGGAGCTCTGACATTAATCAAAGTGAGTTCATCTCTTCATAAATCAGTAGTGGTTTCTGAAAATCAGTTGACAATAACAACTATCTCATGCAGTTAGTTCATAAAAAGTTTATTAAAGGCCAAAGTCTTTAATAAAATTCCCACTTTATAAATACCCATGGTATCTCTCTCTTCTGCATACAATCTGGATTTTTTAGATAGATCCATGATGTATTTTCAGGACTTTTTAACACTTGTTTCTACCAACTACTTTATCTCTTTGTTTCAAGGTCTGTTACTCCTCAACCATATTCTCAACTTTAAGTAGGTCAACTCTTTATTTACCTTTCTCATGCATGCATCTTGCTTTCTCCGATTTCTTGGCCTCTGAACATACAGACCTTTCCTACCTACACGGAGACAATCATCGTTTCTCCTCATCATGAAAAAAGCACAGGTTTTGTTTGTGTTATTTGATCCATTGTTTTCCTTGTGAATTTCTCCTCTATAATATTGTCACTGTATAATATCGTTGTCACTGCTAGTTGTACATTTTCCACCTGAGTTTAATTATATGACTAGTTGAAGTTAATTTAAAATTAATTTTGTATTGGTTTTCTGTAGACAGATATCTGTGCATGTCACTATTATGGGTAGGTTATAGCTTCTTTTGAAGTCTTCCAATGGTTTGTGACATGATAAGTGTATCATGATAAGTTCCTGGACCTTTATCCATGACCTGTTACCCACTAAAAGTAAAAGTCAGTTCTCTGTCCTTGTTTGACAACCATGATTAAATAGTCACTTCCCCCCTCCCTTTCTCTTATCCTTCTACTCTTTTCAGAAGGGCAAAACTAGCCAGGAATGGCATGATGTTTCCAAAGATGACTGGCTGCTGTTTTGTATCTTTCACACAAGAAGAAACTTCCTAAAATAGGAGGGAGAAACTTCTTTTTTTAAAAAAATACCATCTTCCTGACTAGTAGAGAATTACCAGACTCTTAAAACCAACCCAGCATCCCCACTTATAAAAAAAAAAAGGTGCTTTTCTCTGTCAGGGAGAGGACAGTCTAATCAGTGTCCTCTCCCTTTCCTCTCTACCTCTTTCCCTCAACCTTTTGCCTGAAAATTTTGTTCCTGATGATGATAATGATGATGATGATGATGATGATGATGATGATGATGATGATGGTTTCCTCACATACACTTCACCTGCACCAATAATCTCTACAAACTGAAGTGTATTTGTTTGTCTGTGCAAGACAAAGACCTTGTCTTCTGTTCACCTCCCATTCTTTGCAGGGAGTCTACTGCTTGTAAGCATCCTAGTGAACTGTTTTTCATTAGGTGAAGCCTGAGTGTATATGTATATATACACACATATATATATACATATATACACATATACATATATATATATTATTGTAAAGATACTGTACAGAGGGGTTACAGTTACATGAGGAAGGTAATGAGTCCATTTTCTATCGAGCATTGTTACCCCCTCCTTTGTTTTTTTCCTACCATCCCTTTCCTCCCCACCTCCCCACCTCCCTCCCAACCCCCAAAATTGTAAAGTTCGTTGTCAACATAGTGTCTTATATATCTCGTTGTTACAATGAGCCATCCTGTAACCTTATTTCAACATTTTGTTCTTTCCTTTCCCCTCCTCAAATTAGAAAAATGTATATACAAGATGCAGGACACCGGAATCAAATATGGTGATATCCCATGGGGGATGAACATGCAAAAGAAACAAAAAAAAATCACATAGTACATTATAACTACATTAAAAAGAACAACAAGAAAGATAAAAAAAATCTCTTGTGTCCCTATCTTGGGGTTCATTCGCTTAAAAGCGTTGATAATGCCTCATATTTGGATGTTTACATTAAGAAATTAAGTGTTCTAGTTTAAACTTGTAGACTGTATTTTTATTCATATTTCTGGGAAGTAGATGTGCATGTCTTATTTTGAAGATGAGAACGATGAACCTCAGTAAGTTAGAAATTTATCTACTTCACCAAAAAGGCACCAGCAAGTGTTTGATGAAAGAATTTCATTAACTGTTATTTATGGAGTACCTTAGAGGCACAAAGCATATTGCTAAACTTGCTCAGAATAGAAAAGAATGCAATCAGACCAGGTTCCATGCCTTAGAGAGTTTATAATCTAACAAGGCACATTAACGAAATGATCACACCAATAAACATGAAGTCACTACTACTGAGCTGGGGTTTACTTAAGGAGCTGCTACTTAGGCTGAGATTTCAACACTGGAAAGCAAATGGGGACAGAGAAGAAGGGAAAGAATGGAATTGCAGATTAGGGGTACAGTGTTTGCGAAAGTAGCTGAAAAGGAATCTGGAGAAGATAATGGTTGCTGGGAAACAGCAAATGAGTACAAAGCAAAGATAAGGATTTAAAGATTTGGCTATAAAGCAAAAAAAGAATAGGGATGGAGATTGGCAGTACCTGGCCAGCTTGGTATTTTGAATTATTACCTTGATGATAATGCACAGCAAATTGGAGACTGCAAGGAAGTAATAGCCGGGTATGAAGGAAGTCGGTGGCTGTTGGGAGATATTTATGAGAACATACCAATTGTAATAGAACATATAAATGACAGAAGGATAGGGCCTCCAGTACTAGAGCACCTGTAAGCACAAGGCACTGAATAATCGCAGGACTGGGGAGGGGGAGAGGGGTAAGAATGATACAAAAGCTTAGTAAAATGACACCTACACTTCTAATTTGTATGAAAAAGTGGAGAGTGGTGTCATTTTCTGAAACAGGCATACTGAAATTGACCAAATTTGGGGGCTCTAAATGGGTCAGGTTTGAACACATTTTGCTGCATCCAAATGAATTTGTCAAGTAAACAGGTGTGATTGCAGAGCGGGGAAGATCAGGGCTATAGATATACAGTCTAAGGCAATCCCTTCATAGCTGATAGCTGAAGGTCTGTAGATGAGATTAATGAAGAGAAATGCATAATGAAAAGAGCACCCTCCATAAGTATTTTAATGGCAAGATAAACAGATGTGAACCTAGACTGACAAGTGGAACCAGAAAGGCAAAGAGGAAATACCATGTGGTACTACATAAAGCACAAGATAAAAACTCTTCCAGAAGAGCATAATCAAGGCCAGTAGGAAAAGTGAATAATAATAAATACCTATTTGATTTATGAAATGGAGACAATCGATCATCAAAGCAGTTGTTTGACTAGTGGGATGAGAAAAGAAGCCCCAGTGGAGTGGGTTAAAGATACACTGAATGTAGTGGGAATAGTGAGGTCCTTTTTTAAGAAGTTTGATTATATATGGGGAAGAAAAATGTCGCTGCCACAAGTGTGGACCATTTTAACGTAGTATTTTAACTTTGTTGAAAGAGTAGAGAATTGAGCATATTCAGCCACTAAATAGGAGGAAGAGAGCGGCTATGCAAAACAAGTTTGTGATTATTAACAGTAGTGATCATTCAACTGATTTTAGAGTTTTTTGTATGTTTTTGTTTGTAAAAATGTTGTACAGAGGGGTTACAGTTACCTAAGCAAGATAATGAGTACATTTCCTATTGAGCATGGTTGCCTCCTCCTTTATTTTCCTCCTACCATTCCTTCCCACCTCCCCAACTACCCTCCCCCACCGAAGTTGTAAAGTTCATTTTCAACATAGTGTTTTGTACATCTCATTGTTACAATGGGTCGACCTGTATCCTTATTTAAGCATTTTTTCCCTTCCTCATATTAGAGAAGTGCATAATCAAGATGCAAGGCACCGACATCAAATATAGTGAAAATAGGGGTTAAACCGTGGGGGAGGAACATACAAAGCAACAAAAATAATCACATGGTACATTATAAATATGTTAAAAATAATAGCAAAAAAGAAAAGAGGTATTTGTGTCCGTATCTTGGGGTTCATTTCGCTTAACATCATCTTAGATGCTCATATGTACGTAGCTTTTGGCCTTTTCTGCTTGTCCTACACATGTACCAGTTATTGCAAATAAGGGAAACCATGGGACTTCACTTAATATAATTACTTCACTTAATGTAATTTTTTCCAAGTCTTTCAATTTCCTAACAAATGGGGCAATGCCATTCTTTCTGATGGAGGCACATTTTCTTGATGCATTCATTTACTGAGGGGCATCTGGGTTTGTTCCATATCTTAGCTATAAATAATGCTGCAATAATGCTGCAATAAACATAGTTGTGCTGGTAGCTTTAGTATGGTCTTGTTTGTGATCATTTGGGTAAATGCCCAAAAGTGGGATTGCTGGGTCATTGGGAAGCTCTATGTGGAGTCTTTTGAGGAACCTCCATACTGCTTTCCAAAGTGGTTGGATTTTAGATTTTCATGCTGCATCAAAATATCTTCTGTAAACACAATTCTTGACTGAATTCATTTCTTCATTCACAAGAAGTACTGAGTACTTAGTATGTATCCTGTACTCTTTAAGATCCTAGGAATAAATTGTGAGTATTTACCAAGACCAAAAAGATTCACTGTGAATGAAATGAGATCCGGAGTAAACGTGAGAATGTTATTTTGGTCTCAGTAAGCTTATGATATCTTCCAGACCTCCCTGAGTTCTCACATAGACTGGCAAAGCTGAGTATGGGCTATCTTATCCGTGAGGACAGGAAA
Source organism: Dipodomys merriami (assembly GCF_024711535.1). Lineage (NCBI taxonomy): Eukaryota > Metazoa > Chordata > Mammalia > Rodentia > Heteromyidae > Dipodomys > Dipodomys merriami. Next base: position 24,166,160 of record NW_027202493.1, on the reverse strand, counting down.
CTTGCTCTCTTCATTGCCCAGGTCTGATGTGCCTGGCCCAGTTGTAAACATTTCCCTTGTATTAATTGACTATGTTCTGTCACTAATCCCATTCACAGCTGTAAAACAAAGGAAAAATGAGATTTTTAGATAGCTCCCACTCACAGTCAAATAATTGACAAATGGTACCTAGGTTTCTCGATTCTAAAGCAAACATCTGACTGCACAGCATAAATTTCTTATTTATTTTCCTTTATTTATTTTCTTTTATTTGTTTGCTTGTTTGTTTTTGATACGAGGTCACAAAGCACAGGCAGATCTTGAACTCAGGATCCTCCTTCCTCAGCCTCTTGCATGCTCAGGAGGCCTTTGGAGACCTCTCCTTTGGTCTCCCAAAGTTATATTGTGGATTATATTATATTATATTATATTATGGATCCTGAAAAACACCTAATGTGACTTAATGTAAGTCTCACGACGGAAGGCTCTGTTTTATTCTTGGAAAGAACAGTTCAGATAATTAAATACTCAATTTAATTGCCAGGATTACATTGAGGAAGGGGGTTGCCTTTTATCTTGATATTTAAGAACCAAATTATTGTATAGTGCTCTTTGCTTACCAAAGTGAGGCTGTGGCAAAAAATGTAAAATAGAGGGAAAGGAAGCATAATGTCTATTTTGTTCTGAATGTTCCCCGGTATTTTACTTACTTATAGGTTAGTAACAAGGTTTATATGGTCTACAACAAATATTGTATTCAGATGTAGATATCTTTCTAACTTTCTCATGTGCGTGCACACGCACAAGCACACACGTGCATGCATGTGTGTGGATGTAAGTTCTTAGTTCACCCAGAAGATCCCGGCTTCCATTTAGAATTCTGCCACCATATTCTGTTTTGCTTCACCCTCCACATTTCTGGTGGTCTTGCAAGTTCTAGTTCTATTTCTGACAACACATTTTTCCCAGGTTCCTCCAGCACAGCATTCATGAGTTTTTAGCTAGGCAGCCTCTCAATCTTCTCAATTCTCTCCCTTTTTACTACGCTTCTCCAAGTTCCCTTACTCCCTTTCACTCCACTGGCAAACAAAATTTACAGCACATATCTTTTCCCCACTTCCCCTTGAAAAGAAATGCAGAGATTAATGCAAAGACGACATCTTTTTAGGATAGAACCTACTAGTTAGCTAGACAAACTGTGAGTTGTGGTCAAGAGATTTGGAGTCAAATATACACCCACCCTATTAATGGCAGTGTCATTCTTTTGGATGGAAGCATAGAATTCCATTGTGTATATATACCACATTTTCTTGTTCTGTTCATCTACTGTGGGAGCATCTGGGTTGATTTCATATCTTAGCTATGGTAAACAGTGCTGCGATGTACATGATTGAGTGGCTTTATTGTGGCTTGGTTTGTGATGACTTGGATAAATGCCCAGAAATGACACTGTCTTTTACAAGTATTTCTTATCTGGATAGATTTGAGCCCCTCTTGAACCATTTCTTGGTATCCATTTTCTTACCTAAACAAGAGTTAGAGTCACCAGGAATTCCAAGCACGTCAAAATTATTAGCAGTAGATATGAAATCTTTAGTTTGCAACTAAGTTACTTTCCACTAAAATCTCTTTTAACTAAGTTAGCTTTTAACTTTAGGAATTACTTTTCCTAGACATCTGAGGGAAAAAAAGTAATATGAAGTTACTGTTCCTTATAAGAGCCATGGGTTTTAGCCAAGATGAATTCTAAGATTCCATGAAATAAAACAAAGCTTACGCATTAACAAAAATCAGTTGATTTGCCAGTGGTTTGTAAGGATTCATTACTTAGGATTGGGTGTGTGGCTAGGTGGTAAGGCATTTAAGGGTCTAGATTTGAGCTCCAGCACACACAGCAAATTCATAATACATGTTTGCTTTTATTTAGATGATTTGTCAACATTAAACCACATAGATCTCAATTCCAAGGCCTAAGCTACTCATTTCATCCCTTGCCTGGACCACTACTGAGGGTCAAACCTTTTGGCTTGGTTTCTAGCAGCCAGAATATGTTTCAAATCAAAAGACATTATTTAGTACTATCCTGCTCAAAACCTCCCATGGCCTGGAAGACTCTGCTTAGGTTGATCTTTGCCTTCCTTTCCATTCATGTATTGTTCTGCCTTCATTTCTGCCCTCTGACCTTATCTTGCTTTTAAAACTTAGCAAGGTCTCCCATCTAACTGGTGTTCTACAGTCTGTTCCTTGTTCCTCTAAGAATCTGTCCCTCTTGGTTGGGATAGCTGTCTCTTTCTCTGTCTTTAGATCTCAGTTTTTCATTAATTTTAAATACTAGCATAAAATATTAATATTGATATCAGCTCCACAGAGAAATTCCCTCACTATACTAAGTAAAGCCCACCATTTTTACTCCATTTTTAAAATCCTGCTTAGTTCTTTTCCTAGCAATTATATTAATTTGTTATTTGTTTCTCTATGTTTGTTTTTCTTTCTAGAAAAAAAATTGAGAGCTCCTTGATAAGAGAGGCCAGGTCTGTCTTGTTTGCTACTATATACCTCATATCTTGTACCATGCCAGACATATAGCATGTGTTCTACAACTATTTCTTGAGTCCTTGAATGAGTTCAGTGTATTCATTCTTGTGCTCTACCTCTGCTTCACTGATTAACATAGATTTTTATTCTTTGAAAATCCAAACTATGCAAGCAACTGAAATAGTCTGGAAAGAGCAAAGAGATTTGTCCATGGATTATCCTGAAGATAGGTAAATTACTTTTGGATAATCTTTTGATTCTGTCCAAAAGCTACCTGTTTTTTTTTTAAAGGTTTCTATATGTCCCCCTCAATGGTTTATCATCAATCACTTCAAAAGCTGTCCATATGAAAATCTTTATATGTACCTGAACACATATATATTTGCACATGTTTGTGCTTACAGAATCTGACCTATATGATAACTGCTAAATTAATCCTTGGTGTTAGTTTTATTTTTACAAAATAAATATATCCTTTTACATCAATACAGGCACCTCTGTGATTAATTCTCACAAGCAAGCAAGGATCTTGACCTGTAATTGCTTGCACCAGCTTATTTGTTAGTAGGGCAGAGAATTGCAAGAACACAGAACTGTACAAGTGCAGGGGTTTGCTTTGCAAGTAGCTCTTTCTCATCCCTGAACTCACAACAAACACTTAATTTTGAATTTGTTAGGTTTGTCATTAATAGGAAGTAGAACATCGTATTTTATACATTTGTTTTTAAATGTTATTTTAGTTACTTTGTCTTCCTGTGCTTTTTAGCTATTTGGGGAACCATTTACATGACATCATGAATATGAATTCATTCCTATTAATGTTAATGACTAATAATTCTTCAAAATAAAGCAGAGACTGTGCCCTGTCCTTTGTGTGATAGCCTAACATGTATATGAATATGTAAATATTTTAAATAATATATATTCTTCATGATTCTTTCTATATCAGCTACATCATCTGATCCATAAGTTAGTGAACATATACATTTTTCTCCAAACCATCAATCTCCATGACAACCAGAGGTGGTTGCTAAGTGTTGGTTTCACCCAGGCTCTTTTGATGCCAAATACTAAGTACACTAGGACTACACTCATATCTAACATGCACTGGTGTCGTTTCCATGGGAAGAAGTTGACAGCTTTCAGCTTTCACGGTTTGGTTAAATTCTATTTAAGAAACCAAACCCCTATTTTAAGCTTGTGAGTTTATATATCTTTATTTAAAACTTCCTAGGCATATTTTGTAATTACAGATATTAAGGCACTGAAAAGAAATAAATGCTTTGCAGTAACTAGTTTTCTTTTTAGGACCCAGTCATTTGCCATCTCTTTTCTAACCAAAAACAAAAACAAGATATGAGACATAGACAAAGAGCAGGAAAGAGAGACAGAGACAGAAACAGAAAGAGGAGAGATACAGGCAGAGACAGAGAGATAAAGAGAAAGAGAGACAGAGATTCTCTTCTCTTCCCATACCTAGTTGGAATAGAAAATGAGACTAACCATAACTTACTCTTGAGAATGCCTCCAATCAAAACTCCAAATTTCCCTTTGCTTTAGGAAAATATTTGATGTCTTCAGATGTGCTATATTCACATTAGATACCACAATTCTAGTATCTGGAAATGTCCATACTTAGAACATGGAATATTAATGACGCCAACATGGATTTCAAAAACTGTGTGTAAAACAAGTAGCACACAGACCATCCCTCCCTAACTCTGATGGGAAGAGGTGGCACTTCTCAAACGCCAGAGGCACTTGGGGCTATTGATTCTGGTTAGTCACTAGAATGAGATGTTCTCCTTCTGAAATAGCAGATAGGTGGCATACATGCTAACCATCCACTGGCTTGTGGAAGTATTTTCCACAAAGCCCAAAGAGTACTGTAGAATCTTTTTAACATGGTAGTCACTATAGGTTGCCAATCTTGTTTTCAAAATCAAACACAAGCATGCCCTAAAATCTTGGGTTATTCCTATTTTGTTCTTAAGCTAGCCATCTCCTCTTTCCACTCACCTCTGTCCCTTACCATGTCAATTAGACTCTTACTTGCCTATGTTTTCTAAAGGATCTGACATTTGCTTTTACAAAGTAAACCACAGGGATGATGTGTCCACTTTTTTACTTTGCAACACAATAATGAAAGTTTTCATACAAATTTTTGAAAAGCATATTCCAGATATAATTCTAACATGTACACACACACACAACCATGCCAAAGGATGGTAAAATCATCCAGTGCAGTAATTCTACACCAAAAAGTTGACTTCCGAGAATTAATCCTGTTGAGAGACAAATTCATGATTGCAAATCTATCTTAAAAATAAAGCATGTTCTTTGAGTTCCTACCACTAAAAGTTGAGTCGAGTAGTTACTCTTCTAAGATGAAGTCTATAATAGCACAAAAATCCTCTGGATAAGAAGGAGTGCGCGGTTAGAGTTTCCCAGCTCATCTTCTGGGCTGTAAAAGTCTGTAAGTGCTTAGCTGCTAGTGTTTTGGGTATTAGGAATGTGCGTTAGGTGAGTTCTTGTGGAGATTTAGAAGGCAAATGTTAGTCCCATCAGCATCCCAGATCTACAGATGCCTTCCACCATTGTTTGAGTCGTGCTTTCCAGGCTCAGCACTTTTCACTGAGAAGCTTCTTTTGAAGTATTTTCTTAGCTTAGTTTTCTTCACTTTTGAGATCCTTTCAGGCATATTTTCCTCGAAACTATTGTGCATTCTTCTCTAGAAGAATTCATCTTTCACATAATACGGAAGAAACATAGGATACTTGTAATCTGTCAAGAATGGCTGAAAACATTAGGATATTAAGAACAAATGGAAAGAGGGTTCCCCAGGAAGCAGCTTTGCAGTATAATTACAAATCTGCTCCCCCCCCCTTTCTAATTTAGCCCGACTTGTAGAGAAACATACCTATGCAAAGAAAATAAGAAATCTTGGTTCTACTTAGGATTTGCTGTTTCTCTTTTTTTAATGTAAGGAGAAATCCAAAATGGAAATCTTTCTCTGGCATTGCAGCTGCATGCAAAAAAAAAAAAATGTTACAAGTTTTCTAAAAATTCTATTCAACTCCAGCATCTATTATTTTACAAAGAATAATTCTTTTTTTAAAAAAATTAGTCAAGATGACCCAATAAAACTGTTTGAAAATCTGAAATTTAAGAAATCAGCAGAAACTAATTTGTAGAAAGTAACAATTTCTAAAATATCTTAGGAGGTCTCATATATATATATATATATAATATGTATTATGTGTACGTGTGTATAAATTGGTTACAAATTTAAATATAGGCCTTCAGAACTTGAGTAGATTGTGATTCACAAAATAAATGAAAGTAGCTGAACTAATAGAGGAATTTATCAAGATTTAATGCACAAAATAATTTCTTGTATTGGGGCACTCTTATTTACTAAAACTAAACCCTAGGGTTGAGTCCTTGCAATGATTCCTGCTACCTGTTCTTTTTCCTACTGTAATAAATCTGCATCTTTTGTCTCAGGGGAAGACAAATGGGTGTCTTTTCTCTCAAGTCTTTTGCAGGTGTTAATTTCAGTATGTGGAAGACTTTTCATTTTGTTCTGTAAAATCTTATTCCCATTGTTAGCTTCTGAATGTACTTAAAATATTTCTTTTTTTAATTTAATCACTAGGGACAAATTTTTAATATTTCTAACATCGAGGATACGGGGGATATCTTCTATCAATATAAGTTTGTCCATCCCTGGTGGGAACTATTTGAGATAAAATTAAAATGTCCACTCCTGTAATTCCAGGAAATTCCTATAATTACTGAGTGTTTATTGAGTGAAAATGTGTCCTCATGTGTTTAGGACTTGGAAAGAAGTATGATCATTTTACCTTGTATTGGAGTTTCTAAACAATACTTCAGTGGGAGATAGTTGGAGTCACTTGAATTCAAAGCTAAAACAGCTTCCTATATACACACATACACACACAAACACACACATACACACACAAATACACATACCTAGTTGTCTCTTCCTTCCCTTCTAATAAGGAAAGATGATAAAGTTGTCTTTTACGTGATTTTCTCTGTCAAGCTTTCCTGGCCCTTAACTTTTTAGGTTCAGACCTAAATGTTGACACTAATAACTATTTTTATAAAAAGGTAAAGCAAAGGTACAGAATGAACATATAAACTATAAAGAAACAGATACATGCTTACTTAAGTGTGTTTACATTAAGAAATAACTTTTAGCAATAATGACTAGAAATAGTCCTGGTAAATAAAGTGCAATGAATCTATTATAAAGTGTATTTTTTAATAAAAAAGAATAATAATACAAAAATGTGAATAAAAGCTAGTAAGTCTCCACCAAAATATAATTACTGTTTCATCTGATTTAATGCGACCCCTTGTTCATTATCCAGAGTAGTAAAATCTGGTAATCAGACAGTGGTTGTCTAAGGTCAAATCTTTTATTGTGTTTAAAGTTAAATGATATGCTACATTTGGGAGTGACAAGTCTGTTCAGCCGTGTAGGCCTTGGCAAGAATTTTTCCAGTGTTAGCTTTTTTCCTTCCCCTCAGCAGCACTTTAACAGCAACAGAAAGCAATTCTTGACTTGCTCTGTAGTGGGTGACATGTGGAGTTTCAGTGATTGCAAAAGCATTGATTGCGCATCTGCTGATGTATCAGATGCTGCAAAGATGTTCAAGACTCCATTCCTACTCTTCAAGGACCTTTGTGTAGTTACATGATACTTAAACATTCAGTCTTATATTGGTTGGACCTTTGTCAGAATTCAGGTTTGCTGCATTATTGTGAAACTTGAAGAGTGGTCTGAGAGCCACCAAGCTAATTAAAGGATTTGAAAATGAGACTCATGTGGAAAAAAAAAAAAACTTCAAGAACTGAATTATTTAGTAGAGAGGCGAGGAGACTAAAGGGGAGATATATTCATTGTTTTTGAAGATACAATAGATAGTGACCATCTGGTCTTTGTTGGTCAAGCATGGGCAAGAATAAAAAAAAAAGTGAATTACACACTATACAGTGAGATATTTAGGTTAATCTTGAAAATGAAAGACTATGTGAATTATTTAATATGACTCCTGTGAATGAATGTGTCCCTGACATTTTTAACAGGTAGTTTTAAGTTGTATAAAAATACCTTTTGTTCCACAAAGTTAAATCTTGCCTGAATATCGGGATCACTGAAGGAATGTTCGAAGTTCTCTGTAGTTCTTCCAAAGATTTTGGAGCTTGACATGACAAGAGCTAACATTGCCTTTCAGGATGTGCACAATACCAAATCCGTGAAAACAAATGGTCTCAGCAAGGGCTGGCTTGTTAGAAGATTAATTGACTTCTAGAACCTGAATAAATCATTAGAAAATGGAAATTCCTTTCCTTTGGCGCAAGATTTTCGTCCTTTTAATGGTCCAATTTATTTTTGAGGTTTCTTATTTCTTTGCTCCATTACATATTGATAGGGGGAAAATATCTACTAAGAGTTCATTCCTTCGCTGCTTTCATTTAGGTTTGAACAGCACTCCTGCTATTAGCCTTTTCAAAGACAGTACTTTTCCTACCACAACAGCTTGGTAACTTGGGTTCAGGATCTAAACCTTCAAAGTAAATGGAGAGTTGGAGTCCATCTGCTTTGTGATTTAATTTATTTCAAAGCCTCAGGTTTTCAAGCCCTTTCAATTCAGGTGCCACATTTTCTCAAAGCACTAAAGCCCTTCAATTCAATCTTTCCTCCTCACCAAATGAACATTTTTATGTCCATTCCTTTGCCATGGAAATCTCATAGTCATTAGTATGCTTAGCAAGGGATCTCAAGTTTTTCCTCATGAAAACCTTCTAGATCATGTTATCCATGGCCAATCTTAGACACCAATATGTCTAATGAAGGTGGATATATTTCAGGTAAAAAAAAAAAACAACTATTCCTTCACCTGTCTTTTCATTTTGGGAGAGTAGAGAAATCGAATTTTGTTTAATCTTCTGATTTAACTAATATTTTGGTCTGTTTTTATTTCTTAGTTGCAATGTCAAAACTATGTTGGTGTTAGTCTTCTAATAGACAAAATAAACCACATTTACTCAGAGTAAGTATTTTTAAGTTCTTCAGTTTTATGAGTTCAATTTTGGACAAGAAATAAGTGTCTTTCCACCTGACCTACGGAAGTCAAGTTGAACAGTTAGTTGAACCACATTGTATTTTCAAGTCCTATTTTTCCAAGAATTATTGTTTTTATCTTTTTTTTTCTTCTGATGATGATGCTGGCCCTTGCACATCCTAGGTAAATGCTCTACCACCTTCCTTTTTGACATTTTATTTTTTAAAATAATACAGAGAGGAACAACAATATCCCATCTGTAAGTGGATTTCTTGGCATTCAGAAGCAACAGTCCTCTATAACAGCATCATTATTTGCATGTCTTTCTCTGAGAAAGAGCTCAAGCCTGAGTATATCCACATACAGCCCCCTTAGCACATAGTGAGAAAATGTTCTATCCAAAGCAATCTGATGGAAATAGCTGATTCTACAGCAGAGAGGTGTCCACTCAAAATTTTATTAAGCATGCTTGAACAGAATTGCCTGCAAATATCAACTAGTTTAGGATCCAAAACTTGATCTCTAATAACTCTACACAGTGGGTAGTTAAAGCTAAATATATACTTACACTAGTCTTGTTACACATGTTTTATTTGAACTACTCTGAAATGTGCTATTAAAAAGTCATGTATAATAAAAATCAGAAACCTCTGTAATCAGAATGGTTAAACAGGAAAAGCCAGCTTAATTCTTTTTTTAATTTTTAAACACTCAAAATGATGATTACATTTAATGTTTCTTTACTCTTTGAGAATAGTAGTGGGAGGGAGGTTAACCATTGAGTTAAAAAATATTTAAGACTTGCTATTTTATGTGTTTGTTATATGTATGTACACACATGTATCTGTGTGTTTATTGATATGTAAATGGTATTTAATTTACTGTTCATAGCCCTGAGTATTTAATATGATTAGCTCCATTTTGCAAATGAAGAATCTGTACTAAAGACATTAAATAACTTGCTCAAGGTCAAAAGATTATTAAGTGGCAGTCCAAGTGCAGAACTATTTAGAAGCCATAGAGGAAAAGAATTATCAAAAGAATCCTGAAACTCATGAGTGCTTGGGACAGGCCAGTAATTTCTCTTTTAATTTTCTCTTTCTACTTCCCTCTTTTGCTTCATTCTATTCTTCCTCTCTCTTTAATACTGTTTGTAAAGTCCTAACAGTGAGCAATTTGAAAGGTGAAGGGAAAGAGGGAATAGGGAGGAGAAACTATTGTGGTTTCTTTTTCTTTAATGCATCAAACATACAAAGCCATAATAGCCCTGGTCTTGTAATAAAAAAAAATACATTGAACTTGGTTATTCACTTAGCTCACATTAATGGCCAACAAGAGCAAATGTATGGTAAATGGAAAGTAAGGCATAATTAACATAACAAACCATTCTAATAGAATTAGCCTATGACTAACCAGGCCCATATGATTCCAAATCAATCTGTATTGTTCAATACAATTCTTTTTGATATCAGGTACTAATTTAACTATATGCTGTAACCACTGACAACCTATGATAAAGTTATTTAAAAAAAACTAAAAAAATACTTCTTTGCTTTTTCTCCCTCATTAATTGTAGTGCTATGTAAGTAAGTCTTAAATTATTATTCTTATATGGTACACATTGTATTAGTATAATTAACATTATTAGTTGCTTGATAGTAGCAGTTGGTATTTGAAAAAATTTTTATACTATACATCTGAGATCTGCATTTGTTTTTCTTGAGCTACTTAATTTTCCTTGACATATTTCTTCATGTATTTGAATGTTATTTAATAGTTTTAAATTGTTGTCTTTAAAAGACAATAATGTGCCTGTGATTGCGTGTGTATGTGTTTGTGTGTGTGAACACATACACGCGCACACAAGAACACACACACATGCCAGTACTGGAGCTTGAAGCTAGAGCCTGGACACTGTCCCTCAGCTTTTGTACTTACGGCTGGTACTCTACTATGTGAGCCACAGCGCCACTTTTTGCTTCTTTAATTGGAGGTAAAAATCTAATGTTTCCTGCGCCAGATGGCTTTGAGCCATAGGATCCTTAAGGTCTCAGGTTCCCAAGTAGCTAGGATTACATTAAGTCACGAGTGCCCAGCCATGTCTATAATTTTAATTTTACGAATTGTAAATTCTATTCTTATAATTCCTAAAAATTGTAGTCATTAATACAGAGTGAATACATTTTTAACAACCATGTATTTGTTATAGAAGATTTCCATCCAAGTATGTAATGTTCCCCTTCAAATTTACCCCCTCCATCACTCTCCCTCATCCCTACCCCCTTCCTACAATAATTTCAATGTTTTAATTTCATACATGCATACAAAGTACTTCATATTCACCCTCCCATTAGCACCCCTCCTCCCACTGATACCACCCCCCCCAACCTGGGCTACTCTCCCATCATTTATAAGTATATATTAATTGTACAAAGGGATAAGAGTTGTTTATTTGGCGAACTTAAGATACTTATTGTACGTACTTATGCATACAAACAACTTAAGAATCACTCTGAAGGAATAACTTTCCATGGTCCAATAGTTAATGCAGAAAGTAAAAGGAATGCTTTTTTCCCCTTGTCCTGTTGAGTCTCTTTGTCCACTTGCACCATCAACTTGAGCTTCATTGTCCCTAGCCCATTAAGAGCTGCTCATGTTTTACCCTACTTCTCCCTTTTCTCAGGAATATAAAAATCTGGCTGCAAGGCACAACAACCTCCTTCTTTCCTAGTAGACCAAGGATTCCTATTGTCGGATGCAGTGGGCATGAAAGCTGCAATTTTACAGCACAAAAGCTCCAATAACATTTACTTCGGTTGGCTGAGATTGAAATGCACACAGGCACTGCTCAGTCTTGGTTGCTTAAGCACCAGCTTCCCTTGGCTTTTTGCCACTTTGTGCATTTCAAAGAGACAAGTCCTTTAAGGAGAAAGCGTTTTCCTTGTAGCTTGCAGTGGAGTAAACAGACCATTCAGGCATAGTTTATTGCATTACAAACCCAACTCTGCAATCTCTTCCAAAATTGAATACAATGAAGTAATTAGTGAAATCATTTGGTTGTTAGAATTCATAAACATAAAGTGCCCTATTTTTAAAGTATTTTATTTTTTTAAAAAAATACTAAAACTTTCATATTTGGAGAATGGGAACCTATCTTGAGGTTTTACTTATTAAAGTTCCCCGCTCATCCCACTGATAAATATCTTCTTCCTCTTTTCACAACTCTTTAGCCAAATATGTTCAATCAATTTTGATCATCACCAATCACCATACCTGCCCTTGCATGCTTAGAGGATGGACATTTTGACTACACCAATCCCCATCCCCATTGTTAAAATAGAAAAAGTATAACAGGTGTCCATTCATGCACCACAGAATACCCAGACTCATTGAGCTAGGCAAAATGTGCATACCATTGTACTCCTAGAGTCCTAAGCACATACCAAGAAGAAAGCAAGAGGGTTGAACCTTATGTTAGATTCACTGGTTCCTGCAGCCAGTTTTTGTGTCATACTTGAACAGTGCTAAGAATGAGTTGTGTATGCGATATTGCCAGATATTATTCTTCTGGTATTCTACATTCTGTGTTCTTTGTATTTGTGTGTGTGTGTGTGTGTGTGTGTGTGTGTGTGTGTGTTGTATTGTTTTGTCTTGTAGAACCCTGAAATTACAAAATGTTACATAAAGTACAAATGAATGACTTTTTTGGGGGGTCCAGTCATGAGGCCTGAACTCTGGGCCTGGGCACTGTCCCTCAGCTCTTCAGCTCAAGGCTAGCACTCTACCACTTGAGCCACAGCGCCACTTCCGACTTTTTTTTCTTTTTGCTTATGTGGTGCTGAGGAATCGAACCCAGGGCCTCATGCATGCAAGGCAAGCACTCTACCACTGAGCCACCTTCCCAGCCCCATGAATGACTTTTTTTATCTACTCAACATATAATGATTGTTTCTACACCACACCTGCTTGAGTTAGTGCAATCAAACTGCAAATCTCAAAGGAATTTGATCAAAACTGTACAAAACAATTAGGATTTTCAACTAGGATCCTATGTATTGTTCATATGCCATCTCAAGATATGTTTCTGTGAACTAAACACTGGGAACATCTTCAAAATCATCATTCTTTCTAAGGAAATTTCAACTGAAATTTTACAACGATTTTAACTTTTAACTTTTGCAGTTTGTTTCACATTTGTTAATACTTAATGAATATGCAAACTAGGGCTCCATTCTTATTGTCAGACACCCAGATTTTTTTTTATTTTTTTATTGTGAAAATACTGTACAGAGGGGTTACAATTACATGGGCAAGATAATGAGTACATTTCTTATCAAGCATTGTAGCCTCTGCCTTTGTTTCCCCTTCCCATCCCTTCCCATCCCCTCCCTGCCCCCCCACCCTATCTTCCCCGCTACCCACCCCCCGCACCAAAGTTGTAAAGTTCATTTTTCAACATATCTCATTGTTGCAATGTATCCCTATTTCAACGATTTGTTTTTCCCCTTCCCCTCCACAAATTATAAAACACCCAGATTTATAATAACAAAACGACTAGTGCTTTACTTAAGCTCACAAATGAGCCATCATTTCACCAAGAACCCTAACCAAGACCCTATCAATCCATAGGTTAATAGTCTTCCTTGTGGATGAATCTGGCCTTTGCTCTGGTTCACCCTGCTCATTGTCTCTCTCCAGCCATGCCCCATGAGAAGCCACAGGGCACTTAATTGCAGGAGTTGTAGTTCAAACCACACAGTTCCCCTCTCTGAACCCCATAGATGCTAATCAGCACCCCAGGGCACACAGGTGCAGATCACCTTTCTTCCTAGGGCCCCACCTAACTCTGCTCTTTCCCACACTCTGGAGGGAGTTCTGCATATTCTACTGTCAGCACGTGGGCTGGGACTCCCCAGTCCCTGCTGAATGATGATGGCCCTTGGCAGCATCAGACAGAGAAAAGCTCTATGTGCATCCAAAACTCCTTTCCCTCCACATGTATGCCATTTACGACTGTTTACACCTAATTCTTTCCGTGTCAATATGTATAGCTCTTAAGATTTATGAGTCTGCTCACTGCTGAGCTGCAGTCCCCTTTTACTTCCGGCTTGGGCTAATTTCTTCAGAGTACTATATCACAGAGAGAGAGAGAGAGACAGAGAGAGACAGAGAGAGACAGAGAGAGACAGAGAGAGACAGAGAGAGACAGAGAGAGACAGAGAGAGAGAGAGATTGCAGAACAGCTAAGAAGGCTTTGTCTGGTACCTTGTCAAGTTTTCATCTATGGTTACAATCCAATTTCCCTTTCATGTATTACAGAAGAGAGTGTTAATGGCACATAAGGTAATCTGGAGTTTCTGGGTTACTTTCCAGTAGTTTGCCCTCGATGGAGTGGAGAAGAGGAGAGAAGGGGGATGACCCTGCCCTGTCAGTACTTGCCTGTAGCAAGAATGCTTCACGGAACAAGTGAAGCGCTCCTAATGAATTGTGCTTTTGGTCGTTTGAATCTGCACAGCGTCTCCATCAGTGTTTTACAGCTGGACTCGAGCTGTAATTGCTACTGGGATGAGAGGCACAACATGGGGTGTAGAAGCTAAGTACTTCTAGTGTTTTAGTGGCCAAAAATATACGGCAGAGTAGGAGCATCAGGCTTCATGAAATTCACACTTGTATATCTTCACGTTCCTCGCCCATCTCTGACATGCTGCTGATTTGCCAGCAGGCACTCTAGATGAAGGTGATAAAAATGGCAAAACTGAAAGACACCGTTTCCTAAAAGATACTGTATGGCAATTGAGTAAGAGGAAGTGGGTTGGGCGGGAGAGGGGGATGACACAGAAAAAAAACGCCTCTGTAAGCCAGTCTTCAGGTGTTTTTAATCTCCTCACTGCAGTGAAAGCAAAAAAGATAACAACTTGAATCTCATTATACCATAACACAAAATGGTACACAGTAAAGATTTTCTCCTAATACAGTCATTCTGCATTTTTGTCTCATCAGCTCTCAGACCCCTTGTCCTGGATTTGTGTGTGTATACATATATATATATATATATACATATGTATATATTGTTTATATATGTATATACACATATATGTATATATGTGCGTAAATATATACATACATATATATCATATTATATATAAATTAGCTTTTATGCTTTCTCTAGAGAAGCTTTAAAGACTTTACCTTGAGACATAATAACTCTAAACAGGTTAAAATTGATAGAGAAAAAGATCATCTCCAAAACTCTAAGTTACAATGCAATCCAAATGCCCACACTGATCCACATGTATGGTTATTTAAGGCATAATCAATGAGGCTTGGGATTGAATTGAATTCAGCGGGCATGATCATTCTCCAAGTTGTTAGCTGTGACCACTGAATCTCCAATGTAGTTAGGTTATTCTTGACCCTTAAATTTGCTTTTTCTATTTCCTTCCTCTCCTTTCCTTCTTTCTTTCCATTTTTTCATACTTCTAAATATTAACCTCATACTCTTCTAGCAGAAAGATTTTGGAGTGTTTGCATTAATTTATCTTAGAAGCAATTGCATATATTGATATATATTTATAATGCACAGTTATATATTAAATATATAAGCATTACATATTTATAGACTATACATATATATATTAATTAATCTTGGGAACAATAGAGTATACTGCCGAGGATTATTTAAATTAAATTTGTCAGAAGTGATATAATGCAAAGATTTCCTCAAGACCCCTGAAGGAGTAATTTTACTTGTTTCCATAGAAATGAGGATTTCCTTATTCTTCTTTCCTTGCTCGTATCCGCTACTTTTAATTACTATAAAATTTTAGCCCCTAATCAAAATATCTTTTGTTTTATTTAGAACTCCTGTTCTTAGGTGCCAATCTTTCTACAGCTTTCTAAGCACAAAGCCAGGAAAATGACAGCAGGACAGTCTGAATTAAAAAGAAAAATATGTACTATGTGCACATATGTATGATAAATGTCAAGATTTTCTAATGATTTTTTTTTGTCAGTCATGGAGCTTGAACTCAGGACCTGGGTGCTGTCCCTGAGCTCTTTGGCTCAAGGCTAGTGCTCTGCCACTTTGAGCCACAGCTCTACTTCCAGTTTCCTGGTAGTTAATTGGAGATAAGTCTCAGGGACTTCCCTGCCTGGGCTGGTTTTGAACAGAGATCCTCAGATCTCAGCTTCCTTAGTATCAAGGATTACAGGTATGAGCCACCAGTGCCTGCCTTTACATGTTATTTTTTTTTATGTCCAGGATTTGCTATTCTTTCTACATAGATTTTTTTTCAATCCATAGTTTACCTTAAGATTTATTTCATTTAGTTAGAATTACTTTATAATATATGCATATATAGATATATTTGAATTTTAACTGGAGTAATGGTGAGTTGATAATCTCTAACAAAAGAAACACTCCCCCCAACACAATTTGAAATGCACCCACACACATATACACACCCACAAACACACTCCTGTGTCTCAATCCTGGCAACAATATAGTACACAGGGAGTACACTACTTGAATTAAAGTTTCAAAATGTTAAAGGGAAAATGTACACCCATACTTACAGTCTTCTACTCATTAACAAAGCATGTGCACGCACACACATGCACAAACACACCACACACACACACACACACACACACACACACACACACACACACAAAAGAGAGCTAAATAAATCTTGAAAAAGGTAAAGGCAGTTAGAATAATAATACATATGACACATATTTTTCTCAGACTTCTCTTTAACAAGTTGAGAGACGATTCCTTCCTGCAGGTGATTCAGCCATTTAGGATTTCCAAACTTTGTTGCTTCCTGGAATTCAGTTCTTTCCCAGTAGTGGCAGGAGGAGTAGCAGAGAGGAGCAAATGCAGCCACTTTGCCAGGGAAGAGTCTTCAAGAAAAGCCAAAGCAAGGTTTCACTTGTCCTTTCCAGCTGGTTAATGCCATCAGTGGGTGGTCATGCCTGCTCTGTTCTTGAACAAAGGACTTCCTTCTCAGGAGCAGCAGGAATAAACCTGACAAGCATCACATCTGGTTGATGCTGCTTATCCAGTTCCCTGGGCTGGCACCACATAGCTAGGCGTTCAGATGGTACCACATGGGAAACAAGGCCAGTAGGGCACAATGTATGAACAACTCCTACATGAGTACAGAAGAATGGAAAAGAAAACCCTAAACAACAGTAATATAGCAAACAACCTCACTGCAGAAAAAGATAGGTGAAAAGATAAACCTTGAGTGAGAAGACGAGGTTTAGAGCAGTGTTGATGTTTGAGCTTATTTTGTAAGTAGTCTAGGCCAGGGCATGTTCATGTCTCCCATTTGTGTAAGAGAACTGTGGTCCAGTTCATGGAAGGCATGGATTAGCTTAGTTTGGAGGCTACTCCGACTGGCTACTACTATAAATCTATCTACAAATAGGAATTAAGAAGGTAGGCAGAGGGGCTGGGAAGGTGGCTCAGTGGTAGAGCGCTTGCCTTGTATGCATGAGGCCCTGGGTTCGATTCCTCAGCACCACATAAGCAAAAAGAAAAAAAAGCCGGAAGTGGCACTGTGGCTCAAGTGGTAGAGTGCTAGCCTTGAGCTGAAGAGCTGAGGGACAGCGCCCAGGCCCAGAGTTCAGGCCCCACAACCGGACCCCAAAAAAAAGAAGGTAGGCAGATTTAAGACCAGGAGGATTTCATTTATAGTTACTAATTTAAATAGACTCCAGGATCTCTAGGGTTAGTATATATGACAATCAACAAATTAATTATTAAAAATAAGGCCAACATGAAAGTCTACTCCTCTAATCCCAGAATTTGAGAGGTAAAGGCAAGGAAATGTTGAGTTTGAGTCCGGCCTGGGTTATATAGTGAGTTCTAGGCCAATCTTGGCTAAAAATTGAAATGCTGTGTCCAATTTTTTTAATTTATTTAATTTACAACTTTATAATTAATTGTTAAAATAATTGTTTATTAACCTTATGAGTTCAAATTTTAAAATTACAAATTTTATTGTATACAAGTAATACCTTAATAAAAATTAATTAACTTACATCTAAATAGCTCTTTATAATTTGAAAAATACTTAGATATAATGACATGGAAAATGATCATGACATGATACATGGAAAACTAGCAAAACAGAATTAAACAGTATGATCTCAATTGTGACTAGATTGTAAGAAAAACAATAACATGCATAAGTAGATAAATATGCACACTAACTTGAAAAGATAGGTACCTATGATGAATTATGGAACAGATAAAAAATTTGCTAAAATAAATGTAAGTATTAGTTACATTTTTTTTTTTTTTTTTTTTTTTTTTTGGTCCGGTTGTGGGGCCTGAACTCTGGGCCTGGGCGCTGTCCCTCAGCTCTTCAGCTCAAGGCTAGCGCTCTACTACTTGAGCCACAGCACCACTTCCGGCTTTTTTCTTTTTGCTTATGTGGTGCTGAGGAATCGAACCCAGGGCCTCAGGCTTGCAAGGCAAGCGCTCTACCACTGAGCCACCTTCCCAGCCCCCAGTATTAGTTACATTTTTAAAGTATTTATGTCTAGGCAACTTCAAGCAATAGACACATATTTATTCTTTTAAGGTTTGGTTTGGAGCCCTTGTTCCTCTATGTGGTAGAATCTCTTCAGGTAGGCATAATCAAATCCTGGCATTTTTAGCAATTTCCTAATCCCAACCAAGGAATACGGTTCTAAGTGTTGCAATATGCTGAGTGCTAAAGACTGAATTGTGTCTCCCAAAGTGCATATAAGGAAGCCCAGACCTCCAATAATTGTATTTGGAAAAGGGGCTCTAGTACCGTTAGAAGAAGATACCAGAACTTTCTCTTTTTTTTTTCTTTTTATTATAAAGGTGGTCACTGAGAAGTTACAGTTACAGAAGTCAGGTATTGAGTGAATTTCTTTTTGAACAGTGTCCCTCATTTCCTCACAGATTTTTCTTCTCCCAACCCCCCCCCCACAAGCTGTATAGCTCATTTTCAGCATCGTGTCTAGTGAGTATCACTGCAGAAATGGTTCACCCTTTGTTCCACCATTTCTGTGCTTCCCCCTTTCCCCCACAAATCAGATAAACTTACATACATACAAGACAAAAGGTATAAAAATTTAAAAAGTGACAAAAGGGAAAAAAACATATAAATTTAAAAAAACTCTTGTTTTTATTTCTTGGAGTTCATTTCAATAAGAACCATTTTATATGATCATATGCACATAGCTATTGAGCCCTTGCAATCCTCTCCTAAGAATATCCTCCTTTGGTCTCACTGTGTGAATATTTAGAGTCCTGTTTAATTAATTGTGTCCAAGGGTAATTATTTGTCTCTTACTATCCATTGGGTTTACTTATAGATTTATAGGCATATCCTAATTATTACAAAGGAGGGTCTTTCTACATTTCTAGTGAGGATATAGCAAAGAAATATTTTTAAGCAGGAGAGAAACATAGCTGGACACCTTGACTGAGGACTTCTACCTCTTCTTTAAGGAATCTAGTCTTTGGCATATGTGTGTGTACTTTGTGTGTGTGTGTGTGTGTGTGTCTGTCTGTCTGTCTGTCTGTCTGTCTGTCTGTCTGTCTGTGTATGTATATATATATATATATATATATATATATATATATATATATATATGGCTTTTTTACAGCAGGTCAAACTTAACAATACAGTGGAAAGCATCTAGTTTTCTCATTACACTTTATCCACTGAGACTTGTTAACTTTGTGCTCATGAACCCACGCCAAAGGCTATTGCTTTGTGAGTCCACACTAATCAAAGATTTTTCTGAATTCCGTCTCTTTCTCATCATCTGTCATCTTTCTCATCAACACCCCTTTTGCCTCACAGAAAAATGTGTGACTGTTCCTTATGACACTGGGCATGGTGGAAATTGAGGTTGGGAGTTGGTTGTCTCTCGCTGAAGCTGCCTGCATTTTATCAGCTTGAACAACCTATACAATCATTTTTACTCTTAAGCTACTTCACCATGCTGTAGGAGAGTAAGATCTTATTGCTTGTTGGTTCATCTTTTGTTTCTCTTGCTATATCTCAACATGGTTGGGGTGAAGTAGGGAGCAACATAGAACAAGGCTCCTTCTCAATACATCAACATCTTCATTAATTCTCTTCTCACATCATACAATCTTAATCAAGTCCTAAGGGGCAGAGGGAGAAAGGACCAGATGAACAGCTCTGAACAGTGTTTCACAGTCTCTTTGTTTCTTGAATAGGTCTAAGCATTTGAAAGTTACGATCAAGCATATATTTATTTATTCATACTTTGTTCTGCCCAAGTTTTTTCCTAAGGGACTATTTATTACAGAATATAGAGAAAGGAACAGGAGAAAGAGAGAGTAGGGAACCTTGATTAATATTTTATAATATTAGGGGGGATAAAAAAATATTTTATAATGTTTCTCTGGAACAACTGGTTAGGCCAGAATCTAATAGAGAGAAGTTGGGACTTCTACGTTTTTCCTTGATATATAATTCTATAATATTTTTAAATAATCAGCCCTTCAAATAAAAAATTAACCACTTGCCTACAGTTCATGTCAATTGATCCTTGTAACAATACGCTGATGTAGCTACATATAGTTACTCGTAGCTGGATTTGAGCAGATACAGAAATGAAGTATTCACACAAATTATAATTATCTTTTGATCTTTAGACAAGTAAGAAAAAATGGGAGGCAAATGTAATGAGTACTTTCAACGTGAAATACATGTGCAAGGGGAAAAAGTCTATTAATCATGTTTTAATAAAACCTGATATTTCTCTGAGCCATTGTTGAGTAAGAAGCTTTTCCAAGGTTATCGTTTTTATTGGATTTCATCTGAAATAGTTTGTGCCCATCTTCCCATTCCCATTTCAGGGTTTCATCACTTCCTTTTACATCTACTACTACTGCATCTCCTCTTGCCACACCCTTCCTCCTGCCATTTGTTGTTGTTCCAAGACATAGTTGAAAAGACCCCTGTGTGACTCAGATATTTCCTGCAGTATCCTAAATGTACTATTTCCTAGTCTTGTCATGTTTGCTTTTGAACTATTGGATAGGAATGACCCTATGAGGCACCTCATTCCACCATAAGCAAAGTGTTGGAAGGTTTTAAGTATTAGAAAGTTTCTTTGTTTGGTGTCTTTAACTTCCTCATACAAGGCCAGTCTTTTTTTAAGTGAAAATCTCTCACCACATGTGGTAATACATGTGTATAATGGCAGCACTCAGTAAGCTGAGGTAGGAGGATTGTGAATTCAAGGCCAGTTTGCTTTACATAGTGAGACCCAGTCTCAAATAATAATAACAATAACAATAATAATAATAATGACAATAATGATAACAAATAAGGCCAAAATAGTAACACATATTTGTGGTCCTCTATAGGAGGCAGAAGTAAAAAGATTATGGTTTCAGGTAATCTTGTCAAAAGCAGGAGACCATATCTGAGAACCAAACTAAAAGCAAAAGAATTGGAGGTGTGTCTGGAGTGGCTGTAAGCATAAGACCCTACATTCAGATACCAGTGTTGCCAAAAAGTACCATCAGATCAAAATGAATGACAACCTATCCACACACAGAGTACATACCTTTTCTCCTTTAGTCTCATCACCAGTCCAAGCACTCCCAATTCCTTCCTGGTTCTATCAGTTCCAGCCTCCCTGAGGCGCCGCTGTTCTTGCCATTTCATACATGTTTAGTACACATTTGTTTCAAGAGCTAATGAATGGTAAGGTGTCCTCGCTTTGCAGTATTGTGTTGGTTCCAGTTTTTAATCTGTAAGAGAAGAAGGCACCAGCACATGTCCTCCATCTGCTAGGTAATCCGAGTAACTCCTGCAGTGATAGAACATCTGCTTTTCTCTTCTTTTAGCTTCACAGATATGCCAAATATTCCTATGCCAGGGTAAATTTCCAACGTACAACCTGATGTCCTCTGCTTGCTTTTATAGCTGTTGTTTCTGAATATCACACTCTCTCGTTACAGTATAAGTATCTTACGTGAATATGTGCAGTCTTATTTATCCCTTGTATTTAAAAATTCCCCACTTGTTTCTATTCACAGCATGGGAAAAGTCCCAGTTTCTCATTCGTACTCATACAAAGTTAAGCCATCAGTATATAAAACTTTATTAGTATCTTCAGTGATGTCATTAGTACAGAGGCTGTGTAGCATAATGTATAACGTGTACATTCTCATATAATACTGAATTTAAAGAGATACAAGTCATGAAACTGTAGATTATATTTGCCGCCAATTTTTGTTTATTTATCCTACTGCCTGTAGATTTTTTTAAACCTCCAAGATAATAAAGCCAAAAGCCTGAGAATACAGTGAACCAGTTTTCTAAAACAGGTGCATTATTTGTTTAAAATAAAGACACACACTAAATTATATGATCATTTTAGTCAGGTCTCCACCCAGTTACAATCAATAATCAAGAGTTTTTATAGCTAGATTTCTTACCATTCATGAGCAGCTATTTCAAATCTTCTCTAAGTGTATAGTGCATTGTAGAAACATTGCTCACTAAAGAGCAGATACTTCTGAAGAAACATATAAGGCCAAATATTTCAAGAATGGTGTTAAATTATTGTGCACCTTTGAAGTCAATATCCTTCTGACTACTTGCTACTTATCAGTATGTTTTCAAACTTTCTTAAATCACAATCTCTATTTTTATGGTGCCTTTTTTAAGCATCCAGATTACTCTCCATTAAGCAAAGCACTGAGAAAACACATTTCCCCAGCATGCATACATAAATGGATTAGACATCTAGAGTATTCTGCTCTAAAGAAAATTCTTCTTGACATTCCTTAAGAAGAAGGGGAGGGAGAGGAGTGGGATTTCCACATCTGTTAAATAATCATTAGCATGTAGGATTGAATTCTGTCTTCTTTCTCAACTTCAGACCAGCTGTTGAAGTAAACTTGAAGGGCCCCTTAATTATTGCATATTTCAATAGCTTGCGGAGGATTTAGTTACCTAGTTCCACCACCCTGATCAAAGGGAACTCATTTACTTTTGTACACCATTGTTATTGAAAGCATTCCTTATTTGATTGTTTTGCTTCTGAAATGCTCTATGAAAGGTCAGTTGGGGTGTCTTTTCTCTGATTCCATTGTGCCTCTAAGAATAACCTCTGCTACCAATTATATGTTACTTGGATGGGTGCTAAGATGCTCCAGTGCTTCGTCACCTTGGCCTCAGTACAAGTTAGCTTTTGTCATTTATATTACCAAGGAAAAGATGTTTTTGATGCCCATATGATATTTGGTGCCACTGAAAAGCAAATGCAGGAAAATAAACGTATTTCTCCTGTGTGTAGCACAATTGGTAGTGTTTCTAGATGTCCATTTGCCATGAATTGTTCATCCCAATCAAACCTATTCATTTATTTTGAGGGTTTCCTCATTGCTGTTGGCTTCGTGGCTGTTTCTGCAGCCATGGATTGAATTCTTCCCTTGGCATCACACCTAGTCTGGGAATAAACAAAGCCAGACCAGTGTATGAACCTCAGCCCTTCCACAGGAAGACTGGAAGAATGGCTGAATATGAAAATCAAAATCTGACTACTTCCAAGTCATCATAATACTGAATTATCACACTAGTGTTGTTTATGGTTTCTTTCTTCCTTCCACAATGTACCCTGTCAAATTGGCAGACTGCACAGCAGCTATCAAATGAGACTATCACATTGGGCTAAATGGGTGCTCTGCCTTTGTATGTGTATGTACAAAGATACAATCTGGAATGTAGCCCTGTGTCTGCAAAACAAGCATAATTTGGGTCTAAAGCTTGTTTGTTACAAATTGTGGAGGTCATAATTCATTGGAAATAAACACCATTTTATAGTATTTCACTACTTTTAAGATTAAATTTATCAGCCGGCTTTAGTGGCTCACGCCTGTAATCCTAACTGCTCAAGAGGCTGAGACTTGAGAATCACAGTTCAAACCCAGATCAGGCAGGAAAGTCCATGAGACTCTTCTCTCCAATAAACCACTAGAAAACCAGAAGTGGTGCCGTGGCTCATAGGGTAGAGCACTCGCCTTGAGCTGAAGAGCACAGGAACAGTGCCCAGGCCCAGAGTTCAAGCCCCACAACCAACAATAGCAACAAAAAAGATTGATTTTTATCTACCTATGTATGTATGTATATATATGATAGTGATGTACAATTATTAACACATATTTATATGGCCATATTATTTCTTTATTGACGTTAAGTTTTTTTTCCTCCTTAAAGATATGGAGCATAAATTACTTGAGGCTACAAAGGGTATTTGAAAAAGGAAATTTAAAAAAACAAACATATGGAGAGTTCATACAAGATACACAATCTAGTTTATGCCTTAGAAATGTAAATTTAAGTAGTAAAGCTCAAAATGAACTTTGCTATTTAAGATTTGTTTGCTTCTTTGTGATGGAAGCATCATCCCAGGAATTTTACATTCCTGTGTCTACTGTCAAGTATGTTCACAACCAAGAATTTCTAAAGGCCTCTCCTGCTGCTAACACACCAGCTTGCCAAGCCTTTTTCCTGAAATTTCTGTACAAGTTTCCTGTCTGATCATTCTGCTTTCACCTTAAAATCCTCTCTCTAGTCACAGACCCCCTCTGCCTGTACTCATGATAGCAACAAAATGGAGTCTTAGTAAAATATGTTCCTTGTCTCCTACTTAGATCTCTATTTCCTTCAGAATAAAAAAAAATGAAATCTTTGTAATGGCCTTTTAGATTCTGCGTGATGTGATTCCTGTTACCTCCCTCCTTTCCTCCTTATTGTAATACAGGCACAGCCTCACTGGAGCTGTGACTTGGTTATTGCTTTATTGGTTATTGCTTTATTGGTTATTGCTTTATCTTGAATGCCCTTTACTTATTTCTTTCTGTGTGATTTTTCCCTTTCCTTAATTCCACTTTTGCTTAATGAGGCTTTACGCTGATGACCCTGTTTAAAATTGCAAACAATCTCCTCCCTTCTTTTTACTTTTTCCTAAAGAATTTCTTATCTACTACATTACCATATAATTTACTTGTAGTTATTTTTTATTATCTTCCTTCAAACTAATAAATCCTGAAAAATGAAATAACCCCTTTTCACTATACCCAGAGATACACATTCTTTTGTTAAAAGAAGTAGCCAAAATCCTAGACTAATGGCTGTCATAAATGTAGTAAATACTCAAAATGATTATTTGAGTCCAAGCATGGTGGTTCACAGCTATAATCCTACCTATTCAAGAGGCTGAGATGTGTGGCTAAAGTGGTAGAATGCCAGCTTTAAGCAGAAAAACAATTGAGCAAAGAGTACAAAGCCCTAAGTTCAAACCCCAGTACTGGAATAAAATAAAAGAAAATAAAAATTACTTCTTGAGAAAATAAGTCAGACCAAAAAAACCACAAACAAAAACAACCAACTAGTTATGTTGGAGAGTTGGCTTGAGGGTGAGGGAGATGTCAGTTAAACATTGTACTGTTAAGTTTAGATCTTTGGATATGAGCAGGTTATAGTCAGTTACAGGAGTCATGTACAACCAGTTCATCATCAAAAACTTCTTACTCTTTTCAAACTAGTTTTGGGATGAACTGCTTTTTACATCCTCTAACAGTATTATAACCAGTAAAAATAAATAAATAAATAAAATCCACCCATATCTTTCACCTGGATCATTACACTGGCCTTCCAGGACCAGTCACCTTGAATCTGGCCTTAGTTTTCACTTCATTTTAAGTACAGAACAGTGAGTTAGAAGACAAAGATCCAGGGAGGTAAATACTAAAGGCTGAACAAGAAAGGTCATAATTAATGAGAAGACATGTGAAAGGAGTTTGAACAAGTTTACATCAAGTAGGCCGGGCGCTGGTGGCTCACACCTGTAATCCTAGCAACTCAGGAGGCTGAAATCTGAGGATCACGGTTCAAAGTCAGCCTGGGCAGGAAAGTCCATGAGACTCTTATCTCCAATAAACCACTAGGAAGCTGGAAGTGTTGCTGTGGCTCAAGCAGTAGAGCACTCGCCTTGAGCTGAAGAGCGCAAGAACAGTGCCCAAACCCAGAGTTCAAGCCCCATGACCACCAACAACAACAACAAAAAAGTAGAAGTAGAATGAGAAAGAACAAGGCTGCTTTCTTCTTACAACCATGGAGAGTGGCTTAACAAGATTGGGAAAGTATGAATAAGTTTGCTCCCATTAGAATAGCTAAATCAGGGGCTGGGAAGGTGGCTCAGTGGTAGAGTGCTTGCCTTGCATGCCTGAGGCCCTGGGTTCGATTCTTCAGCACCCATAAGCAAAAAGAAAAAAGCTGGAAGTGGTACTGTGGCTCAAGTGGTAGAGTGCTAGCCTTGAGCTGAAGAGCTGAGGGACCAGTGCCCAGGCCCAGAGTTCAGGCCCCATGACCGGACCCAAAAAAAAAAAAAAAAAAAAGAATAGCTAAATCAAAGTCTAACAACTCGAAATAACAGAAGACACAGAGATAGTTGTGCTTTCAGACATAAACGATGAGGGCTTAGTATCTTGCAGATTTCTTTTGAAACCTACTTGACAGTTGTCTCTGAAGTTAACAGTAATCATATTGTTGAATATTTATCCAAAATATATAAAAAACATTCAACTTGATTGTAGTAACCTTATTCTTTTTAAAAATTTATTTTATTGTAAAGATGCTGTACCAAGGGGTTACAGTTACATAGGTAAGGTAATGAGTACATTTCCTACTGAGCATTGTTACCCCTTCTTTGTTTTTTCCTTCTATCCCTTATTCTTAATACCCTAACATGTCTATCAACAGAAGAGAATGCGTTATATTCATACAGTGGACTACTATGAACTATCCAAAAGAATAAACCACTGCTGTATGTATATGAAAGTATTTCAACATATTCTCTCAAGCAGCAAAAATTGTATGGTTTCTATTACACAAATACATAGACATAATACACAAAAGCTCATAGATAGATAGATAGATAGATAGATAGATAGATAGATAGATAGATAGATAGTCAGAGAGTGATTGCCTTATGAAGGGGAATGAGAAAGAGAATTATCTGGTAACAGACATGAAGGAATGTTAAGGGTAAAGTAAATATTTAATATCCTTTTGAATGGTAGTTAGATATTGGCAGTTGTCAAACAGGACACTTAAGATCTGTTTATTGTATTGTATGCCAATTGCATTCCAATAAAATATATGTAACTATATATATATATATATATGTAAGAAAATTCTCTGAGCATATACAGTTTGAAAAAATATATAGATAGATACATATATATGTATATATAGTGAAACTGAAATAAGTTGGAAGGAAAAAGTAACTAAAATGCTTGGCTCAAATCTTAGAAAAGTGGAATACTAAAGTCGTTTCCTGAGCAGCTATTTAAGGAATGAGATGGGAAGTCAGCAGAGAAAAAACTTAGCTGAAGATGACAGTAGGGCCAACAGCAAAAACAAAAACAAAAAAGCCTGATGTGGAGCTGTGGCTCAAGTTGTAGGGTGCTAGCTAGCCATGAGCATAAGGAGGTTCAGGGACAGCGCCCAGATAATGTTGAAAATGAAGCGTAGTTGTATTTTAGTTTATTTTCCTATATTGAACAAATACCAAAAATGTTTATATTTTATATATCAGTTAGGTTGGGAATATTTTCTCAAGGATTTGAAGAAAAAATCTTAAAATGGGAGCAAGTTAAACTTCAATATCAGAGTAATGTTTTTATGTAATTCAATATTAAAAAGGTAGCTTATTTAGACTTCTAGTTACTCCCAAATGTTATAATGCTTTATTAATTAGGAAAAATATTAGGATTCATATTTTATACATCATTGAAATGATTATACTTAAGCAGAATTTTTTCATATTTGTCATTTGTTACTACTTAAAAAAATTTATTCAGGAAAAAATGAATAAGTTATATAAAATAGGAAAAAGTAAAATGAACACATCTTAAATTCATTAAGCTCCAAGTAATTCTTACTTCATTTCAAATTCAGGAAAGCATTTTAGTGTTTGTTTTTTGTTTGTTTGTTTGTTTTTTAAAGGTAATTCTTAAGCACGCTATCTTCATTTGTGGCTCAAAATTACTCTCTTTAATTTATCCAAAGTCTCATATTTTTTATTCAGACAAGCAAATTTTCTGCTTAGTTATGTGAAGCTAGAATTTTATATTCGTTTATGTGCCTTTTTCAATCTCTAAAATGACTGATCGTGTCCAATTGATTTGCATAGCATGTGGATTTCTTCTGTTATCAGAATTGCAATTTACCATGGCTCTATTTTTTATTATTTATTTATTCATTAATTTATTCTCCACTTTATTCCAGAAAGGGTACTCATAGGAAAGATTTTACTTATGGACTGTTATCATTTGATATGCATTACCTCATGCATTTATTTATTACCATCTCTACTAAATTGTATGTATGAAACTTCTCCTTTATTAGTTTCTTGCTTTGGAAATGAAGGAACCCTCTTTAAGCAAATGAATTCTCCTGAGCCACTATATAAAGAATTATTTTAAATGTTAAAGCATTTCATTGAGCTACTTATAAATGCTATGTCTTTTAACTTATTTATATATTTAATGCACTTATATATTTTAACTTAAATACATTAAGATATATAATTTTGTCTTTCTGATATTAAAGGATAAAGCTTTAATTTTAAAAAATTTAATTTAAAGTCAACTCGCCTTCGGATACAGCTGAAACTGATTACATTTTTGTTCCTGTTCCTCCTCCCTGCAAACTTTCGCTCTACAAACATTGGGTAATAAAAAAGTAAGCATCTCAGTCACATTTATTTTAAAAAGAGAACTTGCAATGCAGTTGCAGGTGTTTTCTTCTTACAGGATTATGCTTTATTCTACTCACAGACAAAATGCCTGGATATGTTTGCATAATTATTTTTAGAGGGAAATCTCAAATCTGCCTATCTTTACCCAGGTTATCACCCTAACTTTTGGCAAACTTGAAGATAACATGAACTTCGCAGTTCTTTTATGTCCAACTTTTACCTTCTTTATAAAGGGAGAAGAAAAAGCCCTTGTTGTGAAAAAGCAAGGAATACATTTTCATTTAAAACTGGTAAAACTGGTGATAAAGTGATATACAACACATACACATGCATATGCTTGTGCGCGCACACACACCACCAACACCAACACCAACACTACCACCATCCCAAGTATGCAAATTAAATGGAAAACCCAAATAAAATGAATGAACTACATTAGTGTCATCCTAGTATTCTGCAAAATGTTTAACCTTTAGGAGAAACTAAAGAATGGGTGCAGGTCAGATATTAAATATTTCCAGTTTGAAGGGTCCATGAGGTAACAGCTACACATAGTAGTAGCACTAAAGCAAGCAATTGAGAGTTATGTAACTATTGATAAATACAAGTAGCATGGGACTGAAGTTTGCAGATCTCTAGTTTAAACAAAGACCATACTTTTGATACCCTATCTGCTAATACCCCCAATCAAAAATTTAAAAAAATAACAAAACTAATGACATATTTACAAGATTATCATCTGAACCTTCTCTCATTATTTCCTTTCCTCACATGAGTATATATAAAAAATAATGGATTTATTATAAACATTCTAGGAAATTCTGCTTTGGTAGCATATTTCACTAGTTTGGAAAAGCAAAATAAGATAATTTCAAGTTGTTGTCTTAGAAAAGAAGGAAATTGTCAGGCACTGATGGCCCCTGGCTCCTACCTATATAATAGCTACTCAGAAGGCTGAGATCTCAAAATTGCCATTCAGTGCCAACCCAGGCAGCAAATACAATGAGGCACTTTGCCTATTAATTAACAAGAAAACCATAAATGGAGCTATGATTCAAAGTGGTAGAGTGCTAACCTTGAACCACAGAGCCCAGGCCTGACTTCAAGCCCCATGTCAAACCAAAAAAAAAAAAACAAAAACAGAAAAGAAGAAAATATTTAATCCTTTTAGACAGAGCGTTGTATTAAAGAAAAAATGTCATGGACCGTCTATTACAGGATTTCCACCTCTACATATAAACAAGGTTCAAAGTAGAAATCACTCTCTTCTGTGATTTCTCTCTTTTTTCTCCTCTTTCATTCTGTCCAAGAATTGAACATGTGCTAGAAGAATTTAGGCTGTGTTCAATCATTCTCATTTTCAGTGTGATAAAGCATTTCTTTAGTTAGATCAGCTTTAAAAAGAAGAGCAACTTCAGGGTATGTTTAGACAATTGTTCAGGAAATCCACAATGAAAGATAATAATATTTATGTAGTAGCTTTTTGTGATTGATTTATTTTTTCTCCATTCTGCCTAGGCAGGAACATAGTTTTAAGAAACCAGGTTCAGTTCCCTATCAGTACTAAAATTCTTTCCCATAATATACTTCTTTTCCCTTCTGCTACTTCATCTGTTTTTAATGTGAGTGGCTTCTTATGGAAAACATTCTCGAATGTGGAATAAAAAAGAATGGAATTTGCCTTAGAGAGACACACACATTAAATCCTAAGTCAGTGCTGTGAAGTGTTACAAGCAAAGATGGACTGGCCTATTTAAAAGAAGAGACAATATAAAAACTAGAAGACACTGGCAAAAAAAAAATCCTCAATGTTTTTAATTTAACAGAAATATAAAACCGTCCTGGATAGATTGCCAGAATGATTAGGGAGGTTAGAGGCAAATAGGATTAAGAACATGAGATCTAGTCATTTAAATAACTTTAAAATATGAAAGATATTTCTGAAAATATTTTGACTGTTCTCTGGTTGGCACCCTTCTTTGTACCCTCTTTTTATGTTCTGATTAATTTATTCTTTTTATACATCCTTAAAAATAACACTGTCATCTTTTTCCCCATCAGTAAGGCTTTTTTCTAAACACAACACACACATACAATGCACAAATGCATATATACACTAACAAATGCAGGCATTCATGCACACATACACACACACAGACACACACAGACACACACACACACACACACACACACACACACACACACACACACCTCCTTCCTTCACACTGCTATTAATCTTCATAAAATGCATCTCTGACCTTCCCCTTCATTTGCTTATAACCCTTTCACAGCTCTCAGTAGCTAATAGAACAATATGCAAATATTGTTGATGGAACAAGGAGAAAACCTATCAGAATCTTTACATGCCTATTTTACCCACCTCTTTCCTCTCATCTGCCTTTCTCCTGCCCTCTCCCAATATCCATGCATACCCTAATCCCCAGACAGTCTGAACTGTGCTTCATTATGCCCTCTCATCTCAGCTTTGCCTCTTTTCAGTGGTCCTGAAAGCTTGTCTGCCTGAAATTGGCCTTCTTCAGGACAACTCAAGCATTATCTTATCGGAAAGCTGTCTGTGCGCCTCAGAAGACAGCATATTTCATCTCTTATTTACCAGATACTATTTGATACAGTATGGAAAGGCAGTATGGTATAGTAGAGTAAAATAGAACTGTATAGTCTGGTAAAATATACTAAAAACATTTGAAATCAGACACAGTGAAAGCTTTAAAAGGACATAAGGTATCTGTTTTATTCATACTTGAATTACTTATACCTAAAGAGTACCTGGGATACAGTGTCAGTGTGTTATGTAAACTATTGAGTGAATCTGTGAATGAGTAAACGATAGAGGTAATTGCTTTATTATCCTCTAGAATTGTGTAGACTGTCAGCACAGAAGCTATGTCTAAAGTTATCTATAAAGATATCTCTATTAAAGGTTTAAGGAAAGCTCTCCTTCTGTGGCATTGCTATATTGAAGGAGTAAATGTCTGAAGGGAATGTCTGTCCACTCAAGACGTATAAATGTTAACTCTAGAAATAGCAATGGAATCATCAACAATCAAATGGGTCTACTATATTAATAACATAGAAAAGTCATTGAGTCTGGGAACAAAATAAATTGGAGGTATATATTTTTATGGACAGTATTATATGTGCGGTTATCCTGCACGTAAATAATGGCACTTATTTTTATTCAGTTTCTCCAAAATTTATGACTAGGTGAGACAGCTCACATAAATATTGTAACGTATCAGCATTTCTAAACGATATCCACACATCTAATATCTAATTTATTATATTCTCTCTCCTAAGAGGGTGTTTATGCTTACTCTCAAGTCTTTGCATAAATGTCATCTTCTCAATAAGACCTGCTCTCATAACTCAACTTAAAAAATTTCAGTCCCATAGCCAGCAGTTCTAATCCACCAACCCTGCTTTGTATTTTGTCACTGTCATGTTCCATGTCACTTTTTATTTATTATGTACAAGTGTACTATCCCTTTCCAGCACATGCTCTACCGAACACTTTGCAAGCACAAATCTTTATTTATGTGTTTGTTTTTCACTAATGTATCTCTCATGCTGTGGAAGGTGCTGGTAGACATTTGTAGAATGAATAAATGAACCCTAACCAAATGATATTACTTAGCTCCCAGGCAAAAAAAAAAAAAAAGTCCAAACTTCACAGCCAAATTGTGGTCACATCAGCAATCTACTTTGGAAGCATTCAGCCTTATATTCTCATAATAAATCTCCTCCAACGACCCTCCATGTGACCGCTCAAATCAAACACAAACTCCTTCACTGAAGAGTTTTAAGTCATTGCTTGTGCTTACTTTGCTCTATCTAGAACTCTCTCTCTCTTAAATTGCCTTGCAAACTGGTGTCAATACTTATCTCTAGCAGGGAGATTACAGGCTCATCCTGTAATCCTAGCTACACCAGAGACTGAGATCTGAGATTCACAGCTGTAAACCAGGCAGTGGAGGAAAGTCTGTGAAACTCTTATCTCCACTTAACCACCAAAAAGCTGGAACTGAAGCTGTGGATCAAATGGAATTGTGTCCACAGAGATTGAAAAGCTAAGGAACAAGCGCAGGCCCTGAGTTCAAGACTCAGTACTGGCATTTAAAAATATATATATTCAGGCCCAGCGTTGGCGTCGGTGGCTCACACCTGTAATCCTAGCTACTCAGGAGGCTAAGATCTAAGGATCGCAGCTCAAAGCCAACCCCAGCAGGAAAGTCCATGAGATTCTTCTCTCCAGTAAACCACTCAGAAACTCAGAAGTGGCACTGTGGTTCAAGTGGTAGAGCCCTTGCCTTGAGCTGAAGAGCTGAGGGACAGCGCCCAGGCCCCACGACTGACCAAAAACAAAAACAAAACACTTAAATGGGGATGCACACTGACCCATTGTGACAACAAGATGTACAGGACACTATGTTGAAAATGAACTTTACAATGTTAGGGTGGGGGGAGGAGGAGTTAGAGCGGTGATGGTAGGAGGAAAACAAGAGGAGGAGGTAACAGTGTACTCATTACCCTACTCATGTAACTGTAACCCCTCTGTACAACATTTTTACAGTAAATAAATATATATATATATATATATATATATTCAGACAAGTGAGAAGAGGAAGGGATGGGTGGGAAGAATATGCTCATCAAATTTAATGCAGAGCCTACAAATAAATAAAATTGAGGGGAGGGGAGGGTTGAGAAGCTTGGGGATAAATGATGAAAGAGGTAACAGTGATCAAAATGCGTTGTAAACTTATGTAATGAATGATAACTCCTTTGTACAACTACCTAAAAGTAATAAAAAATTAAGGGAAGGGAGGAACAAAGGAAGGAAGGAACAAAGGAACAAAGGAAGGAAGGAAAGAAGGAAAGAAGGAAGGAAGGAAGGAAGGAAGGAAGGAAGGAAGGAAGGAAGGAAGGAAGGAAGGAAGGAAGGAAAGAAGGAAGGAAGGAATTCATCTGCACACCCTTCTTCTTATGGTTGCCACTTTGCTTCTTTCCATTAAAGATTAGCTAAATAAATGTTGGTCGAAACTAAAAACCTTCCAAACTAACTCCAGCACAGGACAAACTTTCTGACTCATCTTTCTCAAAATAGTTTGAAGGCTGTTTTGCAACTGCCAGAGATTTGTGTTTTACTTGTTGCAGGTGTGTACAATCTGTTTCCCCAATTAGAACCTACGTTCCCTTAGGCCAATACACCAGCCTTGTTTTACATTCCACAGTACTTAAACATTACTGGGTAAAGAAAACTTGAACTCTGGTTTGGCAGCAGAAAGCTATTGTAGGTGCAACAGACAGAAAAGAAGTATGAAAAGGAAATGTTTGCTAACGCGGGCAGATTGGAATGGAGACAGGGAAGAGGCAAAAATGTTAGTATACAGTTTGTACAGGGGTCATACCTACTCAACAGACAATGGTGTTTATTTAACTTAGTAGAGGTAGAGAAAGAGAGAAGGATGATAAGGGTCTAGACTGGATAATTCACAGGAAGAAATACAACTCAAGAACATTTTGAATGGACAAACATTAAACTGGCTGATGATATAAATCATCAAAGAGAGTAAGAGTCAGAAATGCCACCAAATCTTCCATGGCAATGTGGTGATTGTAAATGTGATACAACTGGACAGAGGGACATATTGAACAGTATAGGAGGAAGGAAGATGGATTTAGTTTTGGACAGATTGACAATTTACATATTGAAGGCAAGAATCCATTTTTTCTTTAAGATGTTTTGGAATAAGAATAATGGCCTTACATTGACTACATTGGATTCTTTTTTTTAATGATGTGCACAGATTTGAAAACCTCTTCTCTTTTCCTAGAACATGGACATGCTGTCTAGATTAATTTTCAAGACTCATGCTTTATACCCACTTTTAAAATCAGATTAGTCTAGTTTAACCTGCTCTAGTATAAAGGAATTTAAATTAGTGGACACATTTATACCATTATAATTGTGCTATAATTCTCATTTTAAATTTGATGGATCACCAGGAACTATTGGCTCATATCTGTAATCCTGGATTCAGAAGTATGATATCTGAGAATCATGGTTTGACCATGAACAGAAAAGTATGTAAGAACTTATCTTCAATTAACCTGAAAAATGTTTGGCGTGAAGGTGTAGGTCAAGCAGTAGAGTGAAAAAGCCAAGTTGAAAGTGCTAGGCCCTGAGTTCAACCCTCAGTACAGGCGCGCACGCGCACGCACACACACACACACACACACACACACACACAAACACACACACACTCACACGCACACTAATAATAATAGTAGTAGTAAATCTGTAATAATAATAAAAATAAATCTGTCAGCTGCCAGACTGAGGATTTGAGAGGAAAGAAGCAAGGGCTAATGAAGTCTTGGTTGTTTTGAGGTACGCACATGACGTTCAGGTTTGATGTTGCCTTTGTTGTTTTAAAAAAGCATATAAGAAGTTGAAGAGCATGAGGGCACAGAAACCAAATCTTAATCAGTCTTTAAAGTATTTCTAATGTTTTTAAAAAGAGGTTCAAATTCACTGTAGACTAGGGAGTTTAAGTGGAAACAAAAAGTTCTCTTTTGAGAGCTGTCATTTCTCGTAGTTTGACACTATTAATAATGTGGTGTAATGCTATTTTGGAAGTTTGGTTCTTGTCTTTTGTTCTTACTCTTTTCTATATTCTAAATGAAAGGGGAGAAAGTGCCTGAAGAATGATACTATACTGAATTCACTATCTCCTTTTGCACTATGTTCTCTCTGACCACAGCTGTAATTCTTTGAAGAAATGCCCTTTCGAAGCTCTATTTTTTTTTCCTGTTTTATTTGTCTCTTTAACCAACAACATTTTCAAGGTTTCTCACAAAGAATTTTTTTTTCAATTAAGATGAAAACTAGATCATGATGTGACCATTTCATGGGGAGTGTAACTTCCCTTTCTGACAGCTCCATTAGATCTGTCTGGTTATAAATCTTCATAGTTCTGACTTGCCTTGAAATCAGAAAGTGTTTTCATAATGCTGGTCTTTGTGAGCCACAAGCATGAATGGAAGCCTGGCAGGCATTGTATCCCTTTGATGAACTTACCTGTTTTAACTCAGAGCCAGGGTGGAACATTTACTGCTAAGTCTGATGATTCAGCTTTGATTGTTAATCTTATGAGGTGCATTTTGAATTTAAAGAATGTTTCTGAGGTCATTTTTTTCATCTTTATGTGCATAGTAATGTGCTGTGTACAAGTTGGGCTTTACAAAATCCACTGTTAGAAAGTTAATCAGTAGTCATTTTTTGTAAAACCATCTCTTTTGCTGGAATAATAATTTCATTGCATTTGTCATTTGATTTTGGTGAATATTTTTAAAGTTAAATGGTATGGTTTTAGATGTGATACTTCTAATTGCATTGGCATTCAAAAAGCACATTACCAAACATGTTAATATAATTCATACTTTTAATCTGCTCTAATACTATATAATCGTGTGTGTGTGTGTGTGTGTGTGTGTGTGTGTGTGTGTGTGTGTGTGTGTGTGTGTGTGTGTGTGTGTGTGTGTGTGTGTGTGTGTGTGTGTGTGTGTGTCTGTGTCTTCTGGGCCTTGAAGTAAGGGCCTGAGCACTGTCCCTGAGCATTTTTGCTCAAGGTTAGTTCTCGACCACTTGAACAACAGCTCCATTTCCAGCTTTTTTTTTCTTTTGATGCTTAATTAGAGATAAGAATCTTATGGACTTTCCTGCCAGGACTAGCTTCAAACCACAATCCTTAAATCTTAGCCTACCTGAGTAACTAAGATTATAAGCATAAGCCACCAGCATCTAACTTTATACTATATTTTTACAGTATGCATATATTAAAACTTTTTTTAATTACTCAGAATCTTAACCAACAGAAAATTGGATATCATAAAGGAAATACTTTTTAAGTGGTATATGAAGTCATTGGATAATTTTGATGACTTCATGAAAGTATAAACATAACAGCATTTGTTCAAAGTAAGAAATTAAAGAGTTTCTTTTTATTTTTTATTATTATAAAGGTGATGTACTAGTCAAGTAATGAGTACATTCTTTATAAACCAAAAGGCCATTAACTTTTAATAATGTTGTCTCAGATATTTCCTGGTAAGCTGTAATGATAATCGAAGACAAGCCTGTGGGATTGTGCCTTGTCTTATTGTTTAACTTAATAACTTAAAATGTTACTGAAAGTACCTTATATTTATTTTAGCAACTTGTCACTTATTTTAGCAATTTGTAAAGTAGCCTTCACACTCCAGGAAGAAACCATGTGAACAGGAAGAAAAGACAACTAGGATCTTATTTTTTTTAATTATGTTGTTGCTGCAAACTGACATATTTTTATTTCCTAAATTGAGAAAGAGATTACCGTCAGAGAATTCAAAAAAAAGATGAAACAATGTTTGCATACTAAAACCAAAAAAGTCAATCTTTAAAAAAAAATAAAACTAGAAAGTAGCATCTGGATTATTTTTTTCCTCTGTATAGCCCTATTTGAAATACACTGCATAGCTTTCCTACAACAGAAGAATGCTCTTGTTGTCACTACTGGGTGAGATCTACATATAATTCTTGCCTGAATAGCACTTTGACCCCCAACTCAAAATAAAGCAAGCAAATTTCTTCCATTTGAAATTGAATTTCCATAGTACTGTCTAAACCGAGTGTTTCCTCTTCATTTCCTTCTTGATACCATGCTTGAAACAAAATTGATTCGTTTTGTATAAATTTGCATTGAAAGCAACGTGTTCATTGTCAGCATTCTCGATTTCCCTTAACATTTTCCCACTTGTGAAACAGGTGAAGGTGAGATTAAATAAGATAATGTATGTTGAGCACATAGAATAATAAGCTTAATGTTTGTAAATTTCTTTTATAGATTGTCCTTCCTTTTTGCACTGCAGATCTATACAGTTCCATTGAGCCTAGACTTTTCGTTATGCTTTCGTGGAATTATTGAATAATTAATTAATTTATAATGAGCAAACCCAAAACCAAAAAAGAGAGAGAAGAAATAGCTCAGTTCTTTTACTTTTCAGTAAATAGAGTTGTCTCAAGTGCACAGTATGTTTGAATATCAAGGGTTAAAGGGATTGTTATATACTGGATATGGATGTGTTGGAATGCTTTAAAAAAATCGATTCTAGCTAATGGAGAGAATGTTTTTAAAGTGAACTATTGCTATTCCTTCAGTGAACCACATATAGCAGAAAAAATTGAAGTAAACACTGAAGGAGAGACAAGCTCTTCCTTATAGAATTAATGAGAATTGCAGTGATCTTCCATGCATTAGAATTGAAGAACCTTTTCCATGCCCATTATTCCCTAATGTCTAAAACCAGATAAGTAGCCTCTAATTTTAAATGTGCAATTATCCAAACAAGATGAATGTGCAGGATAAGGCTGGATAAGAATGTCTACCTTAATGTTAATATTTCTATTCTCCTGTATAATAGACACATAGTTGGCAAAAGCCACATTTCTATGAGATCCCCGAAAGACCGCAGCTAACTCAAGAGATGCATAGCCAGCCTCTGTCCTACATCAGTGATGGAGATTTGGCCCAAGGGAGACAAACCAGAGAATAAGCCCTTTGCTATTGTCCTTAGGAATGCTTTTTTATTGTCTTTTTAATCTTATAAAGTGCAAATTGATTACGCATGACAACATCTGAGACTTTTAGCAACCAGAGCTTTAAAATGTGTTTGTATATTTGGCTGAATCATTGTGAAAATTCTAAACTGGGGGAAAAACAACTTCAGAAATCATAAACTACCCATGTAATATTAAAGATAGAAGGAACTCAAACTAGAAAGTAGAACATGTTAGAGATGGAACATTGTTTTGGAGCTGGGATCTAAATGTGTTTGAAGTAAAGGGAAAAAAAATCAAATAGAATTGTCACTTGTCACACACACTTCCCAATTTATAGATTCGTAAGATTCTAATATGATTCTTGGCCAAGATATTTTAAAATGTCTTCTATTTGAGATGTTTAAGTTCTTAATAAATTGAAATTACTCTCAGGATGCTAGCTTCTTCTTAGAAAATAGTTTATTTTTTTTGCAGCATGAACACAGTCATCACTCACTATGAGGGCAAACAATATTTAGATATAATGTATTTTCCATGCTATGAAGATAATATCCATGCTTACTGGTGACATCTCTATGAGTTACATGGTTTGGGCATATATTTTGCAGATATTCACGTGTTTTTCTAAAATATTTGGGTTGAAGCAAACATTCAAGATTGCGTACACATGAAAGTACAACCAAGTCAAGGAGATGATTTTTTTAAATTGGCAAATAAATTCTAATACAAATTTCACCTCAGTTTTAAGGATCATCGTGATTTTCAGTAGAAGGGCATATTTATTGTAAACCCTAAGCAGTCTTTCTGAAACCTGAAAAAGATTTGTGAAAACAGCCTGCAATAAAAATCACACATGCTTCATAAAACACTACGTGATAGATATCACTTGCACCATTAAGAACTAAACGACAAAGGATGTAATTTCAGCTCTGGCATGCAATATTAATCGAAAGCCTTTAAAACATCTTGCTGATGGGAACTATGACAACGTGACATTGAAGAATTATAAGCTAAAGACATCTATCTTAATCAGATTTTTGAAGTAAATGCTGTAAAGCATAAAGTTGTTTCATTCATCTTTACATTTTCAAATGTTTGGGTGGGTGCATCATTTTTCTATGTGGTGCTTTAAATGAAGAGAATTCCAATTCAATACTTTAATGTATGAGTTACATATACAGAGTTGCAGCAAATTTCACTTAGCACATTGTGCATGCGCAAGCAATTGTTCCGTACTTCTATCATCCATGCTAAAGAAACATCATCTGAAGTAAACACCCTAAGTGATGTTGATGTACTTTTTAAATATAAACGCCTATGTTTGCTTTTTATAGATTTAGAAATAAAAATAGAATGTTCATAGAGTCCTCTTTGTAAAAGGAAATTCTTTTATGGCATATTAACATGCCAAAAATATGGAAAGTATACTCTTATTACTTTATTTAAGTAATGTCAAAAGACTGAAAATTAAGTGTTTGTGTTAAAATGGCACTTCACAGTTTATGCATATACTTTCATATACATGATCTCTTTTCATCCTTGCCACAAATTCTATTAGAGTGATCATTACCTCCATTTTACAGATGGAGAACTGAACATTTTTAAAAAGGAAAGTGATTTACCCAATTACCAAGTCAGGACATGGAATATGAACCCAGGAATGAATGTTTTTGTCTCCACCACATCGTATGTTGAATCTCTAATCCCCTATAGGACTGTATTTGTAGATGGACCCTCAAAGGAAGGAAGGAAGGTTAAATGAAGTTGTAAGCATATATAGCCTGACTATATAGGATTCACATCCTTAGAGAAGAGAGACAAATCTTCTCCTCCATTTATGAGACACAGCAAGAAGACAGCCACCTGCAAGCCAGGAAGAGAACTGTCACCAGAAAACAACATTGCCAGATGTTGTTGTCTAACTTCCAGAATTTATTTTATATATATATATATATATATATATATGTAAATCTAGTGCTCATTTACATCTTGCATGGAAAAAGCTAATAAATAAGCACTAAAGTATTTGCAGACTCATGAAACACAGATCAGAAGATCTGTGAAAGCATGACTCGGTTTCTTGGGGAAGCTTTAGGCTGACAGAAAAGGCTTGTAGTGGCACTGAGCATCCCAAAGAAAGAGGTATGCTTCCAGATCAACACATGACATACATTATTGTTTTAAATGTAGAGCAAAGCCTTGGAAAATACAGATCATGAATTTCCAAGAATTCATAGGCCTTCACATTTCTGGAGTACCTGCAGTGTATGAAGCCATAGGATACATATGTTCTTATTCTACTGTTGATCTTCATGATGTCTTCTCACTTCTCCATTGTTTTTACTGTACCATGCTGCATTCTCTA
The DNA here is from genome assembly GCF_024711535.1 of Dipodomys merriami. Taxonomy (NCBI): domain Eukaryota; kingdom Metazoa; phylum Chordata; class Mammalia; order Rodentia; family Heteromyidae; genus Dipodomys; species Dipodomys merriami. The sequence continues at coordinate 24,125,752 of NW_027202493.1, read as the reverse complement.
GGCTTCAGTTATTGAAGTCATTAAAGTGGAAAGAGAATTCTATATTCCTTGGGAGGAGGGTTTTAGTGTTACATCCACCTCCTAATAGTTCACTGAGCTATGAATTCATCAAGGAATCAACCTGTTGATGAAGTTAACACCCTCATGGCTCCAAACAGCTTTCCATAGGGCCATCAGCTGGGGACCATGTCTGCAACACACAAACCATTTGGGGGGAAACCACTTTATAAACACTGTATAAAAAATTTAAATTTGATGCAAAATGATTTCTCTTTGTAGATACTTAAAGACACCAAGCTTATTTTAAAAATAAAGATTATTTTAAATATTTATAACAGAAGATCATGTAGGATATTCATGAAATCAATTCATAGTGGAGTTTTATAATAGTTAATATATTTAGTTATTTAGCTATAAGTATCCATCCCTCTGGTTTCTGCTAACTTACCTTGTATTCTTTCTTCTGTAACAGACATTTTCTTTATAAAGAAGAATAGTGATCTGAAGAGCATAGCAAATCCTGTATTGTTTAAAATATTTAATTTGCTCTTCTTCTCAAGAAAAAAAAACCACATGTCACAGAATGATACCGCTTTTAGTTGCCTTCCAGTCTGCCCTTACCCATATTACAAGTGTGTTTTATTTATATCATATCATATACTCCACTTAAAGTCAATAAAATTTAATTGCACTAAAATCAAATGCTCATTAGGTAATAAGGAGAGAGAAAAGTGTTTATTGATTATATGTCAACAATTGTCTACTCTCAAGATTGGGACAGCTTCTTCTTTTTATTTTTTCTTACTCTGTCAGGTAAGATCTTTTCAAATAAGTAGAAGATTGTCCTGAAACACACAGAGACATTTTTTTTACACTGAGATATTTTAAAGGCATTTTATACAGTTTTCTAGGCATGTATAGAAGATATGGTGCAAGTATAGTTCTGTTAGGAACCATTATACAAAACCATGAATTCTGTAGAGGACAATATGTCTGTGGTGTCACTGGTGTTAATTATACGGCGAGATGAACTACTTTAACCAGCACAACTGCCAGTTACACTTGTTTCTGCCCACTGAAATGTCAGGGTGCTTGACATTTAGATTAACTGCCCACTTGTAACAACAACCATGAGAGCCAAAATAATATTGTGAAAAAGAAACTGGCATTTATAACAAGTTACTCTTTTCTCTTTTTTTGTCTAAGACAAGGACTCAAACTTGGTATCTGATGCTTTACCCTCATTGGCCTACCACCTGCACCACAACTCCAACCCCACAAGTTACCTTCTAAATAAAGTGCATCCCCAAATCTTCCTACTGAATAACAAATGAGAATTTTTTTTAAACAATCAAATGAAATTAGAAAGAGATGGTGTGTGTGTGTGTGAGAGAGAGAGAGAGAGACAGGGGACACAGAGCCAGAGAGAGACAGAGAAAGTACATATGTGTATTTTTCTCTGTTATTTGACAATCATAAGTGTGGCATTAAGAACTCTGGGAGAAAAAAACAAATTAAAAAGAACTTAGGAGAAGGCTGCTTAAGTCACTCTAAAAGTTCTGTTCTAGCCTTCTGGAACTCTTATAGTACATATTGAGCTTTTTCATTCTCCTTTTATATTTGAACTACCCATTCATATTTGTATTTTTGCTGCTAAGTGATTTTCCTGTCTGTTTTCCAATCCATTATACTCTCTATAGTTGTTCTTAATATACCTTTTAAACCATACCATGAGATTTTAAATTTCAATGGCTACATTTCTTCTGTTTATAGACATTCCAGTTTTTATTAAGAAAGCTGCCTCATCTTTTTTTCGTGGCATCTAGTTCCTGGGTTTGAATTTTACTTTTAAGTCCTTCAACAGTTTAAACATGTGAATAGTTTTTTGGTTTTGGTTTTGGTTTTTTTCTTTTCTTTTGTTGGTCCTGGGACCTGAAATCTGGGCCTGGGTGCTGTCCCTCACCTCTTCAGCTCAAGGTGAGTACTCTATTACTTAAGCCACAGCGCCACTTCCGGCTTTTTCTGCTTATGTGGTGCTAAGGAATCAAACCCAGGGCTCATGCATGCAAGACAAATTCCCTACCACTGAGCCACCTTCCCAGCCCCCACGTTAATAGTTTTATCTAATGGTTTTACTATCAGGAGGTAACAATGTAATATTTATTCTGTCAATAAGTATTAGCTCAAAGCAAGTGGTTTTCTTTTAAATTTTGTGATTTTTTTTTTACTTTTATTGGCTGAAATCTGATTGGAAGCAAGATTTTTGTCTATGGAAATTCTTTTGGACTTGGATTGAGAGCATATTCCTTTAAAAAGTACTGCATTGACTTCTGCTGGGTGCCCAGTCATGGCATAGCTGACCCAGGATAACAATTAACATGCATTTCATGGCCTGAGGCATCAGCAACATGTTGAGTTGAACAATGCCAAGGAAGCCCAAGCAGTGGATAAATTTTCATGAATTGTTTTTCTTTCTCTAAGCATAAGATAACACCGCAGAATTTCTTACTGTTCCCTTTGCAATGATCTTTTAAGGTCTAACCTATGATAGAACATAGGTTAGTACTGGAAGGGTCTAAGTATTACCTTGGGGTCACAAGAACAATTAAGACATTTTTCTTGTTGTCTCTTAATACCCAAAAAAGGCTACATAGTCTGGCAAACCTCCTTAGGGTAACCAAAGTGGCAGCTCATGGGCTCTTGACATTTTTTTCTGTCCCCTCTTTTAGCTCCAACTTTCCTTGGAGTCCAATGAGACTTACCTAAAGTATAACAGCAACTGGAAGGTTAACATAATTGGCTATTTTGTTTTGTTTTTCCTTTTTCTTTTTGTTTTTATTTTAATGTATTCTCAATGCCTACAACAGAGCCTGGGATAAAAGTATATACTCAATAATTATACTGAATAAAGTAATTCTAAAGGTATTTATTATTATATCTTACCCAGCATTCTGTGTGTTTTATTAGAAGGGATATGGCTGGTAAGGTAGACTGCTACATTGTCTAAAATAGAAAAAAAAAGAATGAAAAGATTTATAGATGCATACTTTATTTCTTCTAACCTTCTTATCAATGAATAACCCTAAATTAACTAAAACAAATTCCTTTGAGGCAGTAAGTATAGCCAATCAGGAAATCTCTGTATACTAAGAAATACCTTTTAAAAAGGTAATTTTTGTTTGACTTGTGGGCAACTGATGGTCACTATGGCAGTGAAATTTTTAAGTGGTATATTTTTTTCCTTTTTTTCCTTTTTTTTTTTATTGTGAAAATACTGTATAGAGAGGTTACAATTACATGGGCACGATAATGAGTACATTTCTTATCAAGCATTGTAGCCTCATCCTTTGTTTCCCCTTCCTTAAGTGATATATTTTAATGAAGGATTTGCAGTACTTTTTAAATGGACCACTCACATTCAAACACTTAGCTTATATAAAAACCCTAGACCAATTAATAAATCAGAGAAACAGGTTTATGGGAAAGTGTCTTTCTGAATGAGGTGGTCTTTTTCCCTGCCAGTTGCCATTGTACTATTTCATACGGTCATCTTATTGTAATATTTCAGGGTTGGTTGGAAAGGAGAGGAACAGATACCATCTTATCTACTTTTGCTTTAATGAGAGATCTATTAGGTTTGTGGTATAGCTGCAAACATGTATTCCTCAGTTCATATATTCTCCATTTGCAAGAAAAATTCTTACTACCTACTGCTTTTTTTTCCTTCATAGGGAAATAATGACTAGTCTGCTTTGTGAGATTTTCAGAGCAAAGGAGACATTTATTTATAACTTACTGCTTCCACTGTCATGAAAATCAATTCTCTAAGTCCCCATCTCTGAACCATCTCTACATCTTCAACAGTCAGACCTTTAGGGAGCATCCAGAACCAAACCATTACTCTTGATCTTCCTGTACTTGGAAGATCCACTTAAAACTCTGCTGACTGTAGTTAAAACTAGTATGGCTATGCAATATAGAAAAACAAGAAGAGATTTACATGATTTGCTAAAAAAAAAATAGTTACTTTTGAAAAAGATTGTTTTGTTTAAGATATTTTGGACAAAGTATATGGTCCACTTGGAAATAATAATAAATACATTTAGAAATCCAAAACAAAAGCTTTAATTCTACCTTAAATGCTAACCCCAAGTACATGGGCTTTGCACCTCTTAAATAGTCTGTGGATCACATTATGAACTCTTACAGGACCAAGGTCAGAGCTTCTGTTCATTTAGTTAATTTTCTAACATCCAACAGCAAGGAAGCCCCATGTAAATGAATGCTGCTGCTCAGCAATCTCTGGCATTTCTGTAAATTACAAAAGTTTTTGTTCACATTCTCCCTCTCTTTCTTCTCTTCCCCTGTTTCTGCCTCTTTCTCGCCATCTTCCTTTCTCCTTGGTCCTTTTGTCTTTTCTTAACCCACTTTTCTCAAACTACAATTATCAATTATCCTAAGAGCAGCACAGCTTTCAGCCCTGATGTTCTCTCTCCCTTTCAAATTAGGGTATTTTTCCCCTGGGGACCTCTGCAGCCAGTCTAGGGAAGGACAAGGACAGGTTGGGGAAGAAAGTGGGTGGGAGGGAGGAAGCAGTCACAGGGGCAAGGCCTGTCCAGCTGTGCATACCTGCTCACAGCACGTCCAGCCCCCTCTCCTCCTCCCCTCTCATCTCACACTCACCTTCCCCCTGCTTCACACAAACAGAGCACACACACGTGCATACACACACACACACACATACACACACACACACACACACATGCTGACATACTCACACAAAGATACTTTATTTCCCAGCAGGTATTATTTTCTCTCCTGGCTTTCTTGTTTGAAAGTCCATTTCCACTCTGCTCCCCAAGGACCACAGTCTAAGTCTGAAAACCACATAGGAGCTGGAGCTGAATTGCACACAGCAATCTGGGAACTGCCAATAGTGGCTTTTCAATTTAAAAAAAAAAATCAGTTGTATGTGGTGGTGCACCCCCCCCCAAAGTCCCAGTTTCTCAAGAGGCCAAAAGAAAAGAATTGTTTGAGCCCACAACTTTGAGACCAGTCTGAGAGACATAGCAAGACACTCTGATAAAAGAATTCAGATCAGTAGATCTAGACAGATAATTTTAAACAATTGAAGCTCTTTTTCTTTTTCTCTTCCTTGACGTGATTTGTACTCAAATTAGTGGGGCAAAAAAGTCACTCAGATTACTAGCAGATTCCTTCTTATGTCGATATTGGCATGACATTATGTTAGCATTCCTGGGATTTGAACTCATGTCCTGCTTGCTAGGCAGGCATTCTACCACCTGAGCCATTCTTCCAGCTAGTATTTGTTTCTGTGATATTTCCCTTTTGTAAATTTCTTACCTGTTAAAGCAAAATGTATTTGTTAGACAGTGTTGGTTGCGTGTTCTTGATCTTGTGATGATCATGTTTCTTAGATGTTGAGGCTCTTCTATTACTGTTTTTCTTCAGACTATTCCACCCCAAAAGGACAGAACTACTTTTAATAACAGTTACCTTTTATTACTTACGTTATTCTAGGTGCTGTGCTTTTATATTCTTTAAATATGCACTATACAATACATGATGCTCAGAGCAATTTATTAAAGAAAAAATAGAGAATTTTTTGAAAAAATGGGGTTCATTTTCAAATAATTTAATTTCCTTTTAACAGTTGTGTACATAAAATGTTTAAGAATATTTCTAATCATAAGCTCTAAAATACAAGGAAAACATGGCATTTCATAAAATATTAACATTTAGAAATGTATTTTATATAGTTTCATATGTTATGCATAGTTTATATTTATGTTTATGTCATTTATGTATTCTTATATTTCAGACATCCTTATATAAGAGTGTTTAAGTATTCTTTTGTGTGTGTGATTGCCAGTCCTGGGTTTAAACACAGGGCCTGAGCACTGTCCCTGAGCATTTTCGCTATCGACTAGCATGCTACCATTTGAGCACAGCTCCACTTCCAGGTTTTTTTTTTTAGTAGTTTATTGGAGATAAGAGTCTCACAGACTTTCCTGCCTGGGCTGCCTTCAAACTGCAATCCTTAGATCTCAACCTCCTCAGTGCTAGAATTATAAGTGCGAGCCACTGGCTTTAAGTCTTACTTATTCATGTGTGTTATGCAATCTTCTCATTATTTACACATATCAGTGCTAGATTTTAAATATCAGAACAATTGTTCCAGTTACAAAGCCAGTGAATGGAAGTAGTAACATAATAGCCTGCCTGAATCCAGGGCCCTTAAGAAACTTGTCTTCAACTTTCATGTCTGTTAATACATTTCCCAAGAAGACTGCTTAAGGGAGGAAAGATTTATTTTTGGCTCCTGATTTCAGAGAATTCAGGCTTCACAGGATTTAGCCTGTGGTCTTTTGGTCCCATTGCTTTAAACCTGAGGTAAGGTCAAACATTATAGGAAGATCACCAAGAAGTGGAGAGAGAGAAGCAGCAGCCACGGACAATCTATGTCCTCTATAGGCACACCCTAGCAGCCTGCTTCCTCCAACCAAGCCTACATCCTAGCAACCTAGTCAGCATGAACTCCTCCCATTTTTGCTGTTGTGACCCAGCACCTCCCAGTAGCACCACCCAGCTCCGGGCCAAGCATCAAACATATGAACCTTTGAGAACATTTGATTTCCAAACCATGGCAGTGTAATTCCATAAGCCAGACCCAAAGAAACATAGGTCACATGGTTTCCCTTGTTTGCAACAACTAGTATACATCTAGGATAATCTTACCAAACAAGCAGAAAAGGTAAAAACTATTGCACATATGACCAGATAAAATGATAGTAAGCGAAATGATAGGGACAAGATAGGGACACAAGAGGTTTTATCTTTGCCGCTGTTGCTTTTATGTATTGTGTGATTTTTGTTTGTTTCTTTCTTTCTTTTGAATGCTCTTCCCCCTATGGTATAATTCCTGTTGTCACTGTATTTTATTCTGGTGCCCTGCATCTTGTATATACATTTTTCTAATTTGGGGAAGGGAAGGGAAATAACAAAATGCTGAAACAAGAATAAAGGTTTACCCAGTGTAACAATGAGATGTAAAAGACACTATGTTGAAACGAACTTTACAACTTTGGGGGGGGGGAGAAGAGTTGGGAAAGTTGGAGGGAAGGGACAGTAGGGGGGAAGCAAAGGAGGAGTAACAATGCTAGAAAAGAAATGTACTCATTACCTTACTATAACCCCTCTGTACAGTATCTTTACAATAAAAAAAGATATCAAATCAGTAGGAACATATTTAGGAGGTTTTGAAGTACATACAGTATTCAGTGAAGGTACTAAAATCTCCAAAGGAATTTAAGCTATAGAACCTTTATTCCAGAGTGTTAGATTTTAGTTGTAAAGTAGGATATGCTTACAGATTACCATCGGTTACATTTTAGTTGGTAAGCTTCACTTTTTTGCCATTTTTTCACAGTCATTTATTCACCAAATATTTGTTAAGCATCTATCTTTGCATAGTCTTTGAGAGCTTAATGATAAAGTACACAGATACTTCCCTAGAGAATTTATCAGCAGATATGAGATCTAAAAAATTTAACTGTGGAAGAATGTCTAGAACCATAACAAAGAACAAAGTATTATCTAAGATGACTTGGGAGTAGAAATAGACGATTGTACCAAAAGAAAACAGGAGGATCACCTTTCTAAGAACTTGACATAAGGCAGGACATGACATTGAACTGACTGTGCCTAAGAGGACAGATATAGTCTATGGTGAGCACAAATAACTTGACTAGCACAAAGGATATATACAGAAGATGCATGGGAGAAATTTTGCAAAATTTATATTGTATTGCTTTATTTAACTAGAGATTAGGGGCGTGGCTCAAGTGGCAGAGCACCTGCCTACCAAGTGCCAGTTACTTTGTTCAAACTCCAGTATATATATATATATATGCATAATATGGAACAAATAAAATATAACATTTACCTTTAGAATTTAGTTTATGCACTTGGGAGCTATTTGGAATTTTTCAGGAGTGAAATCACTGTTCAGAGCTGTGCTACAGGAGCATTATAGTGGTGACTGTGTGAGGTCTAATTGCCCAAAATGCATTATATCCCAAACCTTTGCTCAGGTCTAGGCAAAGCCTGTATCAATGGATTAGCTCAAAATGGAGCTCAAGCTATATTTGCAGTTCCAATTTCTCTGTGGGCTCTGCCTACTTCTATTAGAGTCTTAAACACACTTAAAATCTCCAAATCCACACCCTGTTCTTTGTGCCCTTGACATAAAAAAAAATTTCTCTGGCATTCAGCTGTTCTTCATGTGAAGACTTAAACAACTTCCTTTGTCTTCAGTACCACTTAGAGTTAATGCTTGTTTTAAGCAAGTATTTTTAATCTCACAAATATACCAAGCCATAGAACTAGTTATGTGTTCCTACTTGTGTTGGCATTTATGTTTTTTACAGTAAGACTGTTATTCCACTATAAAAATGTAGAGAACTATACAGTAGGCATTTTGTCCATTAATCCCAAATCTGGTTTTATCTTTTCCACTTTGAATCTTCCTTTATTTCATCATCCTTTCTGACTTATCTTGCTTCAATTTCTATATGCATTTCATGTTGATTAAATTGATATAGGTCAACCTATCGCCTAGCCAGGTCTTGAAGTTTGCTGCTTCTTTTGATGGTCTGCTACCAATTTTAAACTTCTGGCTACCCACTCTCTTTTCATCAGACTCTACTTTTACTCTGTTCCCTCAAGCCTTAGCTAGAGCCTGTGTGTCACCATCTAGACTTACTTAATACTAGGATTTTGGATCCTGTAGTTGAATCAAAAGAGGTTCCAGGGGACAGAGCACACCACTCAACAGGCCTAGACAGTTCACTAGAAAAAGCATGGATATTTGTGTGGTGTCTTGTACATTGTACGTTTACAGTAAATGCTTGCAAAAACGAAGGACTGAATTTAAGGAGAGCCACTGAGGCGTGTTTTTGACAACCTTAAATGGAAGCATACTTCAGTGGTTGTTTTGATTCGTTGTAAGAAACAGAGACCTGAATTAACATCTTGAAATACATGATGATGATGATGGTAAAATATGATGATTGTGAAACCATTTAATTTTCAATAACAATCTATATATTTACATATATATGCTTTCACTTTTTACTCCCTTAGCACATCCTCAAACATATAAATTCTCTAAATGCTTGTGAGGTGATTGGTCAAGTCCATAAATAAATAATAAATGAGTGGATTTCGTTAAACCCTTAAAATCATACCAAGATGGAAATGAAGATAATATTATTTCTTACATTACAGTTGAGAAAACACTCACTATCATGATGCCTGACAGAACTAAATTTGTTCTCTAATAAGCTACTTTTGTTACAGATAATATAATATCTATCTGCTTTTTCATAACTTCGTAAAGGATAATATTATTTTTTGAGGTTGCCATGCTTCAAAAACAGGATGGTGTCTCACACCCTCACTTATTTGGAGTCATAATCTTGTTCCTTTTTCCTTTGAAGTCATTCTCTCATTTTTTTCTTTGTGTCTATTCCATTGACACCAACCAATGAGTTATAATCTCCTAACTGCAACTTGTGGGTACCATGAGCAGCTTTATGCATTGTGTCTTAACTCTAGTCATATGTACCGATGCATTAATTAGCAATGCTAATTAATGGTATGATACCTGAATGATAAATTTCCTCTGAATTTTTAAGCTGTCAGTTTCTTTTCTAACACAATTACAAGTCCATGTGCCATTTTAACCCTGTCAGACCCCTAAAAGCTGATTGCAATTTAACTGACATGTTAGTATTAATGATTTGTGCTGAATACCAAGTGAATGAAGTAAATTTCTGTAGTTTTCAATTGGGGTACTTTGAGAAGAGAGTTTGTACAAGGAATTAGCTCTATTTACAAACATTGAGCTATGAGCTACACCCCTTATTTCAAGAATAAGAAATTGCTAGTTATTAAGTTGTGTGATAATAGGTTATTTGATACCATTAGAAACCTGCAATAATTACTGATGCTAGAGCTATGGGAAGAGTTACTTTTTATTGTAACTCATAAAGAGACTTGATAATATATATTCCAACTATTACAAATCATCTATTCATTTCATATAACCTAAATTACAGGGTTAGACTATATTATTTGGGTTAATAATCACTGCTGGAGATTACACTGTATATGAAAGATAGTCCCCGTGTTTCCTATTCTCTTTTAATACATGCATTTATATTAATAGCATGATTTAGTGCATCACTTTAAAATTGTATTGCATTTTTGAGCTGCATTTAGTTTTTAAAAAAGTAAAATGGGCATCTTATGTGAGTGGAACAATAATAAGTTTAGCGCTAAATTAAAGAGTCATCTGTTAACTCAAATGTAGTATTTGTCAATTCTAGCACGTCCAAAGCTAGGTAATGAGATTGAAAAGTAGGTCTCAAATGTTACATTAATTTGCCACTTTTTACATATGACTCACTAGCTTAAGGGAATTTTTTTTCTAAAGTCTTAACACTGTTTTGGAGTTGAGGGATCCTTTATGATTCTGTTTATAACAAAATATTTGTAACGTTAACATAGTGGTGGGGGTCTCTCTGGTCACCTATGACTTACTCTAAAACGTAGTTATACTGCATACTGTGAAATTGGAAAATCTGTTCTGTGTGTGTTCTAATGGATGTAACGGTCATTAAGTATATGAGTCTTCTGACGTTGTAATCAGATGTGATTCAGTCTGTTAAGTATCCATGAAACAACATCTGCTTCACGGAGTGACCTTCTGCTAAAGAATACTTAGCGTCTATTAGCAGATCATAGTGCAGATCTGCCTTATTTGAAATGCACTAAACTAGAGTAGTCTACTGCTGTTTAGCAACTAGCTTGTAATAATTTATTGCAGTTAAATAAAGCTTTAAAAAAAACTCCATTAAATAATTATAGGGATTATATGCATTTCAAAAACCTTTGTGTTCTACCGAAATTACCCATTTAATTTCAGGGTTGGTTTGTTTAAAAAAAAAAAACTAAAATCTAAAGGCACCATTAGGGGAGCTGTCAGACGCTGTTTTCTGTAGGTGTTAATAAAATCAGATGAAAAAAATCTGAAACAAATTAAAACCAAAAGCAATTTTACCATCTGTTGTATATTAATTAGAACTTTGTGTATCAAGGGTAAACTTGTTCTTAGAGAATGTCACCAAAACACCCGCTTAATAGAATAATATGCAAATTTATTACATTATGGATGTATATGCAGTTTTTAAAATTCTAATTCATGATACAGTGGATACCCAGGAAGTTGATAGTATATGTAGAGTATGCAGATATGTATATCAATGTATACATAATGAGTTTTCCTATCTCTTTTTTTCTTTCAGAGCAACCCGCAAACACCCAAGGCCAGTCTACCCTGCAGCCCTTGCCGCCTTCCCACAAGCAGCACTCTACACAACATCATCCATCCATCACTTCTCTCAATAGGAACTCCCTGACCAATAGAAGGAACCAGAGTCCGGCCCCGCCGGCTGCTTTGCCCGCCGAGCTGCAAACCACACCCGAGTCCGTCCAGCTGCAGGACAGCTGGGTCCTTGGCAGTAATGTACCACTGGAAAGCAGGTAACACCTGCATATGAGGCTTTCAGATCATTTGGTTGTTAGAATCACACAATATACCTGTGTGCACAGGTATATAGTCAGCAAGTCAAATTTTTAAACAGCTAGTATATTAAAAAATGCAGTCCACTAAGAAAAATTTACTATTATATCCATTGTGTTTTGTTTTTTCTAAGATTGGTTCTAGGGGTAACACTACTAGCCAGTGAGCAAAAGCATTAGGTAGCAAGTTCAAGCCCCAGTCTCAAACCTAAAATAATAATGTTCAGATTGGTTTTAGAATGTTCATAAGTTTTTTAGTTGTTGGGCCAGTGAACTTTCCCATTCTTTACAATATTTTGTTCCGTCCAAGAGATGATAGTCAATGACCTCTGTAAAATATTTTCTCACTGCTGTTGTGGGTTTGTTTTTTCATATTTACACATTATTAGACAAATGTCGACAAGAAAGGAGATGTAAAGTGTGATTGCTAGCTATGTGGCTTGATTTGATGAACAGGTTTAGCAATTGTTTGGTTCTAGATTCTCACATTTCTCAGGCTACATTTTGTTTACACTGTCATAAAATTAGAACTGAGCTCCCATTGATGATAATTGAAGCCAAGTCAGATGACAATTTGCTATAGATATGTGTACTTTCTTATAGTAAGAGGAAGATTGGACTTACTTTTTTAAAGTACCTTGCCAGCATTATTTCCTAAGACAGTATTCATTCTTAAGACAAATCTATTAGGAAATTCTTCATAGTGAACTGAAATGTATTCCTAAATTGTACAGACTATTATGGTCCTGTTTCTATCTGACAGCCCCTGGATTTTCATACATCTCCCAGAAACTTCATTGACAGAATTATGTTTCTCTGTATACAATCTGGCATTTCAGTAACATTCTGAAGTTATAACTTGTAGCCTAAGCTTGCTCACATGTGGCTATCTGCTTCTACAAAAATAGACAATGGTTAAAAAACCATTTTGAGCTGATCATCCTCATTATTAAGTATCTCTTGCTACATAAAATTTCGCCTCCTTCCTTTGAACAAACTTGAATAGTCAGTCTCCTTTATATAATGTAGTACATGAATCAAGAGTAGCATGCCTTTCCTTATTAGTCCTTTCTGGAGCTTGGCATCAAAATTCTTCTGACATTCCTATTATTATTCTATTTCTTCAGTGCCCTAAGTTTCCCTTTGTCTTAGAGAAAAAGAATTACTATCATATAAAAATTCAGAAAACAGAGGACTCTAGATTCACTGCCCGGGTATCCTTTCCCTCCCTAGCTATCTTCAGCATTTAAATGAGCTACTAATCATTTTTAGACCATCTATCTTACAATGAATAAATTGCTATTTCTTGCCATTAGCTGTATTAGCTATATCAGTTCTGCTTTGAGGATGAACTAGCAGGAGGTCCTCACAGTTGTCAATAATAAAATTTTTTCTGTCTTTTCTTTCACTCTTGACCTAAGAACAAGGTTCTGAGAAACTCTTAACTTTTTATCTATAAGGTCAGCTCCTAGTAGTTGAGTTTTATTGTTTGTTTTGTATTATTGAACACTCTTGTGGGAGAAATTAGAAAGAGAAAGAAAAGAAACAGGAGACAGCAGCCAGAGTTCTTTTCCCCTAAGACAAAGAGCCATGTGTACATGTATACATTTCCTGAGGTTATTAGCGCAGAGCTAAATTTACCCAGTGTAATTAATTAGCACACAGGAACAGCTAATCAACACTGATTCAGTATTGTCATTTGGAAAAAAAATTATCAGGAAAAAAGTAATTTTCCAGTTGAGTCATCAAATTGAATATGGATAATTGCGCTGTAGTTGACAATAATTGTTTTGACAAATATTTATGAAATATGTCAAGTTAAATCATCAGAAACGTGTTTAATTTTAGTGATGTGTTGTATAACACCAAAGCCCCAGAAACTGTCAATAAGAGATTTAGTATTCCTTGAAGTCATGTGTTACAGTTAAGAGACTTTGAATCAATTTGAGAAAGATAGGATGGTACTCTTTCTCGGGACTCTACTAATAATTTTTAAGTAGAAGGAGGGTGAGAAAAGAAAGTCGCTGGTTAGAAAGAAATCCATTAAAGCCATTTGTAATATGACCACTGGTTTTTCTTCAAGCCATGAAAATGATCATTTTCAAAAGGAGTCATTTCTGAGATTTGCTTCTATTTTTCAACAATACCATTAATGAACTATCAATAAAACTATATTGTATAGTTTTATGAATGGCTATAGGCGTAAAACAATTAATGGATAATACCTCACCAATAGGTAGAAAGAATAATGAACCTAAAACTTGTGCATCATGTTTACAGATTTTAATCTGTACTGTTGTTTCAGTGGAGTTTTTTTTTATCCAACATTCACATCTTATAATGTTGATAATCAAAGAAATGATATTTCCTCTTGCAGACTCACAGTGAAATCAGCCTAAGCAGCGACATGAAAATCTCACACTGTACTGACACACTACCACTGTGGTTTCTTTAATAGTCTCACTTGGTTGGAACTCTGGAGGTGAAGAACTAGTCTTATTTATCATTGATTTTTCCTTTTTTGTGTTAAGGTTCCCTATTGAGTATGATTCCCAAGCTCAGTTTCAGCTATATTTACAACTTTATCCAGACTTCCAGGTCACCTAATTCCATTGTATAGTTTCATCTTGACAGTTACTACAATTTGTATTCATTTTACTAATTATCCCTTTCATGAAACTGTCACTTAAAAGATGTAAGCTCTCAATTATAATATTTGATTACATATAGCAGTTATGTAAACATCTAGATTTTCTTTCCCCTTTTCTTCTCCCCTTAGCTCCTTTGAGCACATATTAATAGCACCTGGTAAAATGGCTTATAATTGCCCACAAAACAAATCTCAGTAATTTGTAGATTTACACTTTACGTGAAGTGTTAGAGAAAGCATAAAACATTTTCCACTTTGTCTTGTATGTTTCACTGTTGCTTTCATTTTGATTTATTAGAAAGCTTTCTCTTTTTATTTTTCTTTTTTTTGTTACCAAGCCCTTTCATGCTTCCATAAAAATGTTTATTTCCTTTCTCTGATGAATTTAACATGTGTTATTCCAGGAGACAATCAATATTATTGTGTACTCTATATTTCTACTCAGTGAACCAGGTAGTTCTGGTCTGTATTATCCAATGAGTTTCAGATCTTTTAGAGTCAAATCAGGAGTTAAATAAGCGTTAACACTGATTAGAAAGTTTTATATTTTCTTTTCTATCCAGTCATGTTGTATAAGATAATAGCAAAAACTGGCTTGCATTTTCCTTAAAATTCCTTTTCTTTGAGCTCAATATTTCTTATAGTTTGGATGATTCACTTGCCCTTTGTTCATTCTATACTTCTGCTGCTTCTGTCTATAATAGCTACAATAATACTGAACAGGGGGAAAAACTTAGACCTAACACAGTATAGCAGCAGCACCTATAAATATAATGCCATCACTCTCATTGGGAGAGAAACCTTGACCTTCAGTAATTGTAAAGTTAATTGTCTTCAAGTTCCTCATTTATATATGTGAATTAAGCAGCTTAGTAGTTACCGATTAGATGTTAACAAATGGTTCTTTCGTAGCCATTTAATAAAAGATTTATTAAAGTCTTGTTTTATTATGACGTCCACTTTGGCATCAATACTTCATTAGTTATGCTCCCATAGCTTTTTACCTGGCATTCAGTTATGCTTCACTAATTATTAATGCATGAAATTGCATATCAAATTACCTCTTTATTAGTGCATTTTTAATTTAAATACTGACATGTTCTGGACTACATTCATGTGAGATCAATTTCTCCAATCCTTTATACAAGATAGAATACCTAAAGAGAAGTATTGTTTACTAAGATACTACCTCTTTTTTTTCTTTTCTATCTTCACATGTGTTCCCTTGCAGTACTAGTTATTGGACCTAGGATCTCACACACCCTAGGCAAGAGAACTACTATTGAGCCACACACCCAGCTCTTTTATTTTAGTTTTTGAGATAAGGAGTCACTAACTTTGCCAATGTCTAAAGCAGGACCCTCCTGCTTGCCCTCCGACACTTCTGGAATCATGAAGATGTTCCACCATACCTAGCTTTTTTTCCACCTTGAAATGACTGGAGGGTTAGACAAGGGAATCATACAAACACCAAATCAGAGTCAGTTTTACCTATTGAAATTGTGAGCAGGATCACACACAGAGTGAACTGGTAGTACCAAGAGAAAAGTTTTCTGGTTAATGGAAATGTAGGCCCCCCCCTAAAATTGATTGGTGGGTTCTGTATCCTTTTGTTAATAATACCTTGGAGATATCTAAAGATACCTGTAGGGAAAAAGAATGTCACACAATATGGAAAAATGATGAGAAAATTAAGAAAATACTAAAAAAATAAATAAAAAATAAAAAAGAAAGAAAATACTAGCACAGATTTCAAAATCAAACCATGGCCTGCCTAGGCTTAGAAATTCTTAATTTTTCAGTGTTTTATCACCACTATTTATTTTATTTTAAAAAAACAGTAAACTCACCCAAAAATGTGTTTATTAAAGCCAGTTGGATTCTAGGTCTCTTACAATATAGCATCTTTAATAATTTACAGTGTTTTTTAAGGTCTATAAAGACATATGTGCACATTGTAAAAATAGTAAGAAGAAAAAAAAGAGGCTGGTACAATATACAAGAATTTGTTAAATGGTATTTATATCTAAGGTGGTTGCAGTTGTGATTTTTAAACCTTCATCACTGTGAGAGGAGACATTGGATGCCTAGCAGAAGGGGCCTAATCTCTGTAGTGACCATGTAACTCAGCATCCAAACCAGTACACTTCTACAGCATAACCTGTTGCTGTCCAGACAGAGGGACATGGTACTACCATTCCAAGTGTATTCCCAGAATAAGGTTCATTTTAAGCATGTAATGTCTTATACTTCAGATAAGATAGGGATCAAATAGGAGAGACCAACTTTTGGTTGAATACTCAATTTGAATTTTTCTAATTTCTAATGAGAATTTATGACAAATATTTAACCTTTCATTGACTCTATATATTGTGTGGTGCTGGCTCACCACACAATGTAGATCCTATTATTGGTCCCAAAATAATATACAAAATATTTATCTTCATTTTTTTCCTCAGAAATATCAAAAGACTAAGAGGGGAATATATAATGAAGGAAGTATATTGAATGAAACTTTATTCAGGTTCAACTTCCATTGCAAAATAGTGTGTTAGTTTCAAAAGTAAACCTATATTCATAAGAATGTAAAACAAATATGAAATTTGGTTTTGAATTTACTCAAGGAACAAACATCCCAATAGCTTTGAAAACCCCAAAGCCACTTGCTGACACTAAAATAAAGCCTCCATTCTAAGAAATGTTCAAGGAAAGATTCAAAAGGTAGCTACTAGATAATGAAAACAAAAACATGATTCCTTTAATGTGAGTTTATTATAAGCTTCAAGTTGGCTGGGAAGGGACGGGAAGGGGAAACAAATGAGGAGGCAACAATGCTTGATAAGAAATGTACTCATGCCGGGCGCTGGTGGCTCACGCCTGTAATCCTAGCTACTCAGGAGGCTGAGATCTGAGGATCACGGTTCAAAGCCAGCCCGGACAGGAGAAACCGTGAGACTCCTATCTCCAATAAACCACCAGAAAACCAGAAGTGGCGCTGTAGCTCAAGTGGTAGAGCGTTCACCTTGAGCTGAAGAGCTGAGGGACAGCGCCCAGGCCCAGAGTTCAAGCCCCACGGCTGACCAAAAAAAAAAAAAAAGAAAGAAATGTACTCATTATCTTGCCCATGTAATTGTAACCCCTCTATATGGTATTTTCACAGTAAAAAAGAGAAAAAATAAAAAATAAAAATAAAATGAGAAAATAGCTCATGAAGATTGTATACTGGGGTCAGTATGGATATATGATCTAAATAAAACCTAATGAATATACTAGGAATATAAAGCAGTTTCATATCATGAGAATACAAACTGTTTTGAAGTCAGATAATATACATTATTTTGTAATCCCAGATCCATTTAAAATCCTCTTTTATTAAGTATTACTTTTTTTTTTTTATTACCTGTCTTATAGAGGCTGGTCTTGAACTCCTCAGCTCAAACAATCTTCTTACTCAGTGCCCCAATAACTAAGAATATAGACCTTCCCCATGATGCTCAGCATATTGACTTAACTGTGAAATCACCTACAAATTATTGAAACTAGAGGTCAATTTCCAATGAAATAATAATAATTAATAATCATGGAATAATAGCAATATTGTGAGTGATAAATGAAATAATGTGAAGTAAAGCATCTGGTACATGACAGGCATCTCATGAATTTTTTAAAAATTATGGCCAAACAAAAATATCAATTGCATAGGACTAGAGTACCTAATAAGTAACAGTAGATTAAATATAATTTATCACAGAGTAACTTGTGTTTTCCAAATGATCAGAATATTATTTGTTTTAATTTGGTTATTTATGTCTGACTTTTGTTTATGTGTTGGGTAAACCAAGAATAAAATTAAAATACAATTACTTCTATCTTGATTTTTCTCAGTCTTACCATGGATTTTTTTAAGTGGATTTTTTGTAGTGGAAACTCCAAGTCTGATGACCTACTTCTTCAGAAGAAAAGTCTTCAAATTAAAGGCATGACAATTATTAATATGTTTAAGGTATTTAATTAACTAAACCAGTAAATGTCTGTAATGAAGCAATAAAATCCTTGATAGATACATTGTCTCTACACCAGTCAGAATTTATACCCCAGTTTTATTTAAGATATTGAAAGTTTTAGGTGTATTTGGCACCTGGTGAAGCTACAGTACAATTAAGTGAGAGTGTTATTTTACTTAATTAGAGTGAATCATTTCTAATTAATAGAAACTAATATATCAAGAAAGAATGAACGAACTACTTCCTGTAGGCCTTAAGTTTTTATTGAATGTGAAATTTCAATAAATCACTCATGTAATATAGATATACATATATAATATTTTGATGATGTTTGGTGCAAGAAGACTAATAATCTATAAGTATTCATATATAATAACCATTTTCCTAGAACCAAAGAAAATGAATTCTTAATTTTTCTGACATATTTCTAGTCATTTCTCTGTAAATATAATCAAATCAAAAAGGTGCCTTTACTTTGGTCTGTGTTACTCTGGTCACAGTTAGCCAAAGTGATTTGCTCATCATCTTTTGAATATGTCCTATTCATTACAAAGCATCTTTTCACTCTTCATCAGTAACTTGCTTTATCTTCACCGTGTTGTCTATGAAAATGTGCCTCGTTCCTCTTTAAATGATCTGTGTGTGTTTGTATATATGAACATGTGAATATTTTATCTCCATGTATTGCCACTTGGTGAAAATTAACTTTTGTTTAATTTTAAAGCTGCCTTGGCATTTCATTCTTGAGGGTTTTATCACCAAATAACGTATACTTTGTTGTTTGGTTTGTTTTTAAAAAAAAAAAAAAAACTCTTTTCCCTCTTTTCTTCTTTTTTCTTTTCCTTTATCATATTTTGCCTACTGTATTGTTTTCTCCTTTAACTTCAGACCTGAGGAAAAACATGCTTTCTGTTACATCATTCTAAGAACTCTTTCTTCTTAACTTATCAGATTAAATTTTTGGACATGCAGTTAACCAACTAAGCTTAATAAATCCTATTTAATAACCACTCTGGTTCTGTTCTAACCCTCTTAATGATTTTGTAACATTTCACCTCATATTCTGAACTACTTAAAATGCTTTCAGAAGAAATTGTATGTTGCACTTAGATCCTGCACTAATATAACATTGTTGCTTTCTGGTTATGCATGCTAGAAAAACAATTTGTTTTGAGACAGACAAATCTAGATTCAAATCTCAACATCTGAGGAGCGCTGTGATGTTGGTTTGGGTACTCATACATTTTTTAGTTTATTTTTTCATAAAATGGGATTGATCATACCTCACAAAGACTTTATAAGGATTCATTTTAATGTCATGTGTAATATAGCTGGTGCTCCAGTTTCTTTGCTTTTGGTTATTCTTTTCTTGGGTTATAATTTAAAATAAAAATATTTAATTTAGTATTAATAACGGTAAATGACAACTACCAAGACTCTAAAGAATAGATCAAAACAGGATACCAAGAAATTATACATTGATTAATTTTTTATGTTTTTATTGTGAAAATACCATACAGAGGGGTTACAATTACATGAGCAAAGTAATGAGTACATTTCTTATCAAGCATTGTTGTCTCCTCCTTTGTTTCCTCTTACCATCGCTTCCCATTCCCCCCCCCACCTCCCAACTTTGCCCTGCCCCTCCACCCCCCCCCCCCCCCGCTAAAGTTGTAAAGTTTGTTTTTTGGCATAACATCTTGTACATCTCATTGCTGCAATGGGTCCACCTATATCCCTATTTAAACAATTTGATTTTTCCCTTCCCTTCCCCAAATTGTACCAACATCAAATACAGTGAAAACAGGGATTATATCATGGGAGAGGGACATACAAAGCAACAAAGAAATCATCTTATAAATATGTTAAAAACAAAAGCAAAAAAGAAAATCCATTTAAGTCTTTACCTTGGGGTCCATTTCACCTAACATCAACTTATCTGACCATTTACATTGATTAACTTTTATGAACATTTATCCAGGATTTTTAGCTTTGGAGATATTTTGGTAGTAAGAATAATCACTAAATTCTTACTTAATTGGAGTAACTTTCTAGAGGAGATAAACTAAACCATAAATATTTTCAAAGACAGGTTTGTTTAGATAAACAGCACTAATATGGGGAAGAAATGATGAGAGGGAGTGGTGCAACAGTGGTAATTTATAAAATAAAGAACAATGCATGCCTGCATACATTCATGCAGAAAATATTTATTAAAGTCTTATAGTATACTACCATGGAAAATCCATTTGTTATAGAAGACCTGAAGGACTGCTTCTGAAAAAGATGGAGCATTTTCTAGAACAAATTTCAGAATTGGAATTAATCTTGTAGGTTTAATTTTACTCTACCTGATGTCACATCACAAGCTAATAGCAATGCAATCTTGTCAGATCTCAGACCCTAAATTCTAAATTCATTACCTGGTCTCCAGATTTGTTTTTATTATGTTTGACATAAAAAGTTTAAACCCTCTCCCAAATATATACATTTATTAAATTTTAAGTTACATACCTGTAACTGTCTACTAATCTTATGCATGTAATCATACATAAGAAAAGATAAAAACTCAAAAGCTGAAATAAATACTTTATAGACCTTTACTCCCATTGTATACCTGATAACTTATCTAATTAAGAAATGTTAACATAATTTATTAAATGTAAAATTATTTAATATTTATTTAGATATAGAATAATAACCATATATGAATTTTTCAATCCCATCTAACAATTATATTGATCGCTTTTGTTAGAATTGGTGATTTTTCTTGGTTCACTCTCATGCTCTGGCAAACCTATTAATAATTGTTTCATTTTAGCATTTTTTTAATAAACCAGGGCAAAACCTTTAAGACAGTATGGTTAAGGAGATTCTGAAGTAGTTTAGGACATTGGAAATTGTTTCAGATAACATTTTATTGCTGAGAATATGTCTAAATGTAAGCTTTTATAATTACCTTTTTTTTGGTGCAGGAAGGGGAAGTTGGGCAGTACTGAGGCTGGAACCCAAGGTCTCTTGCTTGTTAGGCTGGCACTCTGCCACTGAACCACACTTTCACCTACAGTTTTCACTAATACTTCTCAACATAGGGTCTTGCTTCTAGCTTGAATGCATGCCTAAGCCACGAGCCATCTATTCTAGGCTTGCTATTGTTTCTTGAATCGCAAACATGTGCCAGTGTGGCCAGTTTCCCTTGATGGAGATGGAATCGCATGAATTTTCCTCCCCAGGCTGGTT
Source organism: Dipodomys merriami (assembly GCF_024711535.1). NCBI lineage: Eukaryota > Metazoa > Chordata > Mammalia > Rodentia > Heteromyidae > Dipodomys > Dipodomys merriami. Next base: position 24,104,191 of record NW_027202493.1, on the reverse strand, counting down.
TGGCATCACGACTCTTCCATTCTCAGCCTTGCACATCACTGAATAGTTGATTCATAGCATGAGAAGACAGGTGTGTGCCGTTATGCCCAACTGTGGTTTGAGAAGATCTTATGAACTTTTCTCCCCAAGGTGGCTTCAAACCTCAATTCTTCCATTTTCCACCTCCCTAGTTGTTAGAATTACAGAGGCGAGCCATCAGTGCCAGGCTAGCTTGTACAGTTATGAGGGAAGAGCTTCTTTAAAGAAGCAGTCTGTCTTACCAAATCCTTGAATATTACTTTTATCTTGAATAGATGATTCTATCAAAAAATATATTCAGTGTACTACTGACAGCAACTGCCATCATATAAGAGACCAGCCAGCAAACTTGACCCCTCTTCCTCTTCCTCCACTGACTTTGTTTGGAAGGTGTCTAATCTAACACTTGGGGTATTTTGCCATAGGATACCTTACTGGCCTTTATGTTGCTAAGAGGATCTTTCAAGATCTTGCTACAACTTATTCTGGAACCTTCTATTTCATGTAACACATGTGCAAAAATACTAAAAGATGAGTGTGTCATGGCTCACTTTTGTACTCTTAGCCTTATCTCAGCAAGTGTATTAGAAGTTGGGACTTACTAACAAAAGCGCAAAGGTAGGGTCCACTCTCATTATAATATTACATATGCTAGAAAGCAGTTGGGTATAGGAAAGCATACCTGTAATCTCAGCTACCTTAAGGCCGAGATAGGATAATCATAATCTCAGGCCAGCCAGGGGCTAGGGGGGAAGCTTTCTCTGAAAAATAATTAAAGCAAAAAGGGCTAAGGTTGTGTATTTCATTAGGACAGTGCCTGCCTAGCAAGCACAAAGCTCCAAGTAGAAACCTTAGTACCAGTGTGTATATAGTTTGATATATATATATAATGTAGATACATAGACATTTGAATACTCTTTATCTCACAGGCTTGTATTTTATATAAGGTAAGGTGCCTATCACATCTACATCCTACCAGTTTAGGGGCAAAAAATATCCTATATTTGATCCCTCTACACACACAATACTTTGGACAAGGTAATCAAGTTGTGTTTCAAGTTGTGTATACTTTATAAGAACCCAAATGCATACATACATGGTGCAGAGCTTATAAAGTTTAGTGTAAATTGGATAGTATTTCTTTAGTGTGTAGGTGCCCCAAGTATATGTGCAATGAGCTTTATTTCAACTCCTACCTTTCTGAAGTCACATATATATTAGACTCGTAGTTAAATAGGATGCTCTTTGCCTTTTTTCCAATCCTGAAATTCTTATACATTCCTATATCTGAAATTCTTTTTTTTTTTAATCTCTACTCCTCGAGTTTGAACTTAGGGATATGAGTGCTTCCTAGGCAGGCAATCCTTTTGGCTTTATTTTTGGAACAAGTTCCCACTGTTTTTCTGGATCAACCTGGACACAATGCTAGTCACACTTTCCCAGTAGCTGAGGAGCTGCAGAGCTGCCGGTCACCAATTTCAGCCTCCAGGCTGCATTACAGCATGAGCTACCACACCCAGCTTTCTCCTTTTCCAGCTTACTCTTCTCAAATACGTGTACCCAAAGAACTTTCATGAACAATTTTAAGCATAAATGTCCATTAATAAGTAAATTAGTAATAGTCTTACCCAAATAAGACTTTTAAGATGCTCTTTTTGTCAGAAAGATCTCTTAATATAAACTGGTACATGCTACTATATTAAGTAAAACATGAGACCAACATATAAAGCTGTTTGAGCCTTGCTAACAATCATTTTAAGAGTCCATTAACTTCTGCATATGTAGTCCAGTTCACAAACAAAATCTGCAACAGAGTTTGGTGCATGATTAACTTAATGTGGCTAATAGAAATATTTCCCTTCATAGTATAACCTTCTTCAAAGTTTTGTTATGCTTAAGTATAACCACAGCTAAATAAAACTATAACTGAATAACTCCTCTACTTACTTAGGACTTCAAAAAGCATGATACAAGTTTTAAAAGAAAAACCCTAAAATATATTTCTGACAGTCACCTTAACACTCTGTAGAATTATCCCCCACGGGTTTTCAGCAATTGGTTGACACATAATACTTTACTTACTGTGATTATGTTTTCAGATTTGGCATAATTATATATTGGTCAGAGGCAATTGTTAAAGTATATAATTACTAATATTGCAAAATTTTATATAAAGTATTACAAGCAGCTTTTGTCTCAAGCCATTTTTTGGTATGGTTACTAATAGCCCATATAAATTCAGGTAGCAGCAGTGGAATGTATCTTGTTTATAAGCTTTCCATTTAAGACATTTTTCTTGCTGGGATCACCTCCTAGTGTGAAAGTTGTCCAAAGATAATAGCACATCAATTCAAAAGCATAATAGATTGGAGACCACAACATGCTATCAGCATGAAGAAGTAGTTTATCAGTCTTATAATGCACTGTATCACAGCCAGAATCATTACATATTTGCTCTTTTGTTTTCATGTGAAAATATACAATTTACATTATGTTGTTGATTGCTTACTTGGGGTATGTTTAATTTTCTTATTTACAATATTTTCCTATAAACTGCATATCAAAATTAATGTTAGATAACAATAAAAGAAGAGGCAATTTAATTAGTGAGAGTCTGGAATATTTTTATAACTGCATAATATATTACCAACTATAAAACCTTTATAAATAAATGTATACTAAGAATATTTTTTATATTAGATGCAAAATAATTAATTTTAAATTAACTCTGGTAAATTCTAGAAATTTGATGAATACAAGCTCATGCACAAATGGATAATCCTTTCTTATTTTTTAATTAATGAATTGTCAAGAATATCACAAAAATATTGAATTTTAGTTTATGAATGGTTTGTTATAAGTTTTTTTAAATTTCTTAACTCTTTTGCATGTTTAGTCAATACTTGTCACATGCATTTTTAGTTTTTAGGTACCACTTACAAATTATTCTTCTTAGTTAAAGCTTTTGTCAAATACCACCTTGCATCATTAGTGCTTGTAGAAGTTAATCAAAAACTACATCTAATACTTTTAACTTTCTGCATACCACATAAGTACTCTTCAGGGTTTCTTGCTTATATACTTGAAAGCATGTTTTAAAATAATTCATAAAGGATGAAAGGAAACACTTTCTCTTTAACTGCAATGGTAAAAATTCAGTGTGGGATATTTTTCACCCAATTATTCTGGCATTCTATTCCTTTTGACCTTGAGTAAGAGAAATTTTTTTTAGTATTGTGTTTTTTTGTAAATCTGACATTACACAGCAATGACCTTGTCAATGTGGCACTACATCCAGTACTGGGAAGGTGACTCACTAGCCAAGACTTTGTCCTCAATAGTTTGAAAGGAGAAAAGTTAGGGAGAAGGCATGTTGTGCAGAAAAAAAATTTATGCCTGTTTCTCTCCTCAAAAAGCAGATGTGTAAAGAGAGTCAGGAAATTATATTTCTCTGTGTGTGTATATGGGGGAGGGGTATCCATGTGCACATGCATATAGGCCATTACATTTAAAAGATTTAGAACTGAATTGGGGGTCCTTGCTAGTAAAGGATGATTAGAGATAGCTCTTTCTTACATAAATTTTAATATAAGTAATAAATTCCAGGAAAGTTTTTGGGGGAAAAGAAGACTATGAAAAAAAACCTGCCCATCAGAAAGGTGAAGGACAGAAAGATAACATTGTCTTATGTAAAAGGTAGTGAAACATTTTGGGAAGTTGTAAATACCCAAGGCAAATTGTCAGCTGGAGTTGTACAAGGCTCAGAAGCAAACATTAAGTTCAGAGGGAACAGGAAAGAGCACCCCTAGCTAAGGTATTTGTGAAAGAAGACTCTGCTGATGAAAATAATTTTTAAAGCATTAGGGAATGCAGATGCTATAGGAAATGAAGTAGGGCCTACACAAAATAGATACAATTGAATAGGAATAAAATAAAAGCCAGTAAACATGGTAGATGCTTAAGCAACAATGACAGGAAAAGCAAGGCTGTTGAGCAGAGTGACTTGAGCCTGCAATCCTACCTACTGAGGAGGCTGAGATCTGGAAGATTTAAGACCAGCTCTGGGGAAATGTTTTGAGGAAGCCTATTTCAACCAAAAAATGTTACCTGTGGTAATGAGAGCCTCTCATCCCAGCTACTCAAGAAGCATTAATAAACACTGCTGGAGGAATATCAATACCAAATTTCAAACTCTACTATAAAGCCATAGTAATCAAAACAGCTTGGTATTGGCATAAGAACAGACCCCAGGACCAATGGAATAGAATTGAAAACCCAGAAATGAACCTACAGACCTATAGCCATCTAATCTTCGATAAGGAAGCTAAAACAATAGAATGGAAGAAAGACAGCCTCTTCAGTAAATGGTGCTGGCAAAATTGGTTAACTACATGTAGAAAACTAAAGCTAGATCCTTATATATCACCCTGCACCAGAATCAACTCCAAATGGATCAAAGACCTTGAACTCAAAGCAGACACTCTGAAAACATTACAGGATGGAATAGGAGAAACCTTAGGTCTCCTTGGCTCAGGCCGAAATTTTCTGAATAGAGACCCGGAAGCACAACAAATCAAAGAAAGGTTGGACAAATGGGATTGCATAAGGTTGCAGAGCTTCTGCAGGGCAAATGACATAGCTAGCAAGATCAATAGAAAGCCCACCGATTGGGAGAAGATCTTTACTAGCCATACAACGGACAAGGGTCTCATATCTAAAATATACTTGGAACTCAAAAAATTAAACCACCCAACAACAAATCCTCAAAGAAACAACTGCCCAATAAATAAGTGGGCGAAAGACTTAAAGAGAAGCTTCTCTGAAGAAGAAAGAAGGATGGCCAATAGACACATGAAGAAATGTTCAACATCCCTAGCCATAAAAGAAATGCAAATCAAAACAACATTGAGATATCACCTCACTCCAGTTAGAACAGCAAAAATCAAGAACTCTAACAACAACAGATGCTGGAGGGGATGTGGACAGAAAGGAACCTTACTTCATTGTTGGTGGGAATGTAAACTTGTTCAACCACTTTGGAAAGCAGTATGGAGGTTCCTCAAAAGACTTCACATAGATCTCCCCTATGATCCAGCAATCCCACTTTTGGGCATTTACCCAAATGTATACAAACAAGACCACACTAAAGCTACCAGCACAACTATGTTTATTGCAGCATTATTTACCATAGCTAAGATATGGAACCAACCCAGAAGCCCCTCAGTAGATGAATGGATCAAGAAAATGTGGTATATATACACAATGGAATTCTATGCCTCCATCAGAAAGAATGACATTTCCCCATTTGTTAGGAAATGAAAAGGCTTGGAAAAAATTATATTAAGTGAAGTAAGCCAGGCCCAAAGAAGCATAGGTCCCATGGTTTCCCTTATTTGCAATATCTAGTATAGGTATGAGTCAAGCGGAAAAGGTCAGATAATGTGATGTTAGGAAAATGAACCCTTAAATATGTATTTTAATGTTTTCGTTTCTTTCATGCATATGTTTCTAACGCATTTATAAGATTATTTCTTTGTTGCTTTGTATGTCCCTCCCCCACAGTGTAACCCCCGCTTTCACTATATTTGATGTCAGTATAACATGTGGAGGAGATGGGGGCAAACAAGTCGTTTAAGGATTCAGGTGGACCTGTTGCAACAATGAGAAGTACAAAATGTCATGTCAAAACCAGCTTTACAATGTCGGTGGGGGGGGAGGGGGGTATAATTGGGTGGGGGGAGGGGGGAGGCTGGGAAGGGAGGTGAAGGGTAAACAAAGGAGGAGGCTGCAATGCTTGGTAAGAAATGTATGCATTATCCTGCCCATGTAATTGTAGCCCCTCTGTACAGTATGTTCTCAAATAAAATAAAATAATATTAAAAAAAAAGAAGCATTAATAAAGGGACTTCAGTCTAGACCAGCGTGGGCACAAATATGAGATCATTTTGAAAGAAAGTAACTAAAGTAAAAAGGGATGAGATCATGACTCAAACGGCAGAAAGACTACATGGCAAACATAAGGACTTCAGTTCAAACCCCAATACAACAAAAATAAATAAATAAAATGTAGGGACAAGGGAAAAGGACTGGGAAAACTTAAAGGAGGAATTAATATGAATAAAAAGTGAGATATTGAAAGGAAAATAAATAAATATTTGAGCTGTTCCAGGTCCAATTGAGGTCCAGTAGGTTTACCCTTGGATTGTACCAATTTCATTTGTTCTAAAGTGACTACTTAAAGTAAGCTACCAGCAGCGACCTTCAAAATAAAGAAGGTTTTTGTTGTTGTTGTTTTGTTTTTCTTGTTTTTTTTTGGGGGGGGTCCGGTCGTGGGGCCTGAACTCTGGGCCTGGGCGCTGTCCCTCAGTTCTTCAGCTCAAGGCTAGCGCTCTACCACTTGAGCCACAGTGCCACTTCCAGGGTTTTTCTTTTTGCTTTATGTGGTGCTGAGGAATCGAACCCAGGGCCTCAGGTATGCAAGGCAAGCGCTCTACCACTGAGCCAACTTCCCAGCCCTGTTGTTTTGTTTTTTGAATTAACTCTCTGTCATACAGTTTTGACTGGGAGTGTTCAAATTAAGGTGGATATCAGAAAGAAATATGCAAAAACACCTTTCTGCTATGCTTCTCAAAGTGTGTTTCCTGGACCCAACATCAGTTACTGAAGTTCCTTCCTTCCAGACCTGCTAGCTTTTCACATGATCATCACTTGAGTCTCCTGTAACCTAAAGCTTCAAGAGCAACAATTTAATATATGGAATGATCTCTCACATACATTTCTTCTTTTTTTTTATTGTTCAGGTGAAGTAAGGCAGTAAGTACATTTCTTATCAAACTTGGTACCTCTTCCTCTCAGATACATTTCTCTTCAGAGTATTGGCTTAATTCTTCCTACATAAGTTCACAAGTCCTACCTAAACTTGTGATTCTGAAATCTGTCTGGCCACACTGATTTTGTGTAGGAGATGGTTGACCATGGAATGCAAACTTGTGCAGCTTGTGCAGGTACATGGAAATTCGCAGCAGGATCTTTGTGAGGAGTTTCACAGAACTTGTAAGCATCGTTGGGTGCTCAAGATTTCCTTCACATATAATTAAGCATTTAAGCACAGTACGTAACTGTACTGGATCTCTTTGGGTATCTGTAGAGATTACCTTGCCAAAAAGCAAGGGAAAAAAAATAGTTAAGCCAACCCTTACTTGAGAATGTATAATTTCCTGGATGGACTTGACTTCTTTAGTTTTCTGTTTAATAAATAGTTGTGTGAAATTGTGTATTCTTTTACATCATTATGTCAAGTGCATCATCTAAATAAAATGATTTTTACCCATTTAATTAGTTACGAACATATGCCTAAGTATACATTGAGCAGATCATCCAGTTGGTTTTAAAACATAAAATTCAGAATTTGATAGTAAAAATGGAAATGACTGTGCGAAACACAGTTTTGAACTGTGAAAAGGCTTAGGTAAAATACCACTAACACTTAGGTCCTACAGTTCTTTCAAATACATACTGATGGATAATTTGGGTTGATTTGTCTTCTGCAGTATTTAATAAATATACTCTCATTTCCAGATATGATATAAGTAAAATGAATGATAATAGGCAAAATGGAAAGGTAACACAATAATACTTGCTATATTCTAACAATGTTCTAAAGTATTTTAAGAATACTCTAGGCAAATTATCTTTTGTTTCGACATCAAGTGACTATTTTGACTCAGTAGTTAATTTTAGTTTTCATATATTTCCAGGTAAGTTTAATCCACAAGTCTGGGATTCATTTGCTTTAGATCTGAAAATGTAATTTTGGAAAAGTCGTTTGATGTTGAGGAAATCTTATGAGACCTTTAATAAGCCTTTTAAATCCAGAAAGTTATATTTTGCCAGAAGGAAAAAGGAACCTACATTTCTATTACCTCTTAAATTGGAAACTTGGATATTGAAAAGGTGGGAAATTTGGCCAAATCCAGCCCATCTTTCTTCTCATTGTTACATTGTCTTTGAAATCAGAGTATCTCATTTGAAGAAAGTAATCTGTATCCTAGGTAACTTCTTATTGATTTACCTACAAACATCAGTAGAAAGCAGGGTGTGGAGACATTTTATTTTTAACTGTTTACATTTAGTGTAATGTAAATTACTCTCTTTGTCCAACAAAGAAAGTAAGAAGAGGAAGGCAGCATCAGCATTTCCTATGCAGAAGTGACTTTCTCCCTGTAGAATATGGTAGATGATGTATGCAGTAGAAATATTTCTCCAGGTGTCTCTGTGTCACTAATAAAGCTTTCAACTGAGCCTTAGGGACAGAAGCCGAACACCAACTGCTACACTATTTATTCCAATCATTTGCTATGTTAATCTCCACAAAGGTTTTTTATGCCATATAAAACATTGAAGAAAAAGAACTGTTTTCTGTGAAGATAACCACTTATGAAGTTAAGCTAATTAAAATTTCATTTAGTAGTTGCACACTTTCTCTTTGACTTTAATTTTCACTCTTAATCTCCCATTGAGGAAATGGCTCAAACCACTTTGAATAATTCTATAATACATTTTCAAGAGATGTTTTTCATCTAGGTCCCTATAATTTCTGACTTATTACTATTTACTTCATATTAGAAGAATAACATGATTATATTAATTCCTGAACAAAAGACTAATATTAACTCATTTTTCCTGGTGATTCTTACAGGCTTATTATAAGTTATTTATCTTTAAACTTAAAGTTGGGATCCTCTTAAATAAGCATTAATATACTGATATTATAAACGGTATAAAAGTCACATTTAAATTTACCCCCCCCAAAAAAACACATTTTTACCTCTAAAAACCTTATGATGCTGTATTTTGTAGTTATTATTTTGAAAGACAACACCAACTGATCAAAAGGGAAAAAATAGTACACCTTTTAAGAGATTGAGTACAAAACCCACAAACTACATGGTAATCATAGTTGGCCTGAAGTAAAAGGAGATAGAAAAAAATAACTAGACATACAGAAGGATTTCAGTACAGCAAGAAATTCTAATATTTAAACAAAACCTTTCATTTGAGGCTAGAAGAAAATTTGAAATGAAAATGTTACTTTGGGTTCTTCTATGCCTTGAACAAATAGATTAAAAGGAAGAAGTTGAGGTCTAAGAACACAAAACTTAACCTACTTTGGCAAAGGGAAAGAATAGAAATGCTTCGAAAAAAGAATGTAGGCTTCTCTGACACTTTGAATACTGAGTCTAGGGTTCAAAAGCAGGCAGGAAGGAAGAATTATGGAAAATTACCCAGAGTCCTTCAGACAGAGAGACCAAAGGATAGAATTACCAAAACAATGACCAAGAAGGAAGGAGTGGAGTCAGCAAAGAAAGGTGGAGAAATTCCATCTTTGTCCTGACTAACTTTAAATTTGTGATATTGCCCTTAGAAAAGTACATCCTAGAATCCATTAAAAATATAAAGCAAAACCAAGGCTGGACGCTGAAATAGAAAAGTCTGTCAGAAGTCAGATCAACAAAAGAAAGAGATCTTTCAAGTTCCAAAGACAAAAGAGCCACCTATAATTGTGCTTAATCTAGAGTAGTCCTTGCCATTGATGTAATGGGGACTGCATAGCATTACGAGTTAATGATGCAGTGGGGTTCTACCATTCCTGTCTTCTTGTTGTTGTGGTGGTGGTTAAATAGAATTCCCCTCAAGATTGTGAAGCCACAAAGCAACTGTTAGTGCTCAGTGACCTTCTGCACCCACTGTCTTTAGGGCTTTGAAATTGATTTTCCTCATCTCAGTCTCTGATAGTCTGTCTTCAAGTGTGCCTCTCTAGTTCGGCACCAGAGTAAAAACAGCAGCCGTACATAGCTGGGGAACTGGAGGCAGGCCTCATGCAGGGCATCATTAGAAAACATCAGAACAAAATCAGCCAGCCCCGGTGTGCTCTGTGTTAAAAAGAAACGGCTGCTGCTTTATTGCTGAATACAATGGGGGATATTCTCTCAGGATTCACCTTTTTTTTTTTTTCCTCATTCCCAAATATGGCCTGAAGAGTAAAGAAAATTTCTGCCTTTATTCTCCAAACCTCATGTGGATGCTGGGTCAAAACCATATGTTTTTGATGATAATTTTTGCAGATTTTTAAAATGTACATCAAAAGGCATATTCCCGAAGCTGCATGACCTGGCAAAGAGTCAGAGAATAAGGAGACACACAGTGACACACAGAAGTAGGTGTCTCATAAGGAATAAGGTGACAAAGTAATTCTCTCCTATGGAAAGTCATAGTATAGGTGCTTTACATAGCAGAATTTCAATATCCATTTCAGTATTCATTAAATATTTGTGGAGTTCTAAACATAATGGAAGCATTGTGTTTAACCTTGAAAGAGCCAAAACTGAGTTGTGGGTTTAAAGATACATATTAATCAGTATACACTTTGTCTGTGTTCATGTTTTATGTATTGCAGTAGAAAGGACATTGTTGCCTTTCAAAAAATCGCTTACTATCTATCTGATCACTAAAACTAACCCAGGTCTACAAAATTTGAAACTATGGGAAATGCATTGACATGGACTTTTCCTACTGTTTCTTTTTTTGCCAGGATGGGGATTTGGATTCAGAGCCTCTTGCAGATATTTCTGCCTTGGTTGGCTTCAAACTACGATCCTCAGATCTCAGCTTCCTGAGTAACAAGGTGTGAGCCACCGGTGCCCAGCCTTTGCTACTATTTCTAAGACCCTTTCACAAGTATATTTTGCCATATTTGTTTTGAGGCTTAATTTGACCCGAAAGAATTAGTCTTCCCACAAATGACAACATTTGTTTGTAAATATTTTAAAAATATACCAATTTGGACAACCTTTACTTGCACCTACATTATTCGAAAGCCATCTGAAAATATAAAGACAAGTGATTTTAAAATTCAAAGCCCTAGTGATCTGACTCATTGCTCACTGTTTTATGACATGTCTGTGTTTATTGGGCTTGTGTATGGTCCACACCCTAATCTGGTGCTCTTCTAATGTGGATGGTCAGTTAGGCAAAGGAGGAAGAAATGTACTTCTGAGATATAGAGTCAGTAACCACAAAACAATGCAATTAAGTCCCATTTTCTCTTGCAGCTGTGAAAATAAATTTATGTATTAAATTAGATTTCTTCTGAATCTATAAACAGTTGTTCAAGGGAGTTACAATGTGGCATATCTGTTTATTCTCCAGCGCATGTGGAGAATAAACTATTTTTCCCACCTCTTTCCCCTGGCTTCATATCTCAATTCCCATTTCATTTTTCACACTATTACAACTGTATTTGTCCCTCATTCTCTTTGCTGTTCATCCTCCTCCTTAACTACCCACAAAAGGTCTTCAATTCCAATAATATTGATGAGGATTATATTTTAAAATATATCTTTTGGAAGAGAGTGCTGGGAATCGAACCCAGGACTTAACTCATGCTAGGCACCTGCTCTTCCACTAAACTACACATCCTCCTCCTTTACCTTTGTTTCCAATTGTATCTCGAAGGTACATTTTCTCCTAAGAAAAATAATAATCTTATAATAATTCAAACCTACTGTTTGAGAGTTTGTTGCCTGGATCATCAACCACAGCGTGTGCTGATAGCTTAGATTCTGGAAATTGAAACAATACAGGTCTAATTTGACATTAGCAGTTATCAAACTCATCACGCATGTGGATATTCACATTTTTAATGTTAAAGTTGAGATGATATTTAGAGTTCCCTAGGCTGAGGTTTAAATACCACTTCTCATTAAGAAATTACTTAAACCACTTTGAATAAAATTATACCAACATTTTTTCAGGGATGCTTTTCATTTCTGTTCCTCTGAGTTCCAATTTATTTTTATTTGGGATATTTTATGGTATTTATGTATCTATTATTTGTGCCTTCTTGCCCAAGATATTCAGTTTCTCTGTGACTCAATTCCCACTTTGTTTTGCGTGTACTTCACTGAACAACTAGTAGGTACCAGGAACATTTTCAGCCTTGGAACTGTGGAGGTGAATATGATGAAGTACAATACAACCACTGTTTATCTTGACTGTTAGAATGTAAATTCTATGAAGTCATCATCTTGATCCATTCATCTACTGAGGGGCATCTGGGTTGGTTCCATATCTCAGCTATGGTAAATAAAGCTGCAATAAACATATTTGTGCTGGTAGCTTTAGTATGGTCTTGTTTGTGATCATTCGGGTAAACGCCCAAATGTGGGATTGCTGGGTCATAGGGGAGCTCTATGTGGAGTCTTTTGAGGAACCTCCATACTAGTCTTCTCCACTGACACATTGAGTTTCCTCCATTGTCAGTAGGGAAGGCTAGCTAGCCTTCATGCTGAGTGGAAGGCCTCTTCAGTCCTGGTGGTACATTCTGCCATCAGTGTGCCACGCTTAAAGCCTTAGGAGTAACTTGTCATCTCACCAGTTGTTCCACGTTGTGAGAATCTCAGAGACCTTCTACAACTGCTGTCCCTACACACTCACTCTGTGCCTCCCTTTCTCTCTGGAATTCTCTTATCTCCTCACTTCTCTGTCTGAGATTTAAGGCACAGATTTCTTCTACTCACATCCTCTCCTCTGTATTCTGGAATCTCTTGTTTCCTTGAACAAAAGGCCAGGTCTTTTCCCAGAGACAGTGAACCCTGCCTCCTTCTACCATTCCAGTTTCTGTTCCTAGCCCTTTATAAAATGTGATAGTTTTTCTAGCCTGAAGAGAATATTTTCTGAATTCTACTTCTTTAACATTATTGATATAACCCAACTCATCCTTATTTCCATATTCCCAAAGACTACAAGAAGGGAATTAATCCATCTTTGGCCACAGGTTGGCATAACTTACTATTGCTGGCTTCTAGATCATGTCTCTGGACCTCCAGCATGGTATGGTGGGAGTAGAAAGAGCCAGGGATTTCCCTGCAGTCTTGCTATCTCTTCAGGATATTCGCCATTAAGCAGAGCGGACCTCTCACCCTGGATCTGTTGAATCCTCTTTTCTCATGGTTCTTTTTCTACCTCCATATACCTGAAAATATTCTCCCGCTCTAGAGAGAAACGCCTTTTGGTTCTTTACACCATATTTTTTACTCCTAGATTTTCCTGGTTCAGTCTGTTTCTCCAGTTCAGTCTATTTTACCCAATGATCTGGGCTTTTCGAAAAACCAACAAGAGATTCAAGTCATTTCTACTTCTCTTAGGCCAGATCTGGGATCCATGAAATCAAACAACTGCTGGAATTGAGAAGGGTGAGGTATAGCAAATCAAAGAAGAGGGAAACATTTCCACATGGAAAATTCACACTTTTAGGCAGTACTTTGAAATTTTAGCCCACCCCACAATAAACAAATAACAAGATGGTAACTGATTGCAAGAAGCATCTTGAAGAAAACAAACATGAAGATTATGATCTAGAGAGAAGGGAGTGGGCTTTGAGTTGGATAGTCAGGAAATAATAGCTGCGACAAGATATGGAAGATAAAGGATGACAGTATTAATACTCATTTTGTCTTTACATTATAATGACTAAGGAAATAACAGTCCATTACACTTAGTAGGTCCTTGGACCTACTTTAGAGAATGGATAGCTAACTCAGTCAAAAGTCGTACCAGCTGGGTATGGTATCACACACTGGTAACCCCTGCACCCTAGAGGTTAAAGTAAGAGGATCTTGAGTTCAATATTACCCTTCACTATTAATAAGATCAAGGCCAACCTGGACTACAAAGTCTCTCTTCATACAAGCAAATAAACAAATAAAATGTGGTATCAGGTTCCAATCTGAAGACAAGCCTAAAGGATATATTTACACTATAAAACAAGCAAGTTGTTTCACAATCATGGAAAGTATTTTTTCCCTATACTTATCAGAGATGTTTGTTTGATCATGTAGAATAGGTCCTGTAATGTACACCAGAACTTTTTTTTGGGGGGGGGGTACAGTTGTGGGGCCTGAACTCTGGGCCTGGGCACTGTCCCTCAGCTCTTCAGCTCAAGTGCTCTACCACTTGAGCCACAGCGCCACTTTCAGCTTTTTTCTTTTTGCTTATGTGGTGCTGAGGAATCAAACCCACGCCTCATGCATGCAAGGCAAGTGCTCTACCACTGAGCCACCTTCCTAGCCTCACCAGAACTTTTTACAATGAAACTTCCATGGTGAACACCATAGGATCAGTCCAATTCCATGTCCTGCCCCACTATTACCAACAAGAACATGTATGTATCTTTAGGCTCTGAGTTTGTTTTTGTGTCATCTCCAGTGTCATTGAAGGAATAGTCTGTCACTATGAGATGCTGCCCCTCTTGCTCACTCTTCTTATATAATCCTTTTTTAAAAGTGAGAATTTACATCAGGGGGACAACTATAGCTCACCAACTATAGCCCACCGTCCCTCCCTGCTACCTGCTTTTTGTACTGCTTATGAGCTAAGAATGGTTGTTAGATCTTTAAAGAATTGACAGCATGAGAAGAAAAGACTATTTCAGGATCTGGGGAGCTTCTGTAAAATTAACATTTCCATGTCCATAAATAAAGTTTTATTAGAAGAGAGCCATACTCAGCCACTTGCTCATTGTCTATGGCACCTTTCATAGCATAACAGCAGGATTGTATGATATGGGCAGAAAGGCCTAAAATGCATACGTACCCTCTGGCCCTTTATAGAAGTTTGCTGAAACTTGATCTAAATGACCAGGTGACTTCTTGGCACCATGCAGCCTCTTCTCATCCAGAGCAATGACAGTGTGTGGGACTGCTTATGTCAAATTGTATATGTGCATGTATGTGTGTGTGTGCACGTACGCATGCTACAAATGCACCAATACTGGCGCTTGAACCCAGAGCCCCATGCCATCCCTCGGTATTTTCACTCAAAGCTGGCATCCTACTACTTGAGCCACACCTCCACTTCCAGATTTTTGGTTGTTAATTGGACAAAAGAGTTTCATGAATTTTTCTATCCTGGTTGGCTTTGAACCTCAGATTTCAGCCTTCTGAGTAGCTAGGATCGCAGGTGTGAGCTACCAGTGCCTGGCATCCTGAGTCATATTTATAAAGTAAGGAATTCATTTTGAACATACTAGTTTTAATAATGTTACCTTTGGGGGCTGGGAAGGTGGCTCAGTGGTAGAGTGCTTGCCTTGCATGTATTAGGCCCTGGGTTCGATTCCTAAGTACCACATAAGCAGAAAAAGCTGGAAAGGGCGCTATGGCTCAAGTAGTACAGTGCTAGCCTTGAGCTGAAAAGCTGAAGGACAGCACCCAGGCCCAGAGATCAGGCCCCACAACCAACAAACAAAAAACAATGTTACCTTTGGAATTTGGGTTTAAAAGTCTTCAAATTATGGTTTTATCTCTTTTGGAATATAGATTTCAGTATATAAATAGCAAACAAAAGCAGAAAAATGATTATGAGCACTTATCCATGCCAGTAATATGATATACATTAGTTCTCTTAATCCTCATGAGAGTCTGTTAACTAGGTACCCTTAGCAAGCCCACTTCACAGATAAGAAAACCAAGACACAGAAAACAGGAGTAACTTACCAGATCATTATCCAATTATAGGATATAACATAGGATTAACATCCAATTATAGATGAAATCTGGATTTCAAACAGTGTAGTTTCAAAAACTTTGCTTTTAATAACCAGGCTGAATAGGAATAGGGTAGGAAGTACTAAAATTGCTGCTTTCAATATACCATTTAATTCAGGCTATAAACTTTTAAATTACTTTTATAGGAAAGGAGGAAGGAAAAATGGAAGGAAATGAGGAAAATTAATTCACAATATACTTACTAGTATAATTTATAAACGTTGTAACTTACCATTTGCCTCTGTTCTAATTTTGTGGTTGGCAAAGCACTTTTAGACACTCTGACTGGTTTACAACTCCATTAGATAAATAACTCATTTGCTTTATCTTGTAGATGGAAAAAAAACTGAGGATACCTAGAATACATTACTAGGAGATGATAGACCAAGAGCTTAAAAAAAAACCTATGGAGAGCTCAAATAGTGTAATTTTGTAGTTAGACAAAGTGAAATCCAACAAAATGAGCACCAGGATATTGGTGAACAGTGGGAGGGTGGAAAAGAGAGGAAGAAGGGTAGACAAATGACAGAGGGAAGGGGAGGAGAAAGTAGCCAAAAACTCATGGTATATACCACAAAATTAAGAAAAGTAAAGGAAGGGATGGGCCAAATGGGCTTGAGAATGGTGCAGGGGCTGATCGAGATGCATTGTATTCATAAACTCCTTTGTGGACTGGCATCTCTTTTGTATAACTACATAAACATAATGAAAACGTTTTTAATCTGTATTTTTTAACCTGGAATTCTTTTCATGATATCTATATTAGACAAACTTTCATGACTTTCACCATAACCATATACCAGCTGCATTATTAGCCACTTAATTTTCTAGGGACTGATTTTGCGTGTCACTTAAATATCTATTTATCTTTCCCTAAGTCATAAAATACTTGACACAATGAGTTCAGTTCTTTCTTATTCATCAAATACTTATGTCGTGTTCATTATATTCCAAGCACTTTACAGTATATAATTAGCTCACTTGAGCCTTATAACAACTCTTAAAAAGGATATACTATTACGATTTCCCTTTTACAGGCTAAGAAATTAAAACTCAGAGAAAAGTTGAAAAACTTGTCCAATGACACATACCGAGTACATGGCAAAGCAGGATTTAAATATTGGTAGCCTACCTTCCTAATTCTGTACTAGTAAGCCCTTAGTTTGGAGAAACTGGGCAATCATTTTCCAATATACAGTAAAATACATACAAAAATACATAACATGAAAAATATTGAGCCATGTATTCCATAAAAGCATCTTGCAGAAAGACCTTAGTGGAATATTCAAGAATATTTTTAAGTATGAAAAAAAGAATGGGGCCTGTGACTTCATTGACAAATTCAAAGTGGATGTCGTTCACACATTAGAACTTAAATACTCCATGGAATTAACATAGCATTAAATGTAAACCATAGAACACATGATAATTTTTTGGAGAATTGTTAGTATTCATAGAAGCTTAAAATCAGTTATCTTTCCCTTAGAATCCCCTTAGAATTCCTTAGTCAGTGCTCGTGTCATGTGATTATTTAATCTCTGCTTACATACTTTTTAGACAATAGTATGTTATATGGCTCACTTGTTAGAGAATCTTTTTCTATGTGATCTAAAACCTGCTTTAGTGACCTATCTTTTATTTTTGCTGGGTTTTAGAAAGCATTTTGTGATTCCTTCCCATAGCCACACTCAGAAAATTTACCTTCCTGATTTCTAAAAGTAGAGTAATCAACACTCTTGAAACTGACCAGCTGCTCATGGCTCAGGCTAGGGTGAGAAGTTTTTCTTGGACCTCCAGAGTTTTCTTGCTTATGTGTGTTTACAGGAACTCATCATATTCTCACATAATAGTAATTGCATGTGTAGCTATAAAGGAACAAGATTGGTTTATGTGTTTGAATTACAAAGATGCTCTTCCAGCAGGTCATTGAGGGAAGTTCCGAGATGCTTTTTTGCTTAAGAAATAAAATGATTAGAATAACTTTAGAAAGGGCATAACATTCTGCACATAAACATTTATGTTTTATATACATTTAAAAAATCTCTCTCAGCCATGCACCAGTGGCTCACACCTGCAATGCTAGCTACTCAGGAGGCTGAGATCTGAGGATCCCAGTTCAACACCAGCCCTGACAGGAAAGTCCATGAGACTCTTATCTCCAATTAACCACCAGCAAACCAGAAGTGGCACTATGGCTTAAGTGGTAGAGCAATCACCTTGAGCTGAAGAACTCAGGGACCATGCCCAGGCCCAGACTTCAAGCCCCATGACTTTCCAAAAGGAAAAAAAAAAATCACTCTCATTGGAGTTGTTTTGTGAGGGTTTGTTTTATTGTTTTTAACTTTTAAAATTATATGAGGCAGATGGAAAAGAGAGCCAGAACAGACAGGCAGAGGGAGACAGAATAGAGCCCAAAGCCTAGCTATGTCTATCTCGTATTTGAACATATTCCTATCTTAACCTCCTTGTGTTTTTTGTTCTCTCTTTCCACAGGCATTTCCTATTCAAAACAGGGACAGGGACAACGCCACTGTTCAGCACTGCAACCCCAGGATACACAATGGCATCTGGCTCTGTTTATTCACCGCCTACTCGGCCATTACCTAGAAACACACTATCAAGAAGTGCTTTCAAATTCAAGAAGTCTTCAAAGTACTGTAGCTGGAAATGCACTGCACTCTGTGCTGTAGGAGTCTCTGTGCTCCTAGCAATCCTCCTCTCCTATTTTATAGGTAAGAACAAGTGTTAAGAATTATGTTGTCTATTAATTGAGACACTATACTATTACTGAGTTAGTTTTTTTAATAATAGGGAGTCTAATCTGAGTTTATCTTTTGTGGAAAAAAAGGTGTTGTTAATAGTATGTTGTAAATCACAGAGTGTGTTAGGTTTCTGCTGATGTAGATTAATATGAAAGCTGAGTGTGTTAGGTAACTCATTTCCGTAAAAAAGCAAGGTTCTTTCTTAAACATAAACTGTAGTGTATGCTTGTGCCTGAACTTATCTCTTATGAAATATAGCTGCTCTATGACATTTACTGTGCACAAAGTCATCCAGGCACTTGCAAGATTGAACACTCTACAGGGCTCTCCTTCTATGTGGGCTCACTGGAGAACTCTGCTGTCTGTGGTATTACATGTCTTTCAGCCAACTCAGCTGTCTACCTGGAAAGCCCCTCACTCAGGGACACCATAGAGCTCTAGGAACAGTCTCCAGAGAAATGAGCATCCATAATGCAATGGATGGATTAAATTCTCATTCAAATATTTGGATTTTTGCTCTTTTCTGATGTAGTGATCAGATTTTCTCTTTCATAGTAACTCGTAATACAAGCTGTTAATAGTAGTTGTAAATATTCCTGTTTTCCAGTTATTTGATAACATAAATTACTTGAGCATTTATACTGCTGGAAAATGTTTCTTTTTATTTTTTTTATAAATGCCCACATCATAGTTTGATGTGCTTGTAAGCACAAGGAAAAGCCTATTGAAATGCTAATGTTGTCCACTGAGATAAGTCACAGACTGTGTGGTTTCTATACCAAGAATAACAGCCAGTGAGGCATCTCAAGTTTACAAAGCAATTTGTGATGGCCCATGAAGTTCTATAACTGAAGAGTGTCACCCATCTGTATGCAGACTAGAACGATGCTTCTGCAGAGAACCAGCTTCTCCCAAATAGTGGCAATACTCCTTAGAAATAAATTAGGGACTTTGGAAAGTGAAATAATCATTTTTGAGTCACTACTGTTAGTGGAGGTGGGGGGAGAACAGAATCGTAGAGCATGAGATAACTTCAGAGTGAGGAGCAGTAGCTAAGCATCTTGCTGTATACTAAGCTTTCCAATTCTTTCCCCTTGGAAGGCATGGCTAATGATTCAGAGCACTCTCTCTCATGAACCCAGAGACCCTCCTCATTGTCCTCATCAGAGTGCCCCACACAGCCCCTCCAGCAGCCACTTCCCATCAGTCGGAGATGAAAGCAAGATGAACCTTTTTGTCATTTTTTTAAATCTAAGCTAACTTCCTCCTCATAAAAGTGAGCAAACCAGATACCAAAGGGGTTTTCTCTTGCCTGAGTGAGCAAGCACACACTGTTTGAGAATTATCCAAGGAATAATGAGGAATTTTACAACCACAAACATCAGTGTCCAGTCAGGAATTACTAGTGTTCAATTAGAAAATATTGTAGCCATGAAGAGAACACTGCTAGTTAGCCTCCTCTGAATAATTCTGTATGAATTATTTGTATCTATCAGAATTTGTATCTAAAGAATTTTAAGTGATTCTGAAAGGCACCAGCCACAAATGGGATGTGATAAATTGCCCATGTATGTTTGTAAGAATAAAAAAAAAAACAATCAAACACACTATATGCTAGATAAATAAATGCCATGCAAAACTGAAATTCGCTATCAGGTTAACAGGTTCTGTGTCCTTTCTGATCAGTAAACATCAATGTTCTTGCAATTGTTAAATCTTCTGAATATCAGTTTAATTTGATTTTTTGTGATATAAGTAGAAGGAAAATGACATTTTAATGTGAGATTAGGTCATTGTTACTTGTGAGACTTGTACTCCTTTTTTTAAAAAATTCTCTTTTTTTTTTCTCTTTTTATTTTTATTTTTGTCTTTGTTTTTGTTTTGGTGGCACTGGGTGCCTTTCACTTGCTAGACAGGTACCCTCCCACTAGAGGAAGATTCCCCAGCCATTTTGACATTAGTTGTTTTTTCAGATACTGTCTTGTAATTCTGCCCATCTAGGCTGGCCTTGACAGTGTTCCTTTAACCTCCTGCATAGTTGAGATGACAAGCATGCATCATTACACCCAGAGTTTTGATTGAGACCGAGTCTCACTAACTTTTTGCCCTGGTTGTCCTAGAATCATGATCATCCCAATCAATATTTCCTGAATAGCTTGGATTACAGATATGAGCCAATGCACCTGACTGGACAGATTCTTTTCAAGGATCCATTACTGAGTGAATTCTTTAGAGTAAAGCCTGAAAATTTTCTTTTTTCCTCCCTAAATTGCTTTATTTTTACTATTTCACAGTTAGCATCTTCTTTTTCTATTCTTACTAATATCATTTTCCCCCTTATTTTTATTCTCCCCCACAAAAATATGCCAGTTATATATATATATATATATATATATATATATATATATATATATATATATAGCTCATAAACTTAAATACTCTTCAGTACAATAGGTACTTACTGATCATTTCTTTCTTTTGATCTAGTTTATGTTAGTACAAAGAAAGAGATATAATCCCAAAGTTATCTGGCAAAAGTTACTTTAATTATTGGAAATTAACTTATAATTTTATTGCTTTAATTAAGTACAAGTATGCTTAGAATTTTCATTGGCCTTGGTGCATCTCCATGACTAACACACTTAACACAGTGAGTTATTTTAAATCATGTAAAGAAGTTAATTTCTTCATTAGTTAGCATAATAATTTTCTTTTGATTAAAGATGTTGCCTTTACCCTTGGGGGGAGAAATGAATAAGATACTTCTCTCAGAGAAGAATATCCTAGTCTATTGAATGTGCTAGTCAAACAAAGGAAGAAAAGGGACACCTGACTACTAAGACAAATCACTATGATAAACACCAGAATCAATAAGAAGACCAATGTCAACAAACTACTTAACCACCCTTATCAAAACCGCAGCCATTCTTAAATTTGTAGTGAGTCTTTTGTTCATACTGGTTGTTAACATAAATCTGAAGCTGAAGGACTATGTTTTCTAAGGAACTTGAGGAATTATATCCTAGAATTTTCTGTCATCTTCCCACTTAAAATCATAAGAAGTTGTGAGAACATAGCTGTATCATGTCCTATTTCAGAGGTGAGTTCTCTCAGGAGGAGCAAGGTACATAACTTCTGAAAGAGAAGAGGGAAAGGGAAGGAGACAGGATTTGTTGTTCATACATTAAAATTTTGGAGACTACAGAAAGGCCCCCAAAGAAAGTAAAAATTGATTGCAATCACACAGCATATAGCAAATCACTGTTAGCCTTTCTATACTACCCTTTATGGATGTTTTCCATGCATATCTAGCTAAAGGTCCATGTGTCTAAATGCATTTACCAAATATTCTACTTGATGAGGACCATGTTTTCTTTCCAGGCCATCCAATTTATTAGTCATCATATACATGTGGCTATGGCATATTTAATGGGGCTCCTGAATTTAAGGAACTTACTTTATTTGTAATGAATTTAAATTCATAAATCTACACCTAACTAGAGGCTACCATTGGACAGTGTAAATGTAAGCATGTTAGAAAACAAGTGTTAAGTAGCAGATCCTGAGCCCTGATGGAGTGAACAGAATGGGCAAACCCTAGCAGATACATAATTGGATAGATGGGCCATGATTTTGCATATCCCAATTCAAAAAATCAAAAGGATGATGCAAACCTTCAGCAGTCACACTATGATTTTTTTTAGACAACTGAGTCCCCCAATTAAAACTCTGTTTTTTTAGATATTTTATAATATATTTCTATTCTAAAGATACTGTACAAAGGGGTTACAGTTACATGAGTAAGGTAATGAGTACACTTCTTATCCAGCATTGTTACCTCCTCCTTTGTTTTTCCCCTCCCATCTGTTCTCTCCCCACCTACACAACTTCTCCCTCCTCCCATCCCCATAAGCTGTAAAGTTCATTTTTAACATAATGTCTTGTACACCTCGTTGTTACAGTGGGTCAACCTGTATCTCTATTGCAGCATTTAATAACAAAGGGAAGGGAAATAACATCCCTGCCTCCCCCCAAATTAGAAAAATGTATATACAAGACGCAGGGCACTGGAATCAAATACAGTGAAAACAGGGGATATACCATGGGGGAAGAACATACAAAAGAAACAAAAAAATCATATGGTACATTATAAATACATTAAAAACAACAGCAAGAAAGAAAGTATCTTGTGTTCCTATCTTAGGGTTCATTTTGCTTAGCATCATCTTGATCATATGACCTTTTCTGCTTGTCCTAGACATATACTAGTTATTGCAAATAGGGAAACCATGGGACCTATGTTTCTTTGCGCCTGGCTTACTTCACTTAATATGATTTTTTCCCCAAGTCTTGCCATTTCCTAACGAATAGTGCAATGTCATTCTTTCTGATGGAGGAATAGAATTCCATTGTATAGATAGACCACATTTTCTTGATCCATTCATCTACTGAGGGACATCTGGGGTGGTTCCATATCTTAGCTATGGTGAATAATGCTGTGATAAACATAGTTGTGCTGGTAGCTTCAGGATGGTCTTGTTTGTGATTGTTTGGGTAAATGCCCAAAAGTGGGATTGCTGGGTCATAGGGAAGCTCTATGTGTAGTCTTTTGAGGAACCGCCATACTGCTTTCCAAAGTGGTTAAACAAGTTTACACTCCCACCAACAATGCAGTAGGGTTCCCTTTTGGCCACATCCCCTCCAGCATCTGTTGTTATTAGAATTTTTGATTCTAGCCATTCTAACTGGGGTGAGGTGGAATCTCAATGTTGTTTTGATTTGTATCTCTTTTATAGATAGAGAAGTTGAGCACTTCTTCATATGTCTATTGGCCATTCTTAGTTCCTCTTCAGAGAAGTCTCTCTTTAAATCTTTATACTAGTTATTAATCAGGTAGTTGTTTCTTTGAGAATTTGTTTTTGGGAGATTTAATTTTTTGAGTTCTAAGTATATTTTAGATATGAGACCCTCGTCTGTTGTATGGCTAGTGAAGATCTTCTCCCAATCCGTGGGCTTTCTATTGATCTTGCTAGCTATGTCCTTTGCCATACAGAAGCTCTGCAATTTCATGCAATCCCATTTGTCCAACCTTTCTTTGATTTGTTGTGTATCTGGGTCTTTATTAAGAAAATTTCAGCCTGTGCCAAGGAGCCCTAGAGTTTCTCCTATTCTTCCTGTAATGTTTTCAGGGTGTCTGCTTTGACTTTGAAGTCTTTGATCCATTTTGGAGTTGATTCTGGTGCAGGGTGACATATAACGATCTAGCTTTAGTTTTCTACAGGTGCTTAACCAATTTTGCCAGAGCCATTTTCTGAAGAGGCTGTCTTTTTTCCATTCTATTTGAAAACGTTGCTTTAATGAATTAAACTCTAAAATGATATGCCTTTACACAATGGAAAATACACAGAGGCCTCCCTATACCAGTTAAGTTCATATTAACAGAGACACAGACCTATCAAAAAAAAAAAACCTGTCTCTCTTTCCTGGTCCCTAGAACACTCCTTTTTGTCTAGTCTGAAATGAGGACATTTTAAAAAATGAACAATAACCAGCAGTGAAAAATGGTGTGTTACTCGCTGTTCGTTTATTTTTGTTCACAGTTGTATAGTGCAGAAGCCTTGATTCTTGTTCTTTCCTCTTAGGTGCTCTTTATTCTCAGAGGAGTGGGGGGGGGGGCAGGAAGATAATCTAAAGTTTTGAAAAATGTCCAGGAATTGCATCCTGAAGCAAAAGTTTTGTAAGAAATGATTAAGAACAAATTTAAATAAAGGTTGGAATTAGGCCATTTGAAACGGCAACAAGTCCCTCAAGTCACACTTCCATAATTGCATTATGCACATTTAACTTCACGGACATTGACCTAACTGGCTAGGCACAATTTATAAATTGGAAAGAAAAAAATCCCCTTGTAGAAAATACCAGTGGTATTTGCACATGCTCTTTAAGTTTATGGAATACTAGAGAAAATAAAAATCTTATGGAAAGATGTATGTCAGTATATCTTCTCAATTCTTAGCCCTTTTGACTTTTTCCTAACTAGTACTTCTTAAGACAACAGAGGGGTTTTTTTTTATATTTTAAGTTTAACTGAGGTACAATTCACACACCAAACAAATCCCTTTTCCTAACTGTGTAAGTCAGGGGTAGTTAGTATAATTACAGTGTTAGTATTTTTACAATTATCCCAATTTTTTAATACTCTCATTGTCTCCAAAAGAGGAACCCCAAATTCCTTCATAGTCTCCTTGAATTTCTTACTAACCCCTCAGTGGTTTCCCTTCCATGAAAACCCTCTCATAAAAATCGGCTTTTTTTTGAGGGATTAGCTTGTTACCTCCGAATTGTTGTTTTGATGAGTTCCTGAGACATGCCGCTAACCAAAAAAATTACTCAAATTTTCAGTATTCCTTTTTTATTTTGAAAAAGGACATACGTAGTTATTTATTGCCTTTGAACAGCTGCTGCCAACTGATTCCTAAAATAGATGTTGTCACATGTCTGCTGAAAAAGGCTGTTTAACAACATAAGCATTCCCTAGATGTAGCAAAGCATCACCTGTCAAATCCAGGTTCAGTGCAGTTACGATTCCTTAGCCATTGCCTGGGCTACTTCTGTGCCTATTTGCATTTTATGAACACTCGCTGTGTACCTTAGAATTGATTGAGGTACTAGTTATATGTATGCAACTCAGGGATAGAAAGAAGAATACATCAGCCCTTTATGCTTCATGAAAAATCAACCATTTAAATATATATGGCAACATGAAATGTGTTGTGACATTCTTTTTTCTTTTTGGACATGTCTTTATAATAAAAGTGCTGTTTTATTAGGTTACAGAACACAGCCAAGCAATGAATTACATTCCATTCTCACTAGTTTCTTCCCTTAACTCTTGATGCATAAGATTCAGAAAAATACATTTTGTCTGAAATGAAATGGTAGCACTGTAATGCTAATGTGATTTGATCATACTGTAGAGGAATATGCTGTGTTTTAGAGAATGTAAGATTATAAAATTTGAATTTGGGCATCAGTGTATCAATATTGTATATGTATGTATGTGAAATTACAGATGTATTTAAGCTTGACTTAATGATGAAGGAAGGCTTAGATAAAATAGTTTACCTCTAAGGGGAGGAAAATATTAGTTTCAGAAAACATACTGTTAAAAAATTCCAAATTTGGGCTGGGAAGGTAGCTCAGTGGTAGAGTGCTTGCCTTGAATGCATGAGGCCTTGGGTTCGATTCCTCAGCACCACATAAACAGAAAAAGGCAGATATGTGGTTTGTCTCTGATCCAAATAAAATAACAAATTTGTATGTCCAAAATCTAGCAAAAACCTGACTTTTTATTCATATTAAGACCAGAATTTCACAGAGATTAAGATCTGCCATCATATAGTTATACTCCTTTAGCATCTGCCAAAATGTTGATTGTTCTCATGTTTATACTCTGTCGTGACTTGCAGTGAGATTTTTTTTTCCTGTGAATTTGGAGAAAATAATTACTTTTGTAAATCTAACATGATATAAAAAGCTAGACTATTGAGAGATCACTTAAAATTCATTCAGCCTGCAGTCAACTGTATATATCAGGGAATTCTGAATTGAACCTAAAGAGGAAAAAAAGCTATATTTATTTGTACTCAATTTTAACAGTGTAAGTTTCTGCTTCTTTTTTACTAGCATAAGATAAAACTACTTGGTTCTGAGTTTATCTTAGTCTTTATTATTATACATAAAACAGGAAGCATTCTCAAATTGAAGAAATTATACAACAGTACAAAGTACATACCACCTGTCCCAATAAAAATAATTTATTTTGCTGTTGGCTTGATGTAAAGTCAGCTAAACTAAATAATAGGTGAAAAAAATGCTAGCAGGTGCAAGGCCCTTTAAATGGATTATTCTTACATTTAAACATAGACATCTCCCTGACTTGAAAAAATACTCAAGAGATAATAACAGTAAGAAATACCTTTAAAGTCAGTTCAACTCCAGTTTATCCACACATAAATATCTTGTCTGTGAAATACAGTGGTGTTTTCTCTTGTTTGAGGCCATTGCTTTTGTGGAACGTAGCAATGTCTCCTGACTAATGACAAGTGGGAAAGCATAATACAATATTTACCATTTCAGTGCTACATTGCATAAATATTTAATTGGCGTTGCATATGTCATTTGCTTTTACATTAGTGGTCCTGAGAGCTGTGCATTCAGTGAGAAATAGCTACATACAGAGCAGTGAAAGGAAAAGCAGCTATCATACATGCGGTTAAGAGACAGACGCTGGGTTGTAAGGCATCCTGAGGTTTCATCAGCTCCAGAGTCAAAGATGTCATCCCAGAATTTAACAGATCAAATACAGTTCACGTAATTGTTTAAATGTTGTAATTCCTGCATCAGCTTTGAATGTCTATGTTCTGGAAGCTTCTTATTTAGAGTCTTTAGTAATAAAACCAATGAAACCAACCACTGTCAGGAAATGTCTTCTCCTCCCATCTACCCGGCATTCATTCAGCACTTACCTTTATTGAGTTACAGCTATGGGCAGAACCCTATGATAAGATCATAAGACAGATAATATAATCCTGGACCTCTTTATCATTTTAATTTTTTTGGAGAAAGTGAGCAATAAATCACATGGTGAGTACTTTAAAATAAGTGTTTTAAAAGAAAAGGATGTAGCTCAGTAATAAAGTGCCAGCCTAGCATGTAGGTGCAAGGTCCTGAGTTCCATCCCCAGGACTCAATAAATAAATACATACATAAATAAAGGGTAGGAGACTGGGATAGTAGATAAAAGGCAGACCTTATTAAGTTTGAACATTAGGAAAGATTTTCCTGCTAAGACCTGAATAATAACTAGGATTATATATTTTGACAAATGCTGACATCGGGACAAGTTTTAAATATTTCTGCACAATTTTACACATGACCTGAAAAATCAGTTGACAAAGGCAAAAAGTCTACATGTTTCTTCAGGGAACTAGTTACGTTGTTCACTAGTTTGTTGAGTTGGCTAAGTGCTTTGTTATATGGTTATCATCTACCTGTAGAAAGAAATGTTACTTTGGAAATTTTGGTTATTTAGATCCAAAACTGTCATAAGGATTTATAGTCTTTATATGTGCTTTCTATTCCCTAAATACTTGCTTTAAGAATTTTATTTATGATGCACGTCCAGAAAGTGGTTTTAAAAAACTGTCAAATGAAAAACTGTCTGCAAGTTTCGAACATTCATGAGTACTCTATTAATCTATTCTGGAAAAAAAAAAAAAGGGCATTGCTCATGTTTCAAAAGACGTTTGGAGGTAAAGGTCATGTTCCCTATTTGATTACCAAAGAGGTCAACATATTGAATTTACACGATTGAATTGAGAATAGATATTAGTCTGAGACCCTCTTATGCTTTTTAAACATCTTATCCTACAGTGCATTCAGGAATAATTCTATTTTTAGCTGCTTTATTATTTCTAAAGCAAATAGTATTGTTGATCATTTTTTAAAAGAAAAATCATAAGACATAGGAAATCAGTGATTCATTTGTGCTTCCAGTGAGTAAATATTTCAAAAGAAGACCCTAATACAGGTCTCCTTATTCAATGTCTAGAAATTTTTCTTCTGTTATAAGGTATTTTTTTCTAATAAGATTAAAAAATTTGCTAATGGTGTATAGGATAATAATTAACTGAATGATAAAATGAGAATTTTCTTGCTTTTAAATTCTCTTTTGTATGTGTTTATGTCATGAGGAAGGCTTGGTATATGTTGCAATTTCTTAGACAGCTGTCTTTTATCACTTATTTTTTAAACAAATAAAGGGTGATTTTGTTGGCAACTTTTCTACCTAGATTTTAATAACACTTGATATTTTGTGCCATTTATTTTTATTGTTGCCTTTCATTTATATGAAAAGATTCTCATTTTACTTTAAGGCAATACTATTTAATTTCCTTTGTTAAAGTGAAGGCATGAAACTTTGGCCAATCATTGCAAAGAAAATATGTTTTAATGTTTAAATATGTCTATATATTATATGATATATACAAGATATACTTATATAGATATGTATATATAGACATATATATAGAGAGAGAGACATATATATATATATATATATATATATATATATATATATATATATATATATCATTCACTGCTTGAGAAGCTGGAAATCTTTTCCTCCAGGTCTCTTAAGTGTGTGTGTGTGTGTGTGTGTGTGTGTGTGTGTGTGTGTGTGTGTGTGTGTGTGTGTGTGTGTGTGTGTGTGTGTGTGTGTGTGTGTGTTGAAACTGAGTCTTGCTGTATAGCTCAGGCTAGACTGAAACTTGTAACTCTCCTACCTCAACATTCAGAATTCTGGGCTTACAGAAATGCAACACTGTGCCAAACTAGATCCTTCATCTTTTCATTAACTTCATTTCTAGTGTTAACAAGCGAACTATATAATGTACTTACTAAGCCTATGTAACTTCCATAGAACGTATAAACTGGACCTATTCATATTAGTTCAGCCATTCCAAATAATTACAAATTTTATTATTATATTCTGTTTTTAGAGTAAAAATTTTTTTCCTTGCTTTTTGTTTTCTCAGACCAGTTCTTTATGGGCTGGGAAAAGTATCACATAAAGAGAAGCAATGCATGTATAAAGTAGAAAAGTGGGCCATTTATTTTTAGGTGAGGAGAGTGAGACCACCAAAGGCAGAAGCAAGCTGGCACTGTGCGCAAGTCTCCAGGGGACATGAGCAGAAGCCTACAGCTTCCTGCCGTGTTTGCTATGAAACACATTACTACAACTGTCTCCCAAGTAATCATTAATAATAGTAAAGATGTGTTTCATAGGTAAGACAATGTACTCTCCAAGTGATCCCAGATGAACTGGGAACCACTGTGATGCTGGCTTCCTAAGACCCTGTCTCCCCACCCCCATGAGTGGCAACATGACAGAACCTGTCATCTGACCTGGACAGGCCAAGGTGACCTGGCCAGTTACTATTACCTGCTAGGTGTGGGGACATAGATTCACACTGTTTCTCACATGTCTAAGAACCAGATGTTGAATGGATGATGGTTGAGGTCACAAACCACGTGAATTCCTCTGTTCAGAGTCCTGAAGGGTGATTCGTATGGTTTTGAGTTTCCTGTTCAACATAACATTATTCACACTCGTATGTGTGCATGTGGGTACATATTCATACCCTCAATATTCACAAATCATTCTCTCTCTCACAGAAGTTCTCCTTAGAGGAGAACTGAATTATTTTGAAGAGATTGTTTTTCTGAACTTTTTCATATTTTTCATACATTTTGTGAAGTCATTAATGCTCACAAACATTTGTTATATAAATGTAGCATGCAAACTGGGTGTCTATGGCTCTGCTTGTAATCCTGGCTAATTAGAAGGCTGACATCTGAAAGAGCATGGTTCAAATCCAGCTCCAGACAGGAAAGACCTTAAGACTCTTCTCCTATTAACCACCAAAAAGCCAGAAATGGAAATATGGCTCAAGTGGTAGAACACCAAGTCTTGAGCAAAAAGCTAAGAGCACCCAAGCTGTAAATTCAAGCTCCAGTACAGAGAGAGAGAGAGAGAGAGAGAGAGAGAGAGAGAGAGAGAGAGAGAGAGAGAGAGAGAGAGAGAGAGAGAGAGAGATGCACATAGGATGTTGCTTTAAAGCAACCTGGAAAGACTGGCATTTGGAGGAAGACTTAGTGCTACACACCTTTAATGAGCTTCAGCCCAAGGGATTTCAATGGCAAAGCTGCTCATAAATGTCACCAGTGAGTCCTCTGTTACATACCTTTCATGATAGTAGCAAACTCCCCAGTATTTTGGCAAAGAAGGAGCTTTGTACGAAATAAGTTCTTACACCAACCATAGTCTTTAATGTTGCCAACTGTTAACCTCAGCAGTCTAATGACTGGTTCCTTTGGGCAGCTGATAGGGATGGGTTGACACATTCTCTCTGTTAGACTGGAGAACGATTGCCTCTTTCAGTCACTGAGCAGGCCATCTGAAACAAGAGAAAACTAATGAAACTTTAGGAGAATCACTGTGTTAGAAATGCTAACTTCATTCCTTTGGTGTCCTCAGAAAGCCTTGGCTTTCCTAAGCAGCATCTGTAGGTGTCTCCTCCTATAGCTACAGTCAGGAAAGAACACATGTAATAAGTTCCAAAGACAGAATTTGTTAGTAGTGTCATTTATCAAAGAATATGAAGAACCTATAAGCAAAACTCCATTCTTATTCTCATCAAGCCATATAGATAATCGGTATAATTTAGTAGTTGAGATTTACAGGTATGCCCCACTATGGTTGGTTCATTAATGACATCATACCAAAATGGGGGAAAGGACAAATGTAATGTATTGACAGCCATTCCTCTCTCCTTCTTACCCAACTCCTTCCCACCCTTCACACCTCCCCCAGGTCTGTTCATTCATAAGGGCTGTTATTTCAGAATATTGTATTTTAATTCTCAAAGTAGCTTTCTATATCATTAGTTTTGCTGCATATCAAAGTATCCTCTGGGGGCTGAGAATGTGGCTTAGGGGTGGAGTGCTTGCCTAGCATGCATGAAGCCCTAGACTCCATTCCTCAATACCATATACACAGAGAAAGCTGGAAGTGGCACTGTGGCTCAAGTGGTAGAGTGCTAACCTTGAGCAAAAGAGGCTTAGGGACAGTGCCTAGGCCCTGAGTTCAAGCCCTAGGACTGGCAAAAATTATATATATATATATATATATATATATATATATATATAATATTATCCTTGACAAAGAGTATAATTTTCTTTCTCTTAATGATGACAAGAGAACCATAGCTGGGAAAGCTTTCAAAGGAAATACTGATTTTAAAATTACCATTTTTGGGGTCAGCAAGGTATAGACTGTTGAAATAATATTAGCCTTAAAAGTTAATAACAAATAATAATGAATTTGAATGCCAAAATATTGCCTAGCACATTCCGTCAACATGTATATAAACACAGCAGGAAATCCAAAACAAAAGCTAATTTATGGAAAACTATGTATTCCTAATGACAGTTTAGACCAGTAGGGGTCCAAGTTACAAACTGCAATCTTTACATGAGATGCTTTCATTTTACATAAAAAACTTGGTAGCACTCTGGAAGTATGTATCCAATCAAATCATTGCCCTATATTTAAGAGTATTTTTCTTATTTTTTCTGAAAAACCTAAAAATTCTACATGTGCATCTACGTATTTATATATTCATGAAACTGAAGCCAAACAATAAAAATAATCTGCTCTCAAAATTCAAGATACTCAAGTAATCATATGTGCAAAAATGATAATGTTACCCCAGCAAGGCAGTTTTAAAAGTAAAAATAAAGGAACAATATATGCATTCTAATCTATTGACATCTTATCTTTCTTGATGCCAGTTTTTTTTAGTGCCCAGTAATTTAACCTAAATACTTGTATTTTAAAATATATTGAAAGTTGGCCACTGGGGTTATACCTGTGATCCTACCTACTCAGGAGGCTGAGATCTGAGGATCATGGTTTGTAGTCAGCCTGGGCAGAAAAGTCCCCATGAGACTCTTATCTCTAATTAACCACTCAAACACCTGAAGTGGTGCTGTGGCTCAAATGGTAGAGCACTAGCCTTGAGCAAAAACAGGTCCATGGACAGACCCAGACCCTGAGTGTAAGCCCCACAACTGACAAAAAAAAATATTAACATATCCTAGAGTATAAACTTGGAAGAGATCTTGGAGATCAGTAATGAAAACTTTTCAGAATAAATATGATTTCAGCCTCAGAAAAATTGAGATATTTGCTAGAGTAATGTAGCTGGCTAGAGCCAGAATTAACAAAAGGCTTACAAGGCACCACAATCTGTGCTGAAAATGATCTTAACTATAAAGGCTCTAATTCTGATGTTATTTTTCCTGTAACTTCTATTAAAAGGTTCTTGTTCTTTGTTGTACTGGGATTGAACTCAGAGTCTCAGGCTTGCTAGGCAAGTGCTCTACCATTTCTATCTTTTGCTTATGAGTTTGTTTTTCATATAGAGTCTTAAGCTCTTGCCTGGATCCAAGCTTGAACCACAGTCTGGCCCCAGTAGTTGAGATTTAAAGGCATACCCCACCATAGCTGGCTTATTAAGAGGTTCTAAATGACTCTTTGCCAGATGATTGGTTTTGTGTATCAGGGTACACCATAATGGATATGAGGTGAATTACAGGTAAGGAAACTAGACAATAGTAGACTTAGGTGAACTCTCCAGGTTTTGGAGGCTAAATATGACTGGATACTGCATTACATATTTTCTAAATTATATTTTAAGGTAAGTTATTCTTTTTTTTTCTTTTTTCGCCAGTCCTGAGGCTTGAACTCAGGGCCTGGGCACTGTCACTGAGCCACTTTTGCTCAAGGCTAGCACTCTGCCACTTGAGCTACAGTGCCACTTCCAACTTTTTCTGTGAAGTTTATTGGAGAGAAGAGTCTCACAGACTTTTTTTTTCTGCCGAGCTAGCTTTGGACTGCGATCCTCAGATCTCAGCCTCCTAAGTAACTAGGATCACAGGCTCACCACGCTGGTGAGCCACCAGCGCCCTGTTTGAGTAGTTTGTTTTTTTTTTAATCCCAAATTAGTTCCCATCTTCTCTGCTACTTTCTATCTTCATGAGGATGTTTGCTTGATCTGGAGATACTAAGCAGCATTTAGGCAATCATCGCAGACCTGCTAACTGCTGTACTGTGTTGCCAGAACCTTCCAGTGTTCTCCTTAGAGCTCTGGTGACATAAGAAGCACTCAGGTAACTGATGGCAAGAGCGCCTGCTTTGCCTGGCCCCTCACAGCACCCCCTGTAATTTGCTCCATGGTTCTGGGAGGTTGCTGGACTCTGTCACCCGCTGTCCCCAGAGATAAGATCAAAATTTAGCCTCTGTTTCTTATACATATATCTAAAAATGGCATTCAATTTGCTGGTAGTGGTATATAATTTTCTTTAATTACACCTTGTTGGTTTCCAAATGTTCCACATGCTGGCTTGTAAGTGTCAAACCAACACAGACTAGTTGAAAACAGTGGCATGCCCTCTGTTTATAAGGCCCTGAGTTCTTTTCATCTCCATCCACCTTGAAAAAGAAAAAAGAATCTATCTGCAATTTCTCTCACTTGAATGGCCTTGGATTCGGGAAGAAAATCTCCTTGTAAAATTTCATTGATATATTATCTTGATTCATAAGTTTGATTGCTTCCACTTATTATTTACTGCAATGGCTACGGGTTTTAAAAAATGTCTTAAGAGGTCACAGAATTAATATTTCTTAATTATATGAAAGATATTTAAATTTTCCACATGTAATTTTATTCTAAGAATGCCATGAAGCAGCCTAGAAAGCTACAGGGTAGGTATAGAACTGACTGTATGGCTGTAAACTATTGACGGTTTAACAGCGATGTAAGCTAGATATTGTGATTTTTTTAAATCATTAACTTTGGTAGTAGTATAAAAGATATGGTATTTAATTTTGTAGCAATATATGTCAGATGTTACAACTCAAAAGTGGTCTTAATTAAGTGGGAACCATCCTGGAAATCTGGGCTTCTCTGCTCTCATGGAGAAAGAGAAGTTTCACTAGATGTCATCAGAGACTCCTGACTCTGGCACAGTAAATTCTTCTACTAGTCACCCCAAGTTCTTAGGAAGCCATTGAACCACAATGACCCAGGCTTCAAAGATTAAGCAAAATACTAAAAAACTGGAAGTACATGCTAAGTTTTCCCCTTAACTATCCTCTCTTGTTCCTACACCTAAAATCTCTGCATTCATTATTACCTTTCTTCCAAACATCATACTCCTATCTTCCATGGCAGTATCTTTTTTTTTTTCAAACTCCTAGCCACAAAGATCCACTTCTGCTTCTTCAGGACTAAGTAAAATAATGCAAAGTGCTTTGGTAGTACAGAAGAGTTACTAAATCTAGGGAGATTTCATCATGAATTCAGATGCTGGTGAGATTTCCCCAGGCAGAGGTTTGAGTGAGGCATCTCGGAAGCCAGGAGTTAAAGGAATGAAGTTACCTGAGGTAAGAAAATTAGGAGCATGATTTAGGTGGTGTATACACATATATATATTCACCTCCTGGGGGCTGCAAGATGAGGTATCTGGTCATATATTGATGACTATGTCTCAGAGATGCCCTGTGGGAAGATAACTGGCAACTCTTTGTGGGATGGCTTGCAAGATGGAAGAGCATCTGATTTGAAGAAATGGGAGCCTCTCCTCTCCCAAGCTCCAATTCAGCAGACAGTACATAAAACTGAAGTACTAACTGGAAGGTAAGAACCTTAGTGAAACATAAGAAGAGAAAACTAGAAGAACCAAAGAATCAGGAATGATCGTGGAAGGAGTGGGAAAATTAGGTGAGGAAGGGAAAAGCCATTTTATATAGCAAGCTTTATAAATGCCTGTCCACACGTATTTATTCACATGTGTTTTTACATTTACATTTCAGAAGATAAAACTAAATTTTTTAGATTGACATGAGGACCCAAATAGGGGTGCAATGATGAAAGCATAACAAGTTCAAAAAGGAAAGCTATTGCTACAACTGATTGGATGGGAGGAGGGGGAAGAAGGAAAGTTAAAGATTCATAGCCTGCATTTGGGGGGAACTAATAATTGTGATATCTACTGTGGAACATTGCTACAAATCTTTATTTCATTTTATAACAAATCTATTAAGTCATTACTCATGCTCTGAAAAGGAAGAAACCAGAAGTTCAAAAGCTATTTACCCAAGGTCACTCAGTAATCCATAGGCCTCTGATTCATCCCAGGACTGACTTTATTACCCAGGATGAAGTGACATAATACATCCAAAAAGAACAGAAAGCAAAATAGTTAAGAGGATAGGCTTAAGATTTTACATTACAGAAAGGAATAGGAGAAACTCTAGGGCTCCTTGGCACAGGCTGAAATTTTCTTAATAGAAACCCAGAAACACAACAAATCAAAGAAAGGTTGGACAAAGGGGATTGCATGAAAATGCAGAGCTTCTGCATAGCAAAGGACATAGCTAGCAAGATCAATAGAAAACCCACGGATTGGGAGATCTTTACTAGCCATACAACAGACAAGGGTCTCATATCTAAAATATACTTAGAACTCAAAAAATTAAATCCTCCAACAACAAATCCTCAAAGAAACAAGTGCCCCATTAATAAGTGATCTAAAGATTTAAGAGAGACTTCTCTGAAGAGGAACTAAGAATGGCCAATAGACACATGAAGAAGTGCTCAAACTTCTCTATCCGTAAAAGAAATGCAAATCAAAATAACATTGAGATTCCACCTCACCCCAGTTAGAATGGCTAGAATAAAAAATTCTAATAACATAATTGTAACTCCTCTGTACAGTATGTTCACAAATAAAATAAAATTAAATTTAAAAAAATTCTAATAACAACAGATGCTGGAGGGGATGTGGCCAAAAGGGAACCCTACTGCATTGTTGGTGGGAGTGTAAACTTGTTTAACCACTTTGGAAAGCAGTATGGAGGTTCCTCAAAAGACTATACGTAGAGCTTTCCTATGACCCAGCAATCCCACTTTTGGGCATTTACCCAAACAATCACAAACAAGGCCATACTAAAGCTACCAGCACAACTATGTTTATCACAGCATTATTCACCATAGCTAAGATATAGAACCACCCCAGATGCCACTCAGTAGATGAATGGGTCAAGAAAATGTGGTCTATCTATACAATGGAATTCTATTCCTCCATCAGAAAGAATGACATTGCACCATTTGTTAGGAAATGGAAAGACTTGGAAAAAATCATATTAAATGAAGTAAGCCAGGCCCAAAGAAACATAGGTCCTGTAGTTTCCCTTATTTGCAATAACTAATATATATGTCTAAGACAAGCAGAAAAGGTCAAAAAGTATGTACATGTGACCATATAAGATGATGCTAAATGAAATGAACCCCAAGATAGGGACACAAGAGATTTTATCTTTGTTGCTGTTGTTTTTAATGTACTGATAATGTACTATGTGATTTTTTTGTTTCTTTTGAATGTTCTTCCCCCATGGTCTAACCCCTGTTTTCATTGTATTTGATTCCTGTGCCCTGCATCTTGTAGATATGCTTTTCTGGTTTGGAGAGGGGAAGGGAAATAACAAAAAGCTGAAATAAGGATACAGGTTGACCCATTGTAGCAATGAGAGTACTATCCATTATATTGAAAATGAACTTTACAACTTTGGGGGAAGGGACAAGTTGGGGAGGTAGAGAGGGAAGGGATGGTAGGGGAAAAACAAAGGAGGGGGTAACAATGCTGGATAGGAAATGTACTCATTACCTTGCTCATGTAACTGTAATGCCTCTGTACAGTATCTTTACAATAATATATATATTAAAAAATAAATGATAGCTTTGAGAAAAAATTGAGATTTTATTTATAGGATTTTATTTTTAATAAAAGGATTTTTATTATTTTATGGTTTATAGGAGGTATATAAAATCTGAAATGTGGGTTAGTCCCTAAAAGAAGTTTTGATTATAGGCATGTATTTGAAAGTCTTCCATCCCCCTGGAGTTGAACATGGTAGTCATGAAAGCACTGGAGAGGAAAGAACTCAGGGAGAGACTTCAGTGAATAGCTTCAATTGGGGGGATACATAGAAGTAGAAGATGGTTAATTCAGTAAGAGTAAGTGATAAATGGTCAAAAGGATCCCAAACAATATCAGAGGCTAAATTAGTTAATGGTAACATACTGGATTACCTCCAACGTTAGTATGTTAAAAGAACAAGCATTTATTGTCTTGAATTTTCTATGAGTCATAAAATCTGGTCCCAGCTTCCGTGGATGCCTCCACTTAAGCTCTGTTAAGGTAGCATTCAGCTAGGCCTGAAGTCTCATCCGAAGGCTCAATGGGTGCTAGAGGAATCTGCTTCCCAGCTCAAACCCAAGGTTTTGGCAGACATGGCTCTCACCACATGGGCTTCTCCATACATTTAATGTGTTCTTCTAAAACATTATATGACAGCTAGTTTTCCCCATGGCCAGCAGTGCAAGAAAGAGATCGAGCAACATTTAAAGTAGAAACTCAAGTCTTTGCAACCTAAGCTCAGAAAATGCATTCCATCATGTCCACCATATGCGTTCACTTACAAGCCAGTCACTAAATCAAGCTTACGGTAAAGGAGAGGGCAGTCATATAAAGGTGTGTGCATGAGGAGATCGGGATTAGTTGGAGCCATTTTAGAGGCATCTTACTACCATGCCTTCACACAATGGAGTGACTCTTGTTTATTTATGTCATTCTGGTTCTTGTCAAGGAGTTGTCTCACTCAAAGACCTAGACTAACAAAGACGCTGCTCAGCACCTTTTCTCGGTCACTGCTTGGAATGCAATAAATCTCATATAGGTTCTTGAATTTTCCTTCCATAAATGATACGTGCAAGTTGAACCCACATTTCTTGGTCTAAGGTAAAGTTATCAGGCTTCAAAGCAGCAAGAATGAAGATGTTTGCTATCTGAAATGCTTGTGAATTGCCCTTAGGACTTCCACACAAGAATTCAGAAACAACAGAAATAGTAGTCAGGAGCTAGGGCAGTTTAAGGACAGGTGGCTAATGTTGACAGTTACTGATGAAGTGTGAACTGAATGAAGGTTAACAACCAGCTACTGGATCTGGCAATTTAAATACAAAGGGAGAAGGAGAGAGTGAGAAGTTTTTGGTAGAAGGAAGGAATGTAAATAATAGTGAAGAGAAAGTAAGGATTATTTGCTAAGAAAATGTCAGCAACATAAACACCATTGTGGTGTCTTCTTTCGAGAGTTGTGGCAGCAAATGGAAGGAAATTCTAAAGTAATTTGAAGGGGAAAAAATGAAGAGTTACTTTTAAATCCTCATTCTGTAATGGAGCATGGCATTTACACAAAATTCTGTGCAATCTGCACACCCTGCTAATGTTGTTTGGAGCATCTTTATCTAAATCATTCATAAACATGCTTAATTGTATTAACAAAAACATAACACAAAAGCTACCAGCTTAACACTTTAAAGTAGACAGTCTATAGTATGAAGTTTATTTACTTTGTTGTGCAACAAATCACCAAAACACTTATATAACAGAAGACTGAAATTCTATACTCATTAAACAACTCTAGTCCCTACTAGCTAAGTTTTACTTTGTTTCCCTGACTTTGAAACATTTAGGTATCCAGATTAGTGGAATCATACAGTATTTGTCTTTTTGTGACTAGCTTAGTTCATTTCACATACTGTCCTCAAAGCTTACCCATGCATGCTGGAAAGGACTGCTGGATCATACAGTCATTCTGTTTTCATTTTTAAGCAGTCACCACACTATTTTTCCATAGAGGTTGCAACAATTTGCATTCTTACTAAAAGTATACAAAGGTTGTCCACACCCTTACCAAGAAAACAAACATGTTTTTAATTTACAAATCAGCCTAGGAGGGCTATTGTATGACCATCATCAACACAATGCATCAATTTGTTTAATTATACTGAGATTTACACTCATCACCTGAAGAAAGCTTTGTGTCTTCCCTTTTCTCCCTCATGATGGAGTTCTTTCTCATTTTTCTGC
Organism: Dipodomys merriami; assembly: GCF_024711535.1. Classification (NCBI taxonomy): domain Eukaryota; kingdom Metazoa; phylum Chordata; class Mammalia; order Rodentia; family Heteromyidae; genus Dipodomys; species Dipodomys merriami. Next base: position 24,065,190 of record NW_027202493.1, on the reverse strand, counting down.
ATTGCACCTTAACTCTGTGTTTTATGCTCTCATTAATTCTAGTTATTTCATGGGGCTGTGAGCTTGTAGGGTGGGTTAGGAAGAGTAAACACATGTGTTAGATGAATTACTTTTTATTAGCTTACTTTGGTTATGGGGGGAAGATTTCATTATTACATTTCCACATATGTTTAAAATAGATTTCAATCAATTTTACCCTTTCTATCACCCACCATTCCTCTCTTTTCCCTTCCTCAAACCATTTCAATATGTCTCATTTTTATATTTATATACTTGTATACAATCTACTTTGACCATATTTCTTAGATAAATTGCTTTTAAATATTTTCATTCAAGCATTATATACATCTAGAAAAGCATACTAGAGCCTAGCATGGTAGTCATACTCCTGTAATCCCAACTACACTGGAGGTAGATTCAGGATCACCTTTTTATGAGATCGAACTCTAGCAGTGGTTCACTCATTTACATTGCTGAGTCGAGTCCATTGTAAGCCTACACTAAAGTTTATCAATTCCACTACTCACATTTCCCAGAAGGTTGTTTCTAATCTAAAGCCATTATAAATAATGCTCTGTAAACATACTTTTCTGAAAGTGTTTGTGCTTGTCTCTCTATTAGATAGGTAGACAGACTTTTATAGATCAACAGGAAATTTAACCATCACTTCTATTATTTTTTAATATGAGAAAATACATTCTAAGTCCAGCCAATTTATAAATGATTTTACAAAACACAACCCATGGCAGTTGGTAAAATTCTTGTGTTTAGAAGCCAATTTTAACATATGGACAACTGCTGATCCACATTTGCCACTCTAAAAAGATAAATTAACAATGTATGTTAAAAATGGTAAAAAAAAAAATTCTTTCATGTAGAGAGAAATTAAAACCATTTAAATTCAGAGCAATTCTGATAAGCAGTAAAACATTACAGTGGAGAAATAGGAATCCTGAAATTCAGGTCAGTGGTGGCATCATATGGTCTCTTGATTACATTTACTTTACAAAGACATCAGGTCAGTCATTGACCCTGCTGACTACTTTCATCCCACACACCAGATTTCACATTCCTTGTCACACAGTATCTTAGGAAATAATAGGCATTTGGTATTTTAAAACACAAAAAACATTCTGAATAGACACTGCTATCATTTATAAACTCCATTCTGCTTTGGATAATATTTTGGATATGCATCTGCACTTGCACGTAATAATATCATCTACAAGTACACAGGAATGACAATATAAAATGATAAAACATGATATCAGAATTATTTAAAGATTATATCTATATGAATACTATTTCTAGAACTTTAGACTTCACAAGTGTAGTATTTACATACAAAACCCATTTATTTTTATTCATGCAAAATTTTTTTGGTCAGTCATGGGCCTTGAACTCAGGGCCTGGTTGTTATCTCTGAGCATTATCACAAGGCTAGCACCCTACCACTTTGAGCCACAGCACCACTTCCAGATTTCTGGAGATTGGAGATTAAGAGTCTCACAGACTTATCTTCCAGGGCTGGCTTAGAACTACAATCCTCAGATCTCAGCCTCCTGAGTAGCTAGGATTATAGAGATGAGGCCACTGGCACCCAGCTCTATTCATACAACTTTTAAATGACCATTTTTATAAATCTTGGGATTAATGTTTTGAAACATTACAGAATAATGAAAAAGTATCTCATGGAAAAACTGTGTAAATAGCACACAGATATTACCTGTTAATATCCCTGACACCCCATACTGCCTCTCCTTTCCCTTTCCTTGATGTGGCAGAGAAGCATTTGTAGCCTGAGGTCGCTCAAAGGTTTCATTTCACCTATTTCTGTAGGATGATTCACACTCCATTACCCTCTGGTAAAACAGATAGGGGTGTAGTCCTGTGCCTTTGTCATCAGGAGGTCTAGATATAAGGCCAAGATCCATGGCCTACAAGCTTGGAACCTTATATTCTTTATATCAAAGACCCTCTATTTTGTCAGCTTTTAAATGAAGAAAAGTCAATAGTAGCTATTCTATGGAGTGTTTGTGAGACTTACATAAGATGGAGCGCGTAGTGGTGTTCACTGTACCATTTTTTTCGTGTAAAAACTTATATAGTGATGTCCTGACACCAGTTTAAGAAAACCTCATGATAGAGAATGCCTGATATTGCACCTACCACATACCAGCTCCCCTAAGCTTTCCTTCAGAAGGATGAGGAACTGAGCAGAGCACAGAGCTTCTGCTACACCTGTTCACTCTCCTTATACCCCTCATGGGGATATGCATGGACCCAAGATCCTTGATAGTGTCTTTGAAGAATAATCACCAAATACTTTCCCACGGGTTCAAATCTGCTTTCCAGCTTAGGACCGAAGAACTTAGATTTTTCTGTTTGCATATGTATTTTATTTAGCTAATTTCCCCTTTATTTGCTTGCCAAGATATCCCATGTAGTTTTATTACACCACAGCTCAGAAATTTCTGGAGTATTCATGATTTCCTTTGTATTTGCTGCTCCCTCTTCTCTCATTAACCCTATCAATTGGTAAACACCAAAGTGTTTACCAATCTTGAGTGGTACATAAGTGACCAGAGTTTTACCAAATACCAAACACCAACAATATCTATTTTGTTGAGGATATCTTCAGACCAAACAGCCTGTTGTTTTCTATTTCTAATGAAGTATTTAAAAAAAGATATAACCTTATTGGGCATGATTCTTATTATGCAGCATCTTAAGTAGAACCAGAATCCCATCTTATTGAAATTGTTTGAAATAATATATATATAAAAGAAATCTGTTGCCCATCTGGCAAAAAAATAAAATAAAATAAAATAGCTCTTTTAATACAAGCCTTGTATGATGTCTTAATATTTCACATCTGTGCACAACCCTGTGAATTTTCTCTACCCTTCAAAATCTATTAAAACCAATAATTTAAGCAAATTGCTAATTCGGGAAGACTTCTTAAGTTAAAAGATCACAATGATGGTAAATTATTTAGCATGGAGAGTTTGGCCCTATTGGAATTCAGGGACTTCTTGACTTAAAAAGGGATAACATCCCAAGAAACCCATTGGAGATTCAAGATGCTGGAAGTTGTAAATGCTCTTGCTATGCCTAAACCCCCACACAGCCCAGCTGAGCAGCACATGCTCTTTTACTGTGTGCTTTATGGCAGAAAAAGAGCTGTTGTTCTGTATCCCAGCATTGGGAGAAAATATCTCAACCATGTATTTTCTAGTCAGGATAAAAAAAAAAGATTCAAAATCAAAGTAGGGTTTCTACTGAGCATATATTGCTTTCCCACCATGTTGATGTTGAAAAATTGAAGGTCAAACCATTCTAAGCCAGAGACAGTCTATTGATGGTTGCTCTGCCCAAGTATGTCCAGTGAAGCTTTATTGTTTGCAGAGTTAGCTCCCATTATTTTGTGCAAAACTGCTAAATATCTCAAACCTTGAAAAATGTATGGTATGATCAATGTTTAGAAAGTTCCTGACATTTTGCCACTCAAACATTATGTAATTTAATGCAAGGTGACACACGTAGTTATACCTCTTAACAGGATGACAACTTAAAAATGCAAGAATTCTAAAACCTATACCTTAAGCAATGAGTTTAAGTGGAATATTTGGCACACTAAACAGGAAATACAAACATATACATTTGTTACAAACATGCATCATACACATCTGTTTACTATCTGTCTTATTATGGCAAGCTGTTATATTAGATGTTATTAACAAAAGACTATGGGACTAGTAATCAAATACCCTAAAATTAATAAAAAAAATTTTACATGTTTTATTTGGAAATGTTTGTACCAGAACAGTGAAATTAAACGTTAGAGACAATGGATATCATTAGCTTAGTTACACATCAGTTTATTATAAATGGGAGATATGGAAATTATGTACATGATGAAAGATCTCAGAACTTCCATGGAATGGGCAGCTTCACAGGATGCCATTTTAGTGATGTATTCACTCTACATACTTCCCAAGAATGTCACCATCCCTAAATAAGAAATAATCCTTGTCATCTAGAACTACTTTGGTGCCTCCATATTCTGGGAGAAGAACTTTATCACCCACTTTCACACTAACTGGCTGAATCTCTCCACCCTTTCCTTTAGAGCCGGATCCCACAACCACTACTGTGGCTTGCAATACTTTTCCTTGAGACTTCTCTGGAAGCATAATGCCTCCTTTGGTTACAGTTTCAGCTGCACTCCTTTCGACCAGCACTCGGTCAAACAGAGGAATGAACTTCCTAAATGCTTGTCCGGCCATGACTCTCCGTGGTCGCCACTCGGACTCTCCCTAAAATTAATAAATTTTTAATTCAATCATATGTAGCAATCATACTCTTTCACCCAGCTGTTTTTTTAAATAAGTTTTTTATTGTGAAAATACTGTACAGAGGGGTTACAGTTACATGAGCAAGGTAATGAGTACATTTCTTATCAAACATTGTTGCCTCCTCCTTTGTTTTTCCCCTACCATCCCTTCCCTCCCACCTCAACTACACTCCCCAGCCTAAATTATAATGTTCATTTTCCCCTCCCCCCCAGCCTAAATTATAATGTTCATTTTTCAACATAGTGTCTTATACATCTCATAGCTGTTTTTATACATTAAAGAAACCATTAATTATTAACAATATGATTTCATTCTTAGTCATTTGTATATCTGCTTTATATTTTTTCTTTCTTTAAATTACTATAGTATCTGCAACAGTATTTTCTTAGAGTTTAAATTTTCAAAAAGATGGGCTGGGAAGGCAGCTCAGTAGTAGAGCGCTTGCTTTGCATGCATGAAGCTCTGGGTTCGATCCCTCAGCACCACACAAGCAGAAAAGGCTGGAAGTGATGCTGTGGCTCAAGTGGTAGCACACTAGCCTTGAGCTGAAGAGTTGAGGGACAGCACCCAGGCCCAGACAGAGTTCAGGCCCCATGAACCAGCAAAAAAAATAAAAATAAATTTAAAAAAAAGCTAAAGGACAGCCCTCAGGTCCTGAGTTTGAGCCCAAGTAGTGGCACAAAAAAGTGAAAAATAAAATTTAAAAAAAATATTGTTTAATACTTAAGACCTACATAGATTTTAGGCACTGTGTCCTTAAACCATATTTTCAAATCACACCAAAAAGTGAACTGAAAAAGGTCTCATGAAAGACTCTCAAAGGCACTCAATTTAGGTTACTTTCCTCCACCTGAGTGAAGAGAAGGAATTTTAAAGTGGGCAAAGAGTGTTGTAGACAAAACAGGCGCTTACTGAAAGGGTGCCTAGTCTGATCGGGTGAGTTCAGTAATCTGGAGGCTAGAAGAATTAAATGCAACACCTATATACTAAAAACTGCATCTCTGCATGTCAGACAAACTTCATATAATCTGTCCTTATGGTAATTTTAGCAAGGTTTAATTTTAAGTAACCCTACCTAATGTTTAACAATGCTTTGCCAAAGATTAAATCCTAGACTAAGGACTAAACAAGTGTATCTCTACAGCCTCTGCTCTTTATTCTGTGCCAAGTTACCTTCGTTAACTGCATCTAAAAATACTCTCATCTCTATTATAAACTCTGATCTATAGTGAACAATGCATGGTCAAAAGTTCTTTCTTGTTCCTCCCCCACAGTATAACCCCTGCTTTCACTGTATTTCATGTTGGTATAATTTGTGGAGGTGAAGGGGAAAAACAAATCGTTTAAATAGGGATTCAGGTGGACCCATTGCAACAATGAGATGTACAAGTCGTTATGTCGAAAACAAACTTTACAACCTTCGTGGGGGGAGGGGGAGGGGAGGATTGGGGGGGCGGAGGGGGGAGGATGGGAAGGGATGGGAAGGGGAAACAAAGGAGGACACTACAATGCTTGATAAGAAATGTACTCATTATCTTGCCTATGTAATTTTAACCCATCTGTACAGTATTTTCACAATAAGAAAAAAAAGTTCTTTCTTGTCATATTCCTGCCCACCATTGGCATCTCTATGGATAATTATTTCTCCTTGAGAAATAATTTGTAAACTACATTCTGTAGAGCACAGATGAATGTTTAGCAATTATTAATGGGTAATATGCTAGTGATATGTTCTTCAGAATATTTTAAATCCATTAAGAAAAAACAATAATAAATTTTAATTATATTACATATATAGGTATAGCATTATATCACAGAGTCACTTACTCTTCTAATCACATTTTCTGAATATTTAAATAAAGAAAATTAGTAAGCAATAAAACTTTAATGCATGTATGTTATCTCTAAATTTATAACAGTTCCCTTCCCACACCAAAAACACAGGAATCACCGACCACATGCATGTTGTTTGATTTTTGCCATTACTGAATTGTGTCATAAATTCAAAAACTACTCACCCTAAACTTAAGGTATTTCACTTTATTACCTGCTACACATCTGAATCCATGTTGATCATTTCTTTTTATTATTTTTTTTATTGTGAAAATACTGTACAGAGGGGTTACAATTACATGGGCAAGAATGAGTACATTTCCTATCAAGCATTGTAGCTTCCTCCTTTGTTTCCCCTTCCTCCATCCCTTCCCATCCTCCCCCTGCCCCCTCACCCCCGCACCAAAGTTGTAAAGTTCGTTTTTGACATAACGACTTGTACTTCTCATTGTTGCAATGGGTCCACCTGTATCCCTATTTTTTTAATTTTTTATTGTAAAGATACTATACAGAGGGTTACAGTTACATGAGCAAGGTAATGAGTACACTTCCTATTGAGCATTGTTACCCCCTCCATTGGTTTCCCCCTACCATCCCTTCCCTCCCTAACTTCCCCGATGTTCTTTATTTTAAAATTGTGATTAAATGATTACATAATTTCCCAAATTTCACAGTATTGTGGAATAATGATGCTCATTTAAAGTCACAAGTTCATTCTAACTTTCCTGGAGCAAATTGCCTATCACCGTCTATAACATATAACGGTGTTCACATATTATACACCATCCATGTGATCAGCAGCATGGGGATATTTAGTAGTGGTTCGACCAGATGAGTGGAAGGTCTTTGTTTCTTAAGTCCTGTTAATTTTGTCATAACCATGCTGATTATTTCTTATACCAACAAATTCCCCTAGGAAACCAGTTTTTGCTTTTTTGTCATATCCGGAATGCACAGCATCCATCTAGGGAGGACATGTATGTGGATGTGTGACAGAGTATTGAATTATATTCATATATGCAAGGAGCCTGTGGTCAAACTCTCTTGGCAAATGTGCTACAAAGCATTCTACCCCTTACTTAAAAGATGGGGAAAAGTAGAACCTAGACAAATTAGAGAAAACAATGATTCATTCCTAAGAGTTTCCTGGTACCAATTAACAGAGTAATTTTCAATCATGATTGAAATGTTGCCATATTGCATGGCATGGCTAAGTAAATTGCATGTGTACGAAGAACTATGTTTTATAAGTTGTACTGCATGATTATCTGTGGTATTTCAAGAAAATGTAAATTTTAACTTTACATATGTCTCTTGTTATAAACTTGCTTACCATTTGCTTTTGGAGCTAAAAGCAGTAGACCTTTAAACAAGTTGTGTTCTCTACCCCCAGCAATGCATCTATTTGGCCTCAACTGGCAGTTACAGCAGACTGAAAATGACACATTTGAGAATGGAAAAGTGAATTCTGACACCATGCCAACAAACACTGTATCATTACCTTCTGGCGACAATGGTAAGAGACAGAATTATGTATCCTGTGTTTTTCTTTTAACCTCCCTTTTCTATAAGCTTACTTCTACCCTGGCTTACAGCCAGCTTATATGGGAGAGAAGAAAGATGTTTGTACATTACAGATACTTTTTTTAGTATTAATTTACTTGAAAGGTTGAGAACTCACATTTTTATTACAGGAATAATATAATTTTCTGCCTTTTGATTTGAGAGGCAGGCTCTTCTGCCTTTACAGCCTGCAAGTGTGTGTGTATTGAGTTTGATTTTCATTCTACAGATAGACTACAATTTAGTATATGATCTCTTATATTACCTTGGGCATATTAAGTTTGCTTTTTTCAACTTGTATGTGGAGCTGGAATACTATATTAATTTTATTATAGAAGCTTTTAAATACAAGACATGTGAAAGGATTATGTAATGTATTGACTTTTGTTTGGTTGCTCTTTCTCTGAACCTTTAAGAGTTTGCACATTGAACTAACAGAGACTTTCAAATCAATGGGCTCTGAAACAAAAAATGGAATTTAAGTAGTTAGAGATTGCGGTAGAAATTGCCATATTTCCTTTTTTCCAACATAAGTACCCAGAAAAAATATATATACATAAATATATGTACGTTACATAAATAGTATTATTCTAATATACATATATGCATATTTTATATGTATATATATATATTAGCATTCATATCCACTGGCATTTTTCCAACATATGCTAATACTTTATGTCTCAAAGCAAACTTACAGAGACATCTTTTTCCATTACCTAGTATTTGCCTTTAAGAACTTTCCCACCTCTTCTCCCATGCTTATTCTTACTTAGTTTTATTAGTATCCCACATTGGCATCAGTTGTGTACATATCAGGTGGCTAGGTTCTTGGCAATATGAGAAAAAAGTTGTGTTACGTGCACCTACTTACTGTAACTAATGCTTTGTAATGTCTGTTTCATTCTTTGCCTTCTTACTCTCTCTTTAACAGTAATACCTTATTACAGGAGAGGAAAAGAAGGAGGGGAGGGAGAGAGGGAGGGAGGGAGGGAGGAAGGACAGAAAGAAGGAAGGAAGGAAGGAAGGAAGGAAGGAAGGAAGGAGGGAGGGAGGGAGGAAGAAAAAGGGGGAAATAGCCAAATGGGACTTAAGTATTTATTACCTGTTCCACATGTGGAGAACTTTTTTACAGACTAAACAAATTATAATTATACTAAAGAGATAAATGCTTAATGTGGACATTTTATTTTATGATACTCTAACCTTTTATTGGGATTAAAGTGCAAATAGAATGTGGTTAATTAGTTTCATAGGATTCAGAATGAATGATACTGAGAAAGCAGTGAATTCAGAGATGCTTTTCCCAACTTCTGTGCTGGCTCCTGGCATTTGGTCGGGAGTAAGTCTGCTCACGTCAGCATTCCTCAGTTTACATCAGCCTGTATTCAGAACATAGTTCCTCACACACACACACCCTTTTTTTTTTTTTTTTTTGGATGCTCAGGCGAAGTATATAGCAGTTAAAATTCACAGGAAAATTTAAGACAACTCTAAATTTAGCATCATTTAACCTTATGATTTAGCATCACATCAGCTCTACAGTGTTAGGAGAATATCACATAAATATGCTTTCAGAAGTCTCCAGGGAGCTCAAATCCTCTCAGGCAGTGACTCCTAGCTGTTGACCAGGACTCTGAACAGAAACACATGTCAGATCAAACCAGCATCCATATGTATGTATAGGACCTGTTTTCTAAAATAGAGCTTGTCCTTATTGTGAAACATACCTGAGGTTTTTTGTCCTACTGTATTGTATTACATTTCCCATTTATAATGAAAGCTAGTTACAGACACTAAAATAATTCTACACTTTACAAAGAACTAGTTTCTATGTTTATAAACAAAAACATTGCTGCATTGGTCCTCTTCGCAGAGAGGAACTGCAATAACTGGCTGGGATCGTAGAGTGTGCTTTGTACAACTGCTGTGAGCCTAGAGAGCACATGCACACACGTGCACCCATAGCACCTTCTCCCCAGCTGTGTGAAGAAGCTGCACACATGAGGAGCTATTCTCAGAGACCCCAGAGACAGCTAAGTGCCCTAAGAGCACTGATTCCAGGCCCCACCTCTACCAGGCTGTCTGTGGGAACGTCACTTCTGGGAAAGAAAGCTACTTCTGTTTTTACTCAGACCTTGGCCAAAATAGTAAGAACTTGTCTTTATTATTTCTCAAATAGCCTCCAAAACTCTGAATTGAAAAAAAATTCTTATTTACAAGAAAAGGTTCTTTATCGATATAGATGCAGATATATTGATAGATAATAAATAGATAGATAGATAGATAGATAGATAGATAGATAGATAGATAGATAGATAGATAGATAGATAGATAGATAGATCTTTAAATACTTATAGACCTGGGACAGAGGGAAAAGAGGCATTCTAGTTCCAAGAAAGAGAGTACCTGGGTATTCCTACCCCCTTAACCACCTCCTCAGACTTATAAACTCTATAGGAAAGCAGAGCATGCCATCTCTTTAGAAACTCGTAATAAGAGATTCCCACCTTCAAAAGCCTGAGGCTCCTGAACAAAGCTCACTAGGAGAATGAACCGTGCTGGACATAATGAGAAAATCACTTCTCCGCTTCTAAATACAGTACACTTACTTATGTAGTCTTTTCTTATTCTTATTGTGTGAATATAATTCTCAGGAACAAGCATTGTGATAATGGTTCAGTAAACTCCCTGCTTGACCTGAAATTAATACTGAATCCAAGCTTCTAAATGGTAGTTTGTTTCTAAAAGAAGAACTTACATTGTATTCCATGATCCTATCTGTTTATTTCTGGCCCATTCTTTGGTTACAAATTTTAGGTAAAATAGCAGAACTGTAGGGTGACAAGGAAAAAAAGGATAGAAATGGGAAACGGTGAATAAGCAGGAAAGAATAAAGTTCAGAGTTCAAATAGTCTTTTTCTAGAAACTAAAATGATCTCTCTGGATTAAGGAATTCATTTAGCTTAATGTACTGGAAAGAGTCACACAGGCCCATAAACTAATTCTAGCTCCTTCATTTATTTGCTTTGTAACCCTGAAGAAGTTATTTAACCTATCTGAGACTTAATTTGCTCACATGTGAAGAGGGAATAACAAAGCTGGGCATGGTGTCAAATGCCTGTAATCCAGCTACTCAGAAGTCAGACAGGAGGATCAAAGTTCAAGACTAACAACAGAAACATTGAACACAAGATCATCTCTCTAAAAAATAAGGAAAATCCACCAAGGTTATGGCTCAAGAGATAAAACTTTTGCCGCCCAGTTGGGAGGCCCTGGGTTCAATCTCCAGTACCACAAAATTTACAAACATAAAATAATATAAATAATACATAATGAAATAATACCCATTTTTCTGACTTGCTAGCTTTTTTTGTTGTTGTTGTTGTTGGTCATGGGCCTAAACTCTGGGCCTGGGTGTTGTCCCTCAGCTCTTCAGCTCAAAGCGAGTGCTCTACCACTTGAGTCACAGCGCCACTTCCAGCTTTTTCTGCTTATGTGGTGCTGAGGAATGGAACCCAAGGCGTCATGCATGCAAGGCAAGCACTCTACCACTGAGCCACCTTCCTAGTCCGATTCGCTAGCTTTTAATAGTCTAGCACCCAACTGTATTTAACTTGATACATTCTCTTCCTGATACTTCTTAAATCTTCCTTCTATACTCGGAACCGGGCCTGAGCAAATGGCCTTTCATTTTCATCAAGAGAAAAATGGAAACGTTCAGAAGCTTCTTTCTTAGGCATGAGTGTAATACATCCTTTCACCCTTTTCTCCCCGTATTTAAGGTTATTTGCCCCATGAGTACTGTTCTGTTGTTTTGTTTTTACAAATAACATTTAAAGAATTTCTTAGTGACCTAACCATATGATGTGTATGTGTTTAGATCATATTCACTTGCCAGTTCCCTCTCTATTGCCCTGCGTCTGCTAGTCCCCTCTATCTTTGATGCTTAATTGTATGAGTACTCTTATTTTTTTCCCATCAGGGCCTGAGTGTTGTCCCTGAGCTTTTCTGGTAAAGCTAGTGCTCTAATACTTTGAGCCACAGCTCCACTTCTGGTTTCTTGGTGGTTAATTGGAGAAAAGAACCTCATGGGCTTTCTCTCCTGGACTGGGCATTCCTCAGATCTCAGTCTCCTGAGTAGTTGGGATTACAGGCATGAACCACCCGTCCCTAGCTTTGCACAAGTACTCTTGATTCTATTCCCTCTCTTCGAAGTTTTTCTCGTCTAATAACACCATCCATACAAGCTACCATTTGAACTCTCTTGACTACTTTTTCCTCTAGCTCACTGGGTGTTTTCATTTTTTAATAGCAAGCATAATGAGTGTATTCTTTGTGTTCATTTCTTACTTTCCACTTACTCATGTTCATTACTCCTCCCTCAAGACTGTGTTCTGACTCCACCACCCACTGAAATTGAAGTCTTTTAGGTCAAAAGCACCAGCAAAAACGTCTTTCTCGTTTTTGTATTCTTTCTGAATCTTTTGGTGGCAACATCTGTTGGTTTCATTAGCTCACCTCTCCCTCCATCTAACCCATACACTTTACTGTTTCTCAGGACTCTGCTCTTCCATGATATAATTGCTGTGTTCTCTCATCCATTTTCCTGGCTTTAGTTACAGTCTTTGTGCTGTTGATTCCCAAATCAATGTCAGGCATAAACTGTTCTCTTTAGCTCTAGACATCAACTATATAAAATCTATCCAAGTCTCTTTGGAACATCTCCACTTGAATGTCTTCCAAGCATTTCAAACAACAAGTGCCTAGCACTGAAACTATCAACTACTTTGGCTATCTATTACTGTATAATAAGGCATACCAAAATTCGGTAGGTTAAGTTACAATTTATCATCTCACATAGTTGTGCTAATTGACTCGGTAGTTCTTGCTTCCTTACTGTGACTTGCAGGCAATTGGTCTCAGCTGGGGCTGTCTCAAGGCCTGGGGTTCAATTCCAAGCAACACAAAAGGAAAAACAAAGTCAAGGGAGATCATCCAGATTCTTAGCTAAGTGAGTTAAGCCACCGAGTACATTGAGAGACACATGAACAAGGGAATGTGGGATGGCAAATATTGTTTTGGCCATCTAGGGAAAATACAATTGCCACATTATCTTTTGTTCTACATCCACCTCTCTTTCAGAGATTTCAATATCAGGAAATGACATCATCATTAACATGCTTACCTAATCCAGAAGTTTGGAATGTACTTTTGACTCCTTCTACCCTCTCACCTCTCATAGTCAATCACAAAGCCCTGACAATTCTGACTCCAGGTAGAACTGCTACCTCTGGTCTTGCTCACTTATTCTTCATACACTTCTTTGAGATAACAGTATCTCACCTGACCCTGTCTAGTGACCCAGATTCTACATATAGTTGTTTATTAAAAGATCTGTTCTGTCAGAGACCTCAAAATCACAATATGAATCCCAAGTTTAAGATATAGAATTGGCAGGTAGGCTGTTGGTTGCCTAACCTGGCTTTCTTTCGTCCTAATTATTAGTGCCTCTGTGGGACCTCTAATATCACTCTGAAATTGCAGTTAAGACTTTAACACTTGAATTTTCTTCCCTTCCTCTCTATTTAATCAATGCAGCCTTGTTTATCTATATCACAAAGATGGAAAATTCATGCTACATGTGAGGAAATACTTGGTGTCCTGTAGCTTTCAGTTATTTCATGTCACCTCCTAATTACCAGCATGATTTAAAAAACCCCGTTTTGTCCTCATTACTATTATGAATGGCAATGTATTATCTATAAAATGTTTTTCCAGAGCTCAAAGTACTTATTTAAAGGCTTCCTTTACAATGCCACTTTACTGATGCTTTCCTCTAAGGTGGGTATTATAGAAGGAGAAGAGTGACAATAGCTTTGCTCTCTGGTCTCTTTATGTTTTCGCACACTGACAACTGTATTTTATGACATTAAGACTGTGACATGTACTTACTGATGAAAGAGAAAATCACAGCTAGCAGGTGAAAAGACTGCTAGTAGCTCCCACAGTCACGCACAACAGGACATGTGGAAGAGATTCTTCAAGATGGTGCCCTATTGGGCTTGAAGAGTTAGGTAGGACATATCACTCTCACTGTGAAGGCTTTAATTGTTTTGATTTGCAACCCACAGCTTTGAGTTTCAAATAACTACAAGGCACTCTGTCCCAAGACTCTATGTTTTCCTCCGTGTTTCCTTCTTTTCTTCCTAGTAAACCCTGCAGACAACCATGGTGTTTCCTATGATCATTCCAGGGTTTGGGCTCTGGGGGCTTAGAGAAGTAATGATCTCAGTAAGGGAGGATGAGAGCCCTAGAATTGGCCTTCCTTTCATTTCCTCTGAAGCCAGGGTTTTCTGGAATTCAGGACAAGATGAAAGAGTTCTGTGTCCTGGCTTTTTTCTGAGAGGACCGAAGAGCTTCAGAGGAAAGGCTTGTGTAAGTATTTACAAGTTTATCAAATTGTGTCAGTGGCTCTCTGACTTCCAGGTGTGTTTACAATCAATAGAGAACATTTGAACGACCACACTTGACTCTGTCAAATTGGAGGAGCACCAAAACTTGAAAAGCAACAGGACAGAAAACTATATACTCCTAAAACTATATAGTCGAAAATCACAAAATTCTAATCCTCTGATATTCAAAAGATAGAGGTGTAGCAGAAATATTACACTAATCCAAGCAGTGGTTTTTAATGAAGAAAAATTGTTACACTCCATCACATTCATTAAAATGAAAGGTCAGATGTACACCTGCGTTTTACAAAACATAAATTCTAGGTCTTCAATTCAACATAAATGTGTTGTAAATAGTTTAATAATTGGAAGGAAGTAGAAGTTGAAAGGCTCTTGGAGATTTTTTTTTCCCCATAGGAAAAGCCAGAATACATACATGATCTTCAAGCTCTCTAGTTACTGTACCACTTTAAACAAAATATCTCTACAAATTGAAATTGAAATTCATTTCATTTCCTCAGGTATGTAGCTTTCTTAAAATCTCTTAAGGTTAATTCTTATTTGTGCAACATTTGACTGAATATAATCTAGTTATTAGATAACTATGTTCAACATTTTGATAATTATGAATCGTAAAAAAGTGAAAACATAACCAGGCACCAGTGGCACCTACTAGCTACTCAGGAGGCTGAAAGCTAAGTATTTGCCCTTAAAGCCAGCCCTGACAGAACAGTTCTTGAGAATCTTATCTCGAAATAATGACTCAGAAAAAACCAGAGGTGGTGCTGTGTCTGAAGTGGTAGAGCACTAGAATTGAGCGCAACGGGACAGCACCTGGCTTTGAGTTCAAGCCCAGGACTGACAACAACAACAACAAAAAGTGAAAACATATCAATAACACATCTCCATGTGATAAAAGTGAGGTTTTTTTTTCAAATAGCATAGGTGAATATTAGAGTAGTGCAAAATTCTCTATTAAACACAAGAAATCTTGCTACAATGCTTGGTAAGAAATGTATGCATTATCCTGCCCATGTAATTGTAGCCCCTCTGTACAGTATGTTCTCAAATAAAATAAAATACAATTAAAAAAAAAAAAAAGAAATCTTGCTACAAAAAAGTATGAATAGAAGGATTTCTTTCGTTCAATCCTTTAAAATCATTATTGGTTGTGTGTTAAAAATCACATTGTGATCTATTTCCTGTCTGCTAAAAGTGTATTTAGTGATCTGAAAGCCTCCTGCTCCATCAGATTTTCACTTCAATTTTATTGAAAGCAACGACTTAGCACATGCCTCATTTGAAAAGATTTTCACACAGATTTTAGAAACCATTCTACTGTTTCTGTATAGCATATCAACAAAGGCTTTACCAAGGCTTAGCAAAACACTGCTAATTATGCCCGTTATTCTTTTACAGAGCAACATTCAGTTTAATCTGGTATATTCTGAATGGGGTAGAAAATGGAACTATTGTCCATTTTAACTCACCTTTGCTATTATGCTATTTGAATGCCTTCATTTCATTATATGCTTTAAATATATCTATTTCATTAGCCCATTTAATTCACGAGAAGTACCTACTCTATAATTTAACTGACAGAGCCAGTATTCATTAAAATCAAATTTACTCTCTGTCAGAAAAAAACCTGACATTTTTTCAGATGAAATAATTAATCTGCATTTTGTCATAACCTTCTCAGTTTTGAATTCCTGCTTGAAGTAGATAGGTAGAAAGATAAAACACAAATCCGACAATGAGAACACATAATGTATTCCTGCATTTCATATTTCTTACTTCTCCACTCTTTGTAGCCTGAAATTCATCTGCAGGTAGAAAGCATTCTTGGACAATAGTTGAGGAAAAGGTGGCAAGGTCATTTAATAAGGTCACTTAATAAAATGTCTGTGGTTGCACAGCTTAAAAATCTAAGAGTTGATTATATGAAAAATCACATTACTATAACTCAACTTTGAAATTTTATTCTTTATAGCATTTTATATTCCTAAATTGGTTCAATAAAAATAGATCTGTCAGCTAAAAGGTTGTTAACTGCCATGATTATGGACATTTGGAAAGAAGAGGGGAAGGGAAATTGTAAATAATGGGTTTGTATGAAACTTCCTTGCACAATACCCTTCTACCTTGTACCTGGGTTATTACAACTATATTCTCCCTCATCCCTCCATTTCCAGACTTCCTACACTACAGCACTTAATGTTCTTGAAACAATGATTTCATTTCACCTTTAATCTGCTCCAAATCTTTAATGGGTCTCAATTTAGCTGTAGCTGTCCTTTGCAACTGATGATACATGTGTCGTTGTAGGAAGCAGTAGTTCAGGTAAGAAGCAATCCTAACATTTACAAGAAAT
This sequence comes from Dipodomys merriami, assembly GCF_024711535.1. Lineage (NCBI taxonomy): Eukaryota > Metazoa > Chordata > Mammalia > Rodentia > Heteromyidae > Dipodomys > Dipodomys merriami. Next base: position 24,048,607 of record NW_027202493.1, on the reverse strand, counting down.
ACACTCTCCTTCAAACCTCACATTTATCTATAAGAGTGGATTTATTGTGAATTGCTTCAGACCTTATCGACCATAAACTGGGTATCTGCCTTACTTGCTGTAATTGTGGGGCATGTTTCTTAGTAATTTCTTGATATATAAACACACACACACACACACACACACACACACACACACACACACACACACACACACACACACACACACACACACACACACTCAGAAGACAAGAATAAGGGTCCGTATGCCATCAACCTACCATTTAGCCATAAGTTTGCTAATAGTCATTGATAGAGTGAAAATATACATTTTTTAAATCACTTTCCCTTCCTAGGCTTCCAACATTACTGCATTTAAATGTATTTGAAGCGGTGATTTCATCATTACACCTTTTCCTTAAGTTCACCCAGCTGGTAGGTGGCACAGGCAGATTCAAACCTAGACTGCCCATCTCTAAATCCTGTTTTCTTTTCTAAGCCAAATGAACTTCTCTGCACACTATCATCCTAAGACATGTTGTCAGATCCTCAGTCTTTTTTTAAATTATTATCATATTTAACACTAGTTGAAAAGCATTCTCCTACCTGTCCTTCAAATCCAGCTTATAGTTCTATCCCTTTTTTTCTGATCCCCATTTATCATTGGTATATCAATTTGTATTATCTCCCCTATCAGGCAATTAGCTAATTGGTGACCAAAGCTATTATAGATAGAGTAAATAGGCTCAGAGATTCTACCCTTTGCTTTACATTTCCTGTTATCACCTCCATGTTATGTCCCTAGCAGATACTTAATAAAAAATGAACTCAGTGTAAATTAACAACTCTTCACAGATAGCTAGAAGACTTTCTTCCCCTGAGGATTAAGTATTTACAGTTCTCAAATTTGAAATAAAGTCCTCAACATTTGAGATAACAACTTCTCTCTGGAAGATCTATCTTGTTTAACAACCACGACCACCCCCACAATGGAAAAAGATTAAAATGTTAACTCCACTCTATATCACTTTGGAAAGTTGAATTTGATAGAGAATACGTTGCCCAGAGTCAGTCTATCAGCATTCCTGGCCCCTTTTGGCCCACCAACCAATAGAGATACCTCTCTTCTTTCTTTTTTTTTTTTTTTTTTTTTTTTTTTTTTTTTTTTTTTTGGGTCCGGTCGTGGGGCCTGAACTCTGGGCCTGGGCGCTGTCCCTCAGCTCTTCAGCTCAAGGCTAGTGCTCTACCACTTGAGCTACAGCGCCACTTCCGGCTTTTTTCTTTTTGCTTATGTGGTGCTGAGGAATCGAACCCAGGGCCTCGAGCATGCAAGGCAAGCGCTCTACCACTGAGCCACCTTCCCAGCCCGATACCTCTCTTCTTATGGAAACTCCTGCTGTCCCAAATCCCCATAAAGTAACCGAGAAAGGACCTTGGCCAAGACATAAAGAGGAACATCATACCAAAAAGAGAACTCTGGGATCTGTTTTCTAGAACCAGGCTGTGCAGGAAGAGTTAGTCTGTAAGAGGTAAAAGATCTGAGTAAATGACACAAGTGCCAACCTGCTTTCCTAGCATGTGTGAGGCTTCAGGTCTGATGCCAGCATTGGCTGGGTGTGGGGACAAAAAGGAAAGACTGTAGCAGCCTCCATTAAAACTTTGAGAATTTCAACTTGCCCCTCTTTCCTATGCCTGACAGTGACCCCATTGGCCTTTTCTACTTCCCTCACCTTTTTTTTTTCCTTTCAGATTTCCTAGTATACAGCTTAGAGAAGACTGCAGGAATCAGGCCCAGGAATTGGTTTTGTTGTTTCTGTTTAAAGATTGGTTTGGAAATCTCTACTCTCTGTTCAGTGTTAATTTATACTTTTCAATGTTACAGTATAGTTATAACAACTGATAAGTACCAGACTTAATCTCCACCACGAAATAACAAGACATAATTTGTAAGATAATTACATTTCAAATGATCAAGAAAAGAGTGGGTGTGAAAATAGCTTCAGTAATAGGCATACCTTGAGAGCAGATAGAGAATTTTGACAAATATCTTCAAGGATGTTAAGTCAAAATTAGTAAAACAATATCTAAGCTCCCCTCCCTACCAAAAAAAAAGGTTTTAAAATGAACATTTATCACATTTACAAAAGGAGATGCCAGAGCATTTAGCAAAGATAACTCCTTGAAAAGAACCCTTTCAATAAGAAACCTAATTTCAATTTTCTTCTCCATCGGTGGGTCTCTTACATTCAGGAAAATTAGGTGGGTTTACACAAGAAAATAACACCATAGATTCCGGAGAACTTGATATTGGCCGAAGAGCAGTTCAAGAGGTGCCTCCTGGAATCTTCTGGAGATCACAGCTCTTTATTGATCAGCCACAGTTTCTTAAGTTCAATATCTCTCTTCAGAAGGATGCATTGATTGGCGTCTATGGCCGAAAAGGCTTACCACCTTCCCATACTCAGGTAAGAATAGGCTTTGTTGTCAGCAAAATGAAACTGTATGTTTGCATATTTATGTCTATCTTTCTGTTTCTTATATTCTGCTGTTTGACTAAGCAGCCATATTTGAGTAGATCTTCTTTAACATAAGAAAAGTATGAATGTACCTTACATGTGTTTGGAGACCTTCGAACCCATGATGTATATTTTATTTTGGACTTGCTTCGGTTATTATTGATAGATTAAAAATGGTAAAAAAAAAAAAAAAATTAGCAAGGCACCAGTGCTCATGCCTGTAATTTTAGCTAGAGATCTGAGGATTGTGGTTCAAACCTAGCCAGAGCAAGAAAGTCTGTGAGACTCTTATGTCTAATAAACTATTCAAAAAAGTCAGAAGTGGCACTGTGGCTCAAAGTCATAGAACACTAGCATTGAACCAAAGAAGCTCAGGGACAGCACACAGGCCCAGAATTCAAGCCCCAGGATCAGAAAAAAAATTAATGTTAAAAATTTGTGAGCAGCTTAATGAACATCATCTGGATACTCATTAAAATACCATGGGCATTTCTAGATTCTATGATAAATTCAGATAATCTTATGTATTTATATCATCAAGTGCATACTTAAATTCGTACATATTCTGCTAAATACATTTTTATATTTCTGCCAGATTTACTCAGTGAACAAACTATGAGAACATAAAAAAATAAAATGATGCTTATGCACTTTGTCAATTCAAGCTACTGTTCCTATTCTATAACAATGAACACTGAGATATATAGGCAAAGAAACTTGCAGAGAAAACCAACTATGATTATATTCTTGTGGCCTTGAACACAGTAGATTCAAAGGACCTTATGGTCAACTTCTTGCATGAAAATACCCTCAGTACTTTCCACAGCAGGAGAAACACATAAAAAATTCAACCTTTTGATGATGCTTATGAAGAAGTAATATAGTCTATACTGGATCATAATGTATAAATTGGAAATGATGATTTAAGATAGATTCTATAGGGACTAAGGATACACAGGCCCTAGATTTAATCCCCAAACACCCAGAACCAAAACAAAAAGCTCCACAATGTCTAAAAGAAATTATTTAAATTACTTACCATATTATCTGATATTAGGATAGCAACTCCTGCCTGTTATGGGGGCCGTTTGCTTGGTAGGTTTTGTTCCAGCCTTTCACATTCAAAATGTGTTTGTTTTTATGGGCAAGGTGTGACTCCTGACGGCGCTGATAGAAGGATCTTGCACATTTGGACATGCTGAAGGCTCCCTTGGCTTCGCACTTCCCTCCATCTGCACTCACACCAGTAATCTTTTTGGCCACATGGCATTAAATGTTAACTGCATCATACCAGATTCCCATTGTGTATGCCCAGCCAGGCCTTTCTCTTCTACTTCACAACTTGCATTAAGATGAGCGTAATGTTTTCATTTTCAGGGAAATGGATAGAAGTGGAGACTGTCATGCTGAGTGAAATAAAGCAGGTTAAGGATAAAGTTCGTTTTTCGACATAACGTCTTGTACATCTCATGTTGTAATGGGGCCACCTATAACCCTATTTAAACAATTTGTTTTTTTCCTTACCCTCCACAAATTATATCAACATCAAATACAGTGAGAGCAGGACTTATACCATGGGGGAGGTACATAGCGGATTGGGGGGTCGTCAGGTGGGGGTGTGAGGGGTTTGGAGGGTGGGAGGATGGAGAAGGGAAGGCATGTTATGGGAAACAAAGGAGGAGGCAACAATGCTTGATAAGAAATGTATTGTCCATGTAATTGTAACCCCTCTGTATGGTATTTTCACAATAATAAAAAAATCACAGTCAATAAGCAACAAAAAAATGTAAAAACAATAAAAAAGAAGGATAAAGGTCAAAAATAAATAAATAAATAAATTACCATAAACCCAGAATTTAGACTTTTTCCAGGATTAGGTATTATATTAGTAATTAGAGGAATTTCAAAAGTACAAAAAATTAACTAATTTAAATTGACAGATGAGTTTATGGTTGTATTTCACAACCAGTTTATTTACCCATGTAATTCATAATGTTTTTAATTTTTTTCAATAAAATCTACTCTGGGCATCAGTGGCTCATGCCTATAATCCTAGCTACTCAGGAGGCTAAGATCTGAGGATCGTGGTTCTAAGCCAGCCCAGGAGGAAAGCCTATGAGACTCTAATCTCCAAAAAAGAGGGGAGGGAAAGGCTAGAAATGGGACTCTTTTCCAGTGGCAAAGCACTAGCCTTGAACAAAAAGGCTCAGGGCCAGCGCCCCAGGCCCCAAGTTCAGGGATCTGCTCCAAAAATCAATAAATAAATAAAGTCTAGAAAGTCGCGGCACAAATTTTATATTATTTAACTTCATGAGAAAGTATGGTTTTATTATCTAGGAACATAAATTATTAAGAAAAGTTGACCAGAAAAGATGAACATTTTGAAAGAAAGATGAGTAAGCAAACTTCAACAGGCTTTATCTAATGTCATTGTAGATTGAGTTCCAATACCTCTATTTTATAGCTATTAAATTTTTGCTTATGATGCTGTAATGTATTCATTTATCCTCTCTGTGTTAACAAGGTAAATGCCTTTGGTACTTACGATGTACTTGCATCCAATTTTATATTCTAGATTTGACTCCAGTTTGAATCTTGTTCATGTTGTAAGTGGTGCTGGCTAGGATTTAAAAATAAGATTCTCCCCAATGGAAGGGGGTTTCTAGAGCTTCACTTATAGCTGATAGATTACACTTTGGGCAATAGTCCAATATGGAAAATGTCCAATATGGAAAGATGGAAAATTATTTCTCAAATGGAACTACATATAAAATTAAATTATTTTTCTCTAATTCAAGGTATAGACTTCTGAGTCTAGCATCATAGTGTGTGTGTGTGTGTGTGTGTGTGTGTGTGTGTGTGCATAACTTACAAATTCTAGAAAATAATTTCAGATGAAAACTCTCTATTGTGCAGTTGAAAGGGTTTAAAATGTATGGTTGAATTTTTTTTCAAGCTATATATGACATTTAAGATTTGGGAAATAAAAGATGCAGTTGCAGGTTTTCCATCTTCTCCCCTGCCTAAAACACTACTGAGCATTATATCCACTTTTCTTGTCTACCCCCAACATATATGTTTAAGTAGAATGTACATGTTTCTTAGGCTTCTGTTATTAGAGTTTCTTCCCCTGGTTTATTCAAGATCAGCAGAGCAAACAACTGTTTCTGAGTTCAGTGTTTAAACATGAAATATGCCATAAAGCAGCCCAAATTGAACATTTCTCCGTTTCTGGGGAATGTTAAATAAATCAACCTGAAATAATTAAAACTGGCCAGCCATTCAGAAGTCACTTGAGTTTTGAAAAGTCTTTGTGACCCTTCATAAAACTGTTCGTTTGATTGTTGGCAAGGAGCCATTGACTTCCTTCTCCCTGCTAGATTCATTCTCCTGGACAGTTGGAAACCTAAGCAAGCAATTCAGCATTCTGCAGTTAGTATGTTTGGGCATGGCAGTGCAGTTGCTTAAAGGTTGTTCAGACTAGGAGGCAGAAGCCTGTTCTAAGCACACTCCTAAAACTTTCTAAATTGTGATCTCTGAGTCTCAGTGCCTATTGGTAAAATGAGAACACTGGATCAAATGATCATCCAATTTTCTTCCTTATTTACATTTAAATAATTTCTAGCAGGACTATGACACCATTTTAAAAAGTCAGCGCCCCGGCCCAGAGTTCAGGCCCCACGACCAGACCAAAAAAAAAAAAGAACTGAACTACCAAATACTGAGAAAAAAAATTTTTGAATGTTCTATTATGTAATGGATCATAGATGCAAAAACCAGGAAAATTTTTCTTCTAGTAATTTCACAAAGTAGTTTGTTAATACACGATAGTCTAAAAACAAAATTTTTAAACATTTGTTTTTGGCAATGTTTCATTATTTTTAAAAATACCATTAAAAAGAACTTTAATGGTAAGATGAGCTCTAATTTATATGAAATTAGCTGAGCTAGGTATGAATTAGATGAGATCTAATTTATATAAAGTATTTATCAAACATAGATGGAAATTGGATTTCTGGCTAGACCAAAGAATTTCATCCTAAAAATGTCATAAAATCTTATGATTTCTCTCCCCCAGAAATCCAATTTCCATCTTACAAATAACTATTTCAAAGCAAAACCCAAGTATGCCTTTATGTGATCATTTGTATCCTAAGAACAAAAGTTACTAATATGTTCGTTCTATATCATTTGTTTATTTAGGGTAGAAATTATTTCATTGTAGAGATTTTTTTTAGGTATTTGAAGCCCAATGTGAAATATCCTTCCCCCCAAACTAGGTAGATATTCAAAAACAATCAGTTCCAACCTAGCACAGCTATCATGCCGAACTGCAGCCTGATTTCATAATATGGTGATAATAGTGATTTCTGTAATAAAGGTAATGAAGATAAAGATGATAAAATTAGAGGACTACTTAAAATTCAAAGTTTTCTCCATCACATCTTCAGTTACTATGTTTGATATTAGTGAACAAAGGTGTTCATATGCATTAGGCCATAAAAATGAACTTTTTCCTGTTGCTTTGAAATATTTAAATCTGCCCAGTAAGTAAATGAATGAGTTGAGACTGAGATACTTCTCACAATTGCTGAGTTAATTTCACTCTGATCATTATGGAATGGAATTCCAGTGACATTTTTATAGTTAACTAGCCACATCTGTCATTATTTTCATCCTTGTAAGAAATAAATGGAAAAAAAACTGGGGATATAAATCAAGTTACTCCCTTTTCGCATTTTATTTCTCATAGCTGAATGATGCAATATTGCAGGGGTTTTTTTTACTACCAAAAGACCAAACTATAATTTCATATTTAAATAAAGACTTAATAAGTCAAAGCCTAAATTAGATATTCTAAATATAATTATCTCTAAATGTAACATTAGACATCTATGATCTGTACAGTGCCAGTCGATTTAGCTACAATTCTCAGAAATCCTAACAACTGGTTTTGTTCTAATTTGACTAAACTAAGAGATTTCTGTAATCTTTCAAATATGCCTCTGATGAAATTTCACATAAGGAATAACAGAAAATAAAATATTAATGATTCATGTGTATAGTGATATAATTATGATAAGTAGATAGCATCTCAACATAAACCTACTCCAAGAATAAAATGAAAGTATTACTTAACAGTCTATAGGAAGTAAATAACAATTTTTTTATTTTTAACTTTTCAAGCTCTGGGGAGATGGGGGGAATAGAGATCTCCCTCAACAGGGTAGCGGCTACACAGGTTCAACTGACTATTTATAGAAAGTTTTGTTTTTTTTTTAATTAGCGCTCTACCACTTGAGCCACAGCGCCACTTCCGGCTTTTTTTTTCTTTTTGCTTATGTGGTGCTGAGGAATAGAACCCAGGGCCTCAGGCATGCAAGGCAAGCGCTCTACCACTGAGCCACCTTCCCCGCCCCTTATAGAAAGTTTTATCTGAAATGTTTATTGAAATTGTTAGGAAGTCTTTTCAGTGTCTTATATTATCTATTGCCAATCACATTCCATGGTTTAAATTTTAAAAGTTTAAATCTGCTCAACACTAATGTTTAGGATGAATTGGACAACAATGAAACTTGGTTTTAATAACGACTGGTTTCTTATTCATAGCAAGTTCATGAGCTGTTGTCATCCTTTCAAACTTCTCCAGTGTTGAATTTCATAAACTTTTGATCATATATGTAAAGACTCCTTGTTACATGCTTTTAATCTGAACATATCTAAGTAAACACCTCTTGGCTCCTCCATGGAACTTAGAATGCTTATATCAGGGTAACAAGAGAGTCGTAGTTCAGTGACCCCAGCTGTGGAGAGTTGCACCTGAATTCACAGTGCCCTACGTATCAGACTCTGATGAAGTACCTTAAGAGTTGTTTCCTTCATCTTTAAAAGGTTACTTACTAATTCCTTCCCCAAGGGGTTGTTTTGAGGACTAAAAATCTCAGTGCAAAGTAAAGATGTAATGATGGTTGTTAGTAACTGAGCATTAAATTAGAGAGAGGAAAAAAATCATAAATAAGTAAAGTAGCTCACCAGTTTGGAATATAACAACCATAGACAAAATAGCTTACTAGTTTGGAATGTAACTTAAGATACATTTTGTTTGTACTCCAAACTGTCTAAGCTTATCAAACTTTTTCTCAGACATAAGAACCCGAATAAAACTGAAACTCCTGTCACCCAATCAGGGAAGAAATGATACTAAGAAGTTTAAACCCAACAATGGTGGCAGCAGTTAATTCTCCTCATCCTTTGTAAATGCTGTGTGTAGATTTCTACCATGGGAAACCTTCCACTTAGGAACTTCTTTTCTAACATTGTATTGGCTCACAAAACACTTGAAGAAGAAAAGAGTATTAACAGCCACGCTGTTATATGTCTGGCTACTAACAATGCTCCTTATCTTCATCCCCAGTACGATTTTGTGGAGCTTCTGGATGGTAGCAGGTTGATTGCGAGAGAGCAGAGGAATCTGGTCGAGTCTGAAAGAGCCGGGCGCCAGGCGAGATCTGTCAGTCTTCACGAGGCGGGCTTTATCCAGTACTTAGATTCTGGAATCTGGCACCTGGCTTTCTATAACGATGGGAAAAATCCAGAACAGGTGTCTTTTAATACCATTGTAATAGGTAAGAACCCTTTTGGAAGCATCTTTTTTTTTTTTCCTGACTACATGTTGAACAGAAACTAAATAATCTTTACCAATTTTTAGTGATTCCTGGACTGGGGAAAGCCCCTGTAAGATGTGATGTGATGTGATGTGATGTGTGTGTGTGTGTGTGTGTGTGTGTGTGTGTGTGTGTGTGTGTGTGTGTGTGTGTTAATTACAAAATATCCATTTGCAGTTACTTTGGAGGAAAAGAGAGCATATCGTGAGAAGACTTTAAAATCGATTCCGAGTGGCACTGCTCTGCTTTGGGATTTAAATTATCTAGTATTGATACCTCACATTCTGGGTTATGGGAAAATTATCTTACTTCCTTCAGTACCTAGCTAAGCTAATCAAAGTGGCCCTGTCTCTTTTGCAAAAGGGAAGCTTTACAACCAACGTTCCTTCTTTCTCTCTTCTCCAGAGTCGGTGGTGGAATGCCCCCGGAATTGCCATGGAAATGGGGAGTGTGTTTCTGGAACTTGCCATTGTTTTCCAGGATTTCTGGGTCCGGATTGTTCAAGAGGTATGCAAGTCAGATGCTTTTGCTTAAGCCGATATAAATGAGCTGTAGCAACACCTAATTCAGAAAACCAGGCAAGACAAGGAAGAAAGAAGGGGAAACTAGCATATTGCTTGTTCTGGGGCTATGTCTTTTCTTTTGAAAGCTTGAAGGAAAATGTGGCTGTTCATTCTCCTGTCGTGTTTTATTTCACAGCAGCCTGTCCCGTGCTATGTAGTGGCAACGGGCAGTATTCCAAGGGTCGCTGCCTGTGTTTCAGTGGCTGGAAGGGCACGGAGTGTGATGTGCCGACGACCCAGTGCATTGACCCACAGTGTGGGGGTCGTGGGATTTGTATCATGGGCTCTTGTGCCTGCAACTCAGGATACAAAGGAGAAAACTGTGAAGAAGGTAAACATGTCAATATTTACAGAACCCCATTGTTCTCTTCCTAAAGAAAAGATTATAGCTGGAAATCTGCAGGTTAGCAAAAGGTGGATTGCTCTTCTTACATGCCTCTTTATTCGAATCATTTTGATTTTCTTATTAATTGGGGGTTATTCCCATCTTGACTAATAAAAAGAACAAACACCACAGAGCCCTTGCTTTTGCTCTTTTTCCCAGTAGCGCGCATAATTCTCTTTACTCTGAAAAAATAAAAAGCAAACATGGGTGCTTTAAAACAACAGTGGACTCCTGTTTTGGTTTTTGTTTGTTTATTTGTTTCCTCTTAGAGTTTTTCACACTAATGCCAGCTTCTAAATCTAGCATTTTGGCACCTCTCAAGAATAAGTGAGCGTAATGCACTAATGAAAAAAGTAACAGAATCATGGATTTATTCCGTGACTACATGTAATGATGAGAGTCAAGATACTATAGTGTAAAGCACAGTTAAATTGTTTTTTTTAAGCACTATTTCCATTCCATTCTTCAATCAAATTGATTTTATTGATCTGCACTCACAAAGTAATGCAATTAAGTCTCTGGAATTAAATTTTCAGGCCATTGACCCTACAAGTGTAAAGTTTTATTGAGTCAAATTGCTAAATTAAATCTCATCATCTAAAGCACATTAAAGTGAATTAAGAAGGATAGAGAGTATGCAACTCATTTATTTCTCAAACAATTTGAGGCTACCATATAGCTGTCAGTGTTTCGTGGTCATGGATTGGGTCAGCTGATACAAATTTTGTTATAGAAAAGGCAATACTTATTACTCTGATTAGGAAGACTAGAGAGCAGTCATCTGAAACCTCAAGAGCATATTTGTATAATTCATGAAAAATCACAAATCCTTGCAAGAGTCTCAGTTACCTAAATGGCATTGGACTGGTTCTGGGTATTTTATTGTATTACAACTGTTTGCATGTTCAGAAGCAGCTTCCTGAAAATGGTAGCTAGATATTTGATTCTCTAAAATATTCATAGGAATTAGATTCGGATCTTTTTTTAATTTCTGCTTGTACTATGATATCTTCCAGATTTAATAAAACTGTTCTTTTTTTTTTTCTTGACATAGCTGACTGTCTAGACCCTGGGTGTTCGAATCATGGAGTTTGTATACATGGGGAATGTCACTGTAACCCAGGATGGGGCGGTAGCAATTGTGAAATCCTGAAGACCATGTGTCCAGACCAGTGCTCTGGTCATGGGACATATCTTCAAGAAAGTGGCTCCTGTACTTGTGACCCTAACTGGACTGGCCCAGACTGCTCAAACGGTGAGGGTAGTAAGAGCAATAAACCAAATGCTTACCCTAGCTTAAAGATTAGGATATTTTAAAACACATGTATTAAACTTGATCAAAATCAGCAAAGTGATCATTCATATTGACAGGTTTAAATAGTAAAAGTAATGAAATATACTCTTTGAAAAGAAAGGAAACAGACTTAACTGATTTGTTAATAAAAATCTCTCCAGTATTGTTAGTAAGAATAATCCTTCACCTGGCTTCCTAGTCTCACTTTGTAGAACTACTAATTGAAACCAGACTCCCTCTGGGCCTGTGTACCAGCATGGAGATTTAACCAATCTCTATGAACAAAGAAGCCTCATTTTGTAGTTATTTGATTTCAGACTAAATATGATAAAAACCGAATATATGTATATATGTATACATGCATATATATAATGGATAAAAACCAAATATATGCATATATGTATACATGCATATATATAATGAATAATGATTCAACATTGAATTTTTATTGTAACAAAATGACCATAATAGAAATGACAGTAATTTTTATTCAGTCATCCAGGTGGTTACTGAGCATTTACTATGTACATCAAAATGTGATAGGCAGTATATAAATAAAAAAATTTTGCCTGCCCTCTAAAACAGTGCCTTAAGATTTTTTTAAGCCTGACCCACAGTCATAAATACATTGTTACACTGTAATCTACCATATGTATACACATACACATAACTGACATGAAAATTTTACACACATATTTTTTCGGAGTAGAAACCTGGCCAGGTAGAGGGGTGGGGAGGGGGGATACTCCTGAGTAGCTAGAGTTACAGGTGTGAACCACTGGTTTTTGTTTGTGTTTTGTTTTGTTTTGTTGCTAGCTGCAGCTCACGGACTAATTTCATGATATTCCTGCTCATTAGTCACACAGTTTGAAAAGATGCCATGCTAGCCTAGGCGATTGCAGTTTAATTAGAGAGATAAGGTGAACATACATGAAATAATTACAATCTAGTACATTCCACTTTCATATTATGTCACCTGTTTCACAGATTAACATGCTCAGTTCCAAAGAGTGGTCCTACCTTGATGAGTAAGAACATTTTCAAGGAGATTTTTATTAACATTTCTTGCCTTCATTTAAGTATGACACTCTGGAGTAAGGTTGGAGGATATTTCTTACTGTGAAGCACTATTGTGGCTCATGCCTGTAATCCTAGCTACTCTGGAGGCTGAACTCTGAGGATCTCAGTCAAAACCAGCCCAGGCAGTAACGTCTGTGAGACTCTTAATCTCCAATAAGCCACCAGAAAACCAAAAGTGGCGCTGTGGTCCAGTGTTAGAGTGCTGGCCTTGAGCTGAAGATCTGAGGGTCAGTGTCCAAGCCCAGAGTTCAAGCCCAATAACCAGCAGCAACAAAAAAAAAGAAGGTACTTGAGAGATAGACTGTGGTGTGCCTAGGTTTATAAACAGTTTCACTTCATGGTTATATAGCCTTTGGAAAATTACTCTATGACTCGGTGGACTTAACTGTAAAGTCATGCAGCATTCTCCACAGAGATGTTATGGAAATTACTGGGATTAATGCATGTAAAATACTTAGTGCAACCTAGATATGGTAGCACATACCTATAATTCTAGCACTCAGGATGCTGATGAAGGAGGATTGTGAGTTCTTAAATATAATAAGACTGTCTCAAAGGACAAACAAAAATATTTAGTACAATATATAAACATTTAATATATGCCATGAATACATAACAAACTATATATAATTTGAATAATAAATTCTGAATGGAGCTTTCACTACCACCACTACTGACACTACTATTAACAAAGATATAGATGGGAGAAATATTAATATGTACAGGAGATAGTGTAAAAGGAATAATGTTTTGAAGTAAAAATTAACTTGGGCCTTATTTTAGGGAGTTAGTTGAAAAGATGATTTAGAGCGGGGTGCCAGTCGTTCACACTGTAACCCTAGCTACTCAGGAGACTCTGATATAGGAACATAGTTCTAAGCCAGCCCGGACAGGAAAGCCCATGAGACCCTTATCTCCAATTAACTTCCCCCAAAAACCAGATGTGGAACTGTGGCTCAAGTGGTAGACACAAGCCTGAACAAAAAAAAAAAAAGTTCAGGACAATGCCCAAGCCCTGAGGTCAAGTCCCAGGACTAGTACCTATCTATATATAACAGATGTAGGATAAATAAGAATAAAACATCAGACAGGTCTGGGAATTTTAGAAGGGCCTTCCTGTTCCAATAAAGAGTTTCGAGAAATCTCCATCAACCAGCATTTACTGAGTGTGTATATGAGTGTGTTTGTATGTGTGTGCGTCTGTGTGTGTCTGTGGGGGGGGGGGGGAGCCTGCCCTAGGGTTTGAACTCAGGGCCTAGGCCTTGTCCCTGAGCTTTTTTACTCAAGGCTAGTGCTGTTACCACTTGATCTCCACTTCTAGCTTTTTTCTGGTTAATTGAAGATAAGAGTCTCACAGTCTTTCCTGCCTGAGCTGGCTTTGAATCCTGATCATCAGATCTTAGGACTTACAGATATGAACTACTGGCACCAGGCAGTGGCATTCTTTTTTTTAATAAATGAGTTTTTTATTGTGAAAATACCATACAGAGGGGTTACAGTTACATGAGCAAGGTAATGAGTACATTTCTTATCAAGCATTGTTGCCTCCTCCTTTGCTTTTCCCCTAGCATCCTGTCCCTCCCACCTCAACCACACCCCCCACCCCGGCCTAAATTATAAAGTTTTAAGTAAGATATCGACTTGATTTTTTTCTCTTTTCTTAAAAATACATTTCATGGGGCTGGGAAGGTGGCTCAGTGGTAGAGCACTTGCCTTGCATGCGTGAGGCCCTGGGTTCGATTCCTCAGCACCACATAGCAAGAAAAAAAAAAGCCAGAAGTGGCGCTGTGGCTCAAGTGGTAGAGCACTAGCCTTGAGCTGAAGAGCTGAGGGACAGCGCCCAGGCCCAGAGTTCAGGCCCACGACCAGAACCAAAAAAAAAAGAAAAATACATTTCATAAGAATCAAAATAGGCATTTCTAGCTAGTACACTAAAACATTTATTCCACCAATTATATTAAATAGAAATAATTACTTGTATAATAAAGAAAGTTTCTTATGCCTCACTCTGTAAAATAGGTATAATAATAAGAGCTCCATAATAATATTCACTTGAAATATAGTTATTCTTCCCACCCTTTTCCAACTAAGAAAGGAGTATGCAAAATACTAACTTCTGATTTATGAAAAGTTATTATATTACTTTCATTATTTTATAGAGAGTAGTTTGTAATTGATGCTAAGTGTCACAAAATGCAATTCTTTCTTCATAAAACCATTTTGCTATGAATAGCAAAAAATAAATAAATGTTAATTAAAAGATCAAATTAGCCATCGAAATCACATTAGTGTACACATTTAGGTTTAATTTTATTCATGCTGATTTAATTATTAGTTGAAAACTTTATCATATACAAAAATTTTCCAGTTTAGTATAGTGAGTGGGATTCTTATTCTATTCCTTTCTATGTCCCAATGCAAAACAGAAATTGACATACATTAAACTCTCAATACTTTGAGTTGAGTAATGACTATAATAATTGTTCTTTCCAAGAAAAGAACTAACTACAGAATAAACTCCTTATTAAACTCTGCTACTAGCTGTGGAAATAGAAAACTTCTTTGGAATTAATAGTAACTACCTCAAATACGCTTATGTTCACCCTGACAAAAATACCTCATCTCATATGCCTTAGATTAATATGGCTGCAAAATACCTTTCTTGTGTGAAGATTATAAAAATCATTGTTAGTTTACACATTTGGCTTAAAGTTTTATTTTCAGTATATGTAACTATAACCCCTCTGAACATCACCTATATAATAATTTTTAAAGAAATCAGTATAATTGTGATTTTCTAACTAAATATTAAAGGAAACATTTTCATAGCTACCTCTTTTGTTGTGGTAGAAATGACCTTCAGCTATCTCAATTTAATAGAGTAGATTTTACATCTAAAGAAACATTTGGTTAAACTGCTAAAAGAGAAAAATGAATTATTTCCATTAGAAATTTTATAAGTTTGAAAGCAAAAGAGCTTTCCTCCTATCTTCATCAACAGTTTGTCCATTAATTAGCCCTTCAATTCCACTTCAATTAAATTAACTCTAATTAATAAGTTCATTACAAAGATTGACGCACCTTGCTCAAAGCTAGTGTGCTAAATGCTGATAAACACCTTCACCCTAATGAAAAATTGATTAGATTGAATAAAGGTACCTCAGAAAGAAATCTCTCTCTTCTGGAGCTGAGCTGGTGTTATGTTGCTCTGAAGTTAATCAAACCTATCTTGGACCTCTTAATCAAAAATTTAATTCAAAGCGATAGAAAATGTCATGTGTGCACACAAACACACATGCACACATACATAGACACATGCACACACATTATTTTAATGCTTTCTCCAACTCCTAGTCAGTAGTCTTGACTGCTGTTTTATAAGAAATGTTAAAATGCTCATAGTGCTTTAATATGATGGTTCACGTTATCCTGTAAAATACAGAATTACAGTGTCAAAGAAATGTAACTTAGGAAATGAATAGTGAGGTACAAGAGAATAGCTTGTATAAATAATAATAAATAGATAGTAATAAATAATAAATAATTGCTGTAAAACAAAGGAGGAGACAACAATGCTTGATAAGAAATGTACTCATTACCTTGCTCATGTAATTGTAACCTCTCTGTACAGTATTTTCACAATAAAAAACATTAATAAAAAAATTGCTGTATTTTTAACTTAAAGAAAATAGACCGTAGTCTATTTTATAGTGTTTGAGAAATGATTTTCTACCTCCATTTTAAATCATCCTTGTTTCTGCAAGAAAACCAAAACTCAACAGCTGTCTTACATTTTTACTATTAACTCTGTATTTAAAGAATAAAAATAAATTCCATTCTCAATTTACCTCACTCTTTCTAAGTTAAATGTAGTAAAAATAAAGCTTTAAAGAAATCTTTCATGGAAAAAATAAAATTACTTCTGGCATCTGAATTCTCTTTAAAGAGAATTAACCTAGTGTTAATTTTTGAGGTGATTTGGTTACTTGAACTATTTCAGTAATTCCATAGGTTAAAAAAACCTTGGGTTTTTAAATGACAATCATTTGTGATATTAAAGTTTCTAGTATGTGGGTTAAGCAATTTGTAGTTACTATTTGTAAAAATATGATGAAAGGAAAACCAACAATATCTTTTATTTAACCAGTATGTCTACATGTCTGGAGCAAGATAATATAATTTGATAGATTTTTTAATGAAAGTTTCGGAATATTTAAAATTTTAAGTAGTGATATTGGAAATAGTCCCTTTTTAACAAGCAGATTTATTTTTTATTATAGAAAAATAAGGAAAATTTAAATTACCTGTAATTCTACTATCTATATGTAACTATTTTCAATATTTACACATGAGAAATACCCCTTTTCAGTTCTCATAAAATATGTGAAATCCAATTCATTTTAGATGCTTGAGATAATTAGATACTGAAATAATACATTATTTTGGTGCATGTGTAAATACTCCTGGCTATTTATACATGAATATGACTATTCTACATCCATAACATTTCATATATAAAATATCTTTATCTATAAAGGAAGAAATTCTTCCCAACAAAATCGCAGGCTTATTTTAGGCACCCCGTACAACCGCAGATAAAATTAAATGACAGATAAGAAAGTACAATTCTGCCATTCGTGATCCCGACTCATCAGTGTTGAAATGAACTTCCGTATAGGCACACATTCGGTGAGATTATGTTTCACTTGAACAAGTTGAAGATGTAATTCTCCTCATTAATTCCCTTTCTCACCCCCTGCTACTCTTCCCCTCCTGCCCTCCTTCGTTTTTCAAAACAGAAATCTGTTCAGTGGACTGCGGCTCGCACGGTGTTTGCATGGGGGGCACTTGTCGCTGCGAGGAGAGCTGGACAGGCCCAGCATGCAATCAAAGAGCATGCCATCCCCGCTGTGCCGAACATGGGACCTGCAAGGATGGCAAGTGCGAATGCAGCCAGGGATGGAACGGAGAGCATTGCACCATTGGTAGGCCAACCGCACTTGGATTTATTCATATACTTCATTCCTTTTTTTTTTTTCCTTTTGGCTAGCTATGCTTGGAATCAAACCCAGGGGGCTTAGGCCAGCTAGGCTGCGCGTCTGCAGCTCTCCTCCAGCTACTGAAAAAGAACGAACATTGTTGGCTGTTTTACTCATTGTGATTTTTTTTTTCAATTTGCCTTCCTTAAAAAGGAATTTCTTTTTTTTTTTTTGTTTATAAGTATGGTTGTCATTTTCGAATGACAGTTCATTTGTATTTAGGACAACTGTTTGTTGGTATGAGATAATTTTATGTTGGACTCACGTAAAGAAAATTTAATTTCTACTTCTAAGCGGTGCATTCCGTGCACCACAAATATGCATCTTCACAGCACTGTGGAGTCCTGGCCCCACAGTTATGAGCTGTCTTCTTCATGCTCCACAGTGCCATTACATCTCTTAACACGAGTTGTATTATTATACTTTAAAATTGTTTTAAAAATTTTTTAAATACACAGCATTATTGATTCCAGAATCACAGACCTTAGACTTGCCAATCTGTTTGGTCTCTACAAAAGATATTTGACTTTTTATAGCTTTCTTTTATAGTATCACTAAAAATAAGTAAAATAATGCATAAGTCTAGCTGTTCTTTATATGCCTCATCCCTTTCCAAATGTGATGATAGGTTAAATAAAACAATCAAATAGATGTTTAGTATCAAATCATTTTCATTTGTAAATAAATGGTATTTAATATGATTATAGATGTATAAAAGCCATACATTCTTCATATATTCAATACATTTGCTTTTACATGCCAAGTTACCAAATTAAAATGT
Organism: Dipodomys merriami; assembly: GCF_024711535.1. Lineage (NCBI taxonomy): Eukaryota > Metazoa > Chordata > Mammalia > Rodentia > Heteromyidae > Dipodomys > Dipodomys merriami. The sequence goes on along the minus strand of NW_027202493.1, from coordinate 24,030,306 downwards.
TCAACTAAAAATAGTACAATAAAAGTGAGTAATAAATGTCTAGCTCACTTCAGTGAAAGTATATAACATTACTTACAAATACCCAAACCTGCAAAAATTTCAGAAATTAAGGTATAATATTATTCCACATTTTTTTTACTTCCTTAGGGCAAAATTTGATTTAAAAAAAACTATTTGGAGGAAGTGTTGGTGTTTTAAAGAATTTCTTCTTCCAGTATACCTACAAAGATTATGTACTTCTATTTATTTATTTATTTGCTTTACAGGAATTGGGTTGTCAGGAATTTTGTGTCATGGGAAAATTAAAATCACATATAAAATTGCCACAATTCTACCTTTGTGAACTCTACATAGATCCTCCTGGATCATATTGACATCTGTTTCAAGGGTCACACACTCACCCCTTCACATCATGTTCAACCAAGGACTCGAGGACTCAAGGTGGTTGGAATTAGCTCTCGTTTATTACACATCGGAAGTGGGGCAAGTCAACTCCCAGGCTTCATGTGTTTTTTCTCTCCCACCCAGAGAAGTCACATCTCGCCTGCTCCGTTCCCTAGCAATAAAAGGTATCAACATTTCTTCTAAGGGAAGCCCATGGGAAACTCAGGAGCCCAAGATTACAATCTGTCTACCATGACCACCAAATCCCAGAAGAAAAACAAAACAAATGTTTATTGCTCCAGGTGGGCAAGATAATATGATCAGTCTAATAAACATCCAAATTTCCAGAGTCCAGCTCTGCAAGCCTCTCTGCAGGTTAGGCTTGCTGTATTCACTCTACAGCCAGCTATCCTGTTATCCAGCTGTAAACTCTTAGCTGCACAGCACCCTGAAGGCCTCGTTGAATGTGAGCTTACTGGCTAAGGGAGGAAGCAGTTGATTTGTGCTGACATTAACTGTAGATGCACATATTTAGAATACTTGCACAGTGCACACCCTCACAGTAGTGAGCTGGATTTTCCTTCTCTACTCTTTGAAAGGGGCCTGGTAGGATCATCGCAGCATGCTCTTCATAGGAACTGCATTAAAGGGAAGACAGTTGATGAGCAGGATTCAAGTATCTTCCTGTGAATGTACTACACACTATACAATATTTCTCCTCTGAGGAGACTGTTTCATGCCCCCAAATCTTAGAATGCCCATATGTCAGAAGGAGGGCGGGGGGGGGGGAAATCCTTGTTTTGTGATGCCACTACAAGTTAATACTAGCTGGTAGAGGGAAGTTGCATAGCTTACTATGTATTCTGTAGCTTTGAAAACTAAAATATGTAGCAGAAAGCAACAGACACATTCACTTCCCAACCACTAGCTACACAACAGACCAACTCTTTTTGAACACCCTTCTAAGTTGCATCAAAACAAGATTTTTATTTGTAGCAAAACTTGAATATATCTTGTTGGGTTAACAATTACATGTTCTATTGTTTTCATTAATTCTGTTGCTTTTCTACTCCTATGAATAACAATATGGGACCTGCTTCATTTGAAAAATAAATCTTAAATGTGAACCTTTTAAGAGTTGTGAAAACCCTTAAAATCATTATTTTTGCTAATTATTCCAAAATTTGGCATATGAAGATCCGGTTTCTTTTCCCTGGTCTACTTGCTAACTGAGTTTGTATCTACAATGAAGCCTAAGGGACCATTTTTGAAACAACCAGGAAGCTGTGGTGTCTTTTCATTTGGATGATTACCATTCTATAGATTTCCTCCCAATTCTGACACTTAAGTATCTGGCTGAAAGGCACTGCCACTTTGTGAAAGAAGACTCATAAATCAGCAAGATTTTCTTCTTTCTCCATATTATGTGCCTTGTCATTGAATATGAGCAGGAAAGTTAATTGAAAAGGAGATGGAGGAGAAATTAAACAGTTAGAAGCAAACAGAAGTTTTGCAGTAGAAAGCAGAGACTATTCATTAGTCATCTTATCATGTTTTCATATACTCAGTTCATCTTTTCATAAAACCATAGACATGTTGTTAGTGAAGTGGTTATAAATTTTGAGTATTCACTGAATAGCTTCTACCTGAAAAGTTTCCATCCTGACAGTTTTATTAGTGTGTTCATGTTTTCTTCTCATTATGAATCATGAGTTCAACAAATGAGACGTGTTCATCTGCAATTTCCTTTTTATTGTCCCATGTCCTCCTTCTTTCTCAGCTTAATATTATAATGATGGATACAGATAGAAAATAAAACTTTTAGCAATATTATGATTAAAGTGGATATCTCCCAGAAGGCACTAATAAGTGGGACCTTTCATAAGTTAAGAATAGAGGAAGTTATGTGAATGAACTACATCAAATAAACACCAACCCAGCAATAACCAGTAAGCATGTAAACCAATAACATGGTTTAACACTAATAGCAATAATGTCATCCTTTATATGTGATGGTTCCTATCTGTGTGTCTTCTTTTGTTTTTCACGCATTAGGAATGATATAAGAATATTCAGGGTGGAAGTGGTGACACTAACTAAGCTGCGTTGGACTCAAAAGTTGACGTGTTAAATTGACACCCCTCTGAACAACTACTTAAAGACAATTTAAAACAATAAAAATTTAATTTTAAAAAAGCATATTTAGAGGATCCAGAAGCAAGTTAAACTATATTAAACGTAATTAATACTTTATAAATAATAATTCATATAAGTAGACTATTTTATGGTCATTTCTATATCAAAACAGTTCTATACTGTAAGGGGTGAGGTGAGTCAATGGCAAATCTATGAGCTGTGACATTATTAGTTATGAACTAAATAAGTTTACTGTCAATGGATCTAAGTGGGTCTAGGATCTATAACCATGTAAATAAGACCCAGTTCGTTGGGCTCCTCTTTTCTTATTTCTTAAGAAAAGAGTTTTCTTGGAGTATGGCTCAAGTGGTAGAGAGCTAACCTAACAAGCATTAGACTCTGAGTTCAAATCCTGTATAGGAAGGAAGAAAGAGAGGGAGGGAGGGAGGGAAGGAAGCAAGGAGGAAGAAGAAGGAAAAAAATGAAGTATTGGCCTATGGTTTGAATTAATTGGCCATAAAATCAAATATTGTTCCAACCTCTGATGAATAGCTGCTGCAGGCAGAATTCCATGCTAATGTCACAGACAATGACAAGTTCTGAGTATCAGATGTTGACTATGACTAGCCTGCAATCAAACCATTATGTTTAGTATTAGTTGAAAATATTTACCCTTTAATCTATCTGTCTATATCTGGACATATTAGAGGTTATAGATGAGCCTGAGATCTGAAAGGGAGAGTGTTAACTCTCTGGTTGTTATACCAGGAGTGTTTGTTTAAAAAAAAAAAAAAAAAAAAACAAGAAGACTCATCCGCCCATCTGCAGTCTAGAGAGGTATCATTTGGAGGCTGAATGACATTTCCACTTCTTCCAGGGACAGCAAAGGAGAAAATGGGCTTATGTCACGCGGTTTTGGTAGTAAAAGGAAAACTTTCAGATTGGAAAGCATGTTTAATCTTGGAACAAGCTCCACGCACACCGAGTTTTTTCATCTCCTCCATGCCAATAAGCTTTAGCGATAGCATAATTACATAATCTGAAACATTGGAGTTTTGCTTCTTCTTTTTATTGGCTTGAGGAAAAAATTTTGAAGGGGAGGGTGTTTTAACCTTTCTTTCCATCCCCCCAAATTTAAAATTCTTGGGTACTAAGCCTATATGAGGGACACACTGAAGTCTGTTGAAATTCTAAACTATGGATAATTTCTGCCATATTTGGAAAGGAACTAGAATTAACCATTGAAAAAAGAATTCTTTTTTTTTAACCTTTTATTTTTTTGTATGTAGCAAGAAATCATCTTCACCTCTCAGGATGACCTGAGGTTATTTTGTGGGATACTACATTTTGATGGCTTCAGTTGCTTTCCATCTGTTAATTAACTAGTTTTTCCCCATCAAGCAATTATTGAACATCTTTTCTGTGCTACGTGTACTATTTCTTGTACAAGACAGTGTAGCATAATAAAAATGGGCTTCAATTTTTAAGATAGCATTTTAAATCGATTCTACAATTCACTATAATTTATATCTTAACTATTCTTATCCCCAGACTTTTTTCAAATGCAAAATGTAAAATTAGTACTTGTCGGAGATTTTGAAGGAGAATATTGTAATGTTTGAGAGCTTTTTGCATTTGTATCTGTGCTGAACTATTGAGTGACCTGAGGCAAGCATTTAATGTTTCTAAGTATGTTTCTTCTTCCATAAATATGAATATTGTATACCTCAAAGTATTGTTAGGATTCAATGAAATACTATGAAGTAGTACTTAATAAAGTACTTAGAAAGTAACACACAATGCATGCAAATATAAATGAGATGAACTGCAGCCCAGACATTTTGAGTGGTAACATTTATTTTCAAGTAAAAGAAGGAACAGGTGTGATGCTGTAATTCCAGACAGGGGATTGAAGCAGGGGGACCAGGTGGCCAGGGAGCGAGCCTGGGCTAAATAGGAAATTCATTCAAGGCTGGTTTGATTAGTCTATATAGTGAGATGCTATCAAAAAAAAAAAGTTGTGCAAGGAATTTATTTTAGTTAATGAAATTTCCATCCATAATCATAAAGTGTAACCTAGTGTCAGATGAATATTGTTTAACAAGGAGCTGCTGTGTTTTTGTTAGGGGTTAGAGAGTTGTTTTTGAAAATCGTGATGATGAAGGAAAGATGGAATATATTGTAGCATTTTTCTTCTAGTAATGTCTCAAACACAAGCTATTTATTGAGCAACATTGATTTCCTTGTACTTTCAGGCAATGCAAATGGAAATTTGACCTAAGGGAAATCCTAATTCCTTTAAGCTACAAAAAGACCAGCTATTCATTTTTATTCTAATTCTTTAGTACATTGGGAAACAAGATAATTAATTATCATAAAGACATGCTTTGTCTGCTCAGATGAAACTTAGACCTACTGTACTCAGCATACTTACATTAAATACGATGGTTGCTCTGGGTTTTTTAGGATGCTGAGATTAGAAACTGGAAATGAAATGCACACAGCTGGGGTGTTACCTACTAAACAATATGGTGGCTGGGTGGTGTGGGGGTAAAGGTATCCAAACAGTTACCAGTGTGGACAAGCTGAGACTTGGTGTCCTAATTCTTATCTCTGACATGGTGAAAGATTAGTCTCTTTAACAGTTAAATTAAAAAATAAGTGACAATTTTAAAGAAGTAATGACCCCTCTTTAAAATGCTTTAATTAGGCTAGGTGTTAATGGCTCACACTCGTAATCCTAGCTACTCAGGAGGCTAAGATCTGAGGACTGCAATTCAAAGCCTTATCTGGCAGGCAAGACCATGAGACTCCTACCTCCAATTGAAAACCAATGAAACTTGGAGCTGTGGATCAAGTGGTACAGAGAACAAAAGCTCAGGGACAGCACCCAAACCCTGAGTTCAAGCCCCAGGACTGCCACAAAAACAAAGCTTCACTTAGATTATAAAATTCAGTATTCTTTGTAACTTTTATAATATATATACACATATGTATATATACATATATATGCATAAATATATGTACATGTACATATACTTTTAATATATATACACACATATATATACATGTATATGTATATGCGTACATATGTGTATGCATATATATGTATATGTATATATATATATATATATCTTCACCTAATTGAGAATTATTTTAAAAACTGAGTTTCTTTTCATCTTTGTACCTTCTTACTCAAATGTTACTTACAATTCTTTCATAACAATGATGAAGTACCATCTCATACCTACGGATAACTCTCCTGGGAGGCATAGGGCTTCACCTCTGTTACAGGTGCAAGGGTATGAAAGGAATCACTAATGCTATGTGACTTACATCACTGGCCAGCTTTACTGTAAAGTTTTCATAGTCTAAGTATCAGCGTTCCTATGCCTCAGTTTCCTCAGCTACAAAGAGGGAATATTCCAGGAACATTCCTACCATCCACTGGTTTACTAGAGCCATGTCTGCGCATAATCAGAATGTATATGACGATTTAACATAGCCAGGTCCACTGGAAGCCAGCAATAGAAGTGCAGCTGAAGAACTGAGTTTGGGAGGAGAAATACAGCTGGTATGTAAGGAAACAGAATTTTTCTTGAAATCACATATATCAAACTTTTCATCCAGTTATACATGGAAATCTTGTGCTATGGGAATATTTGGTAATGGGACCCATGTTACTGTTTGGGGCATTTTGCTTTTGAGGCATTTTCGTGAACATTCCTGTATTTGCAGGATACAAATCTATGACAGTCTTCTATGAGCTTTTCAGGGTGTGAAGTTGCTTCACAGTGTATCATTGATCTGTACAAATCCACTAGAGAAATTACGTTTATATGATGAAATACTCACACTGGCAAAAGATGACATAAAATTGAAAATGGTCCATCAAGAAGACATCAAAACAGAGTAGTTAATAAGTGTCGTCGATTCAGAGTATGTAAAATCAGTTTATTACACAATAAAAATCTCACCAAATTTGACAGTATTGCTAAAAATGTACATGACATTAGCAATAACAAATTTTGAAGCCAAATGAAAATTTTCAAAACTGGCAATATTGAAAATCAACATTAAGGTATCACATTGAATAAAGACTGCATTATCTTCTATTCTACAATAAAACTGCTGCATTAGTTTCTATTCTACTTACAGAAAATATGACCAAATCATTGTCATAGAAGAAGGAAATCAAAGAGTAAATATTGCCCTACAAGAATATGGAAAATGTGTATTAGAGACAGGTGAGGCACTTAATGAATTACAGATCTCAGAAAGTTGAGATCTGAGGATTGTGGTTCAACGCCCGCTTGAGCGGGAAAGCCCATGAGACATTCATCTTCAATTAACAATAAACAAAGCCAGAATAGTGCTGTGACTCAAGTGGTAGAGCACTAGGCTTGAACAACAAGGATTAGGGACAGTCCCCAAGCCCTGAGTTCAAGCCCAGTACCGGCACCAAAAAAAAAAAAAAAAGTTGTTTGCTTTCAGGTGTTTATCAACTGAAAGTGTTTCTCATCCAGAATAATGATTCTCTTTTATAATGTATTTCATATAACATTGTGTTTTTTTTTCTTAAGAAAGAGAACTCCCCTAAATTATAGAAGTTTGAGACCCACAAAACCTGGATCTGCCCTCTGTCCCCACTCTATCACTTGGCATGATAACCCTCCATGATTTCCTGTGAAGTGGGAATAGAAATAAGTACCTTCCTCACGAGGTGCTGAGGTGATTAAATGCACGCAATCTGACAGAAAAGCACTCTGCCCAGTACCTGGCACAAAATGTACACCATAGAGAGAGAATGTACTTACGGTTATTTTTCCTAGAATGTTTGGAGTGAAAGTAATAAAAATCCAGTGATTTTTTTCCCTCTTGGATCATTTTTAGTCTCTGCTAATTCCTCCCCCAAAGTAAGAATGCCTACTACATTCGAGGAGAATTAATCCTCTCCTCTCCCAACACACTGAGAGTAAAATTAAAGCTACCTCTTGATCTGTCATCTGCAGGAGAGCTCGGGTCATATAAAGCCATTGGATGGAGAGCTGAGGAGAAAGGGGTTTGTCCTAAACTGACTTCATTGACAGTGGGCATCCAGACAGGCTGAGAAACCTTCCAAAAAGCTTGCAGAAAGATCATGTCCTAAAGGCCTGTTCACTGTGCAGTCCCAGTGATTCTAACTGACAAGACGGTTGACGTCACAGAGTGTTGGTTCCTGAGAGAGCAGTAGAAAGCTCCTTTCAGAGCATACTGCATTTCACTCATAGTCTGGAAGCTAGGCTTGTTTTCACATTTCTATTTCTTTGGTTAAGATAACCTTAGTCTCCTTTTGGGGCCTCTCAGTATTACATTTTTCTCATTTGAGTCTAATTTATCAGTTAACAGATTTATATACAGTATTTTGTTCTCAGGAATCCCCTCAGAATTGGTATTTTCTTAAATGAGGTCATGTAATCTCTTTTCTACAAATGCAATCCTAGTTTCTCTGACCTTTCTAAAACATGGAGGCCCTGTTTCATTAGGTTGTCAGTGCTGTGTCTACTTGAATATTTTTTTAAGTGTTGCAAAGATAATGTTTGCTTTTACTAGTCAACAATGTTACATTGTAAAGAAGGCCTTTAGTGTCTGTGTTGTTGATGGTAATGGTAGCTATCAGGGTTGATATCATAAATCATCTCTCCTTCAAATGGCTTTTCTTTTGTAATACTTTGGTTTGCTTTTTTCCTCCTCCTCCTTCTTCTCTTTCTTCTGCTTCTGCTTCTCCTTCTTCTCCTTCTCCTTCTTCTTTCTCCTTTTTTCTTCTTTCTTCTTCTTCTCCTTTTTATTTTGTCTATCATGAAGCTTAAACTCAAGGCCTGGGTGCTAGCATTCAGTTACCACTTGAAGCCACAGCTCCACTTCCAGCTTTCTGGTGGTTAATTAGGCATCAGAGTCTCACAGTTTCTTGTCTTGGCTAGCTTTGAACTGTGATCCTCAGATCTCAGCCTCCTGAGTAGGTAGGATTACAAGCACGAACCACCAGAACCTTGCTGCTTTTTTTATTTTCTTCTCTTCTCTCCTCTCTTCTTCTTTTCTTTCCTTTTTGGTACTGGGAGTAGAACACAAATCTTTGTCTTTGCTAGAAAAGCTTCAATACACATCACAGGCCTTCTTACTTCGAGTTTGTTTTTCAATTAGGGTTTCATGCTAATGCAAGTATTGCCCAATCAGTTTTGATCCTCATAACTATGATCCTCCTAAACCAACCTCTTGAGTTGCTAAGATTACAGGCATGAGCTACTACATACCAGGCCTTGTTTGTCTTTACATATATCAAATTCATCAAAAAGGCCATAAAGTCATAGATTCAACTTAATGACAGTTGTAAGCAATGGCCGACTGGTACTTCTTGAACAAATTAGTCTTTTACTTGGTGCTCTGTAAAACCTGCTAAGTGAAAGGGTAATCAGCCCTCTAAATCTGATCTAACTATGAAACTTTAAGTTGGATGTTATATTTCCATCATATTTTAATCTCAAATATTACATAAGAAAGTTTTTGAATCACGCAATTTCTACTAACTTTAATACTCCATATCCCACCAATCTTCAGATTTGCTATTTGGAATCTTCTATTAACTTTTTGTGCATATGCTGCAGCTTTAGGTTTTTACTTTTCCTCCCTCTATGTCTTCTTAACCTGCCTGCATAAGCCATGTATGTTTCCAAAAACCCTGTTAGAATTACATCCTCAGATTAGGCAAATCCTCAGAAACCCTTTGCATTAGAATTTTCCAGTCCTTTTGCCACCTGTCTTTCTGTGTGAGAATCAGGAAAATCATAGCCCTCCGGGGCCATCTTATTAATGTTCTCTGAACACGTGGAGGATTCTTTCCCAATAATAATTTCCCAGGGCCTTAGTTTCTTTCTTAGAATGGGAGTGTAGGCATGAACAACATTTGCTGTTTATATCAGACATCAGAGTCCCCTGTTCTCTGCCCTGTCCTACATGCTGTAATTTTACCTCAGTAAGGAAAGAGGTAGCTGCATTGTCATCAGCGAACCCTGCATGAAAATTCCAACTCAGATAGCAACTTCTGGTAAGAGGCACATTTTTATGATACATGGATGGACAGAAGAGACTATTATTAAAGATGCTGTATATTTAGAAAAGGAGTATTTAAGATGTTCTAAACTTGAATTCTAAACATGGGTGACTGTTTTGTGGGTGAATGTATCTTTCCATGTGGGTGATGTATACATAGCCTATGAAAATGAGAAGTTTGAGATCTGTAGAAGAAATATGCTTCACATACTGAGGCAGAATCAAGATAAATAAATTCTACCCAATGGTGGTGGATTGTACATTTTACTCCAATCATCCTCCTGTTATAATCCAGGGCCCAATAGCTGGTACCTAAATTAAGCTTTTTTTCTACCCAGTATACTGTAAGTTACCTTGACTTCAGAAACAGTTGTGTTTAGAAAAACAAATGGAAGGTTAACTCCATTGTGATTTTTCTCACATGGGAGCAGTGAATAAGCAAATGCTGATGATTTGTGTTGCTTTATGAGCTCTTAGGTATTATTGAAATATGACTGATTCCTAAGATTTGATAAGCCTCATTTCTTCCTTTCTTAATGTCTTGTATTTATTTCCTACCAGGAACTTTCATGGTTTGTTGCTTAGTTTTTCTCTTAAATATCAAAATAATGTACTCTGTAAGCATTCTATATCTTAGGGAAACACCGCACAAACTTAAGTCACATCAAAGAATTTGGGGTGAGGGACAGCACTGGAGATTGAACCCAGAGCTTCACAAATGCTAGGCAAGCACTCTACCACTGACCTCAAGGAGATTTTTAAATCTATTACATTTTATGCCTTAGCAGACTTTTTGAAATACAAATATGCCCATGCCTAGGATTTCTTCCTTCAAGCACATTTCTCAACTTAATTCAATTTACATTATATGTTTTAATTTATTGAGAGACATCTTATCTGACATAAATAAGAGTGAACAGAACTTTCTCTTTTTTGGGGGGGGAGGAGGCCAGTTGTAGGGCTTAAACTCTGGGCACTGTCCCTCAGCTCTTCAGCTCAAGGCTAGCACTCTACCACTTGAGCCACAGCACCACTTCCAGTTTTCTGGTGATTAATGGAGCTAAGAGTCTCGCAGACTTAACTGCCCAGGCTGGCTTTGAACCGGGATCCATAGATCTCAGCCTCCTGCAGCATGAGCTACCAGCGCCCAGCCAGAACTTTCTTTTCACCCCTGGAAGGTTCAGTAATTCAAGACTGTCATATAAGCAGACTGACCATAGGCAGATTGGCAGGGAAAATAGGATTAAATTTATTAACGTGAAAGTGCATGGTAGTCACACAGACGGTGGGAGCTTAAATAGCATTCTAAGCTAAAGGAAGATGGAGGACCTTAGGAATTCTGGGACAAAGTAACAACAGAAAGGAATGGGAGCTTGGGGCCTCCCAGTGAGAGTGTGAAAGGAGAAATGTACAGGACAAAACTGTCCTCCTGCTAAGTAAACCAAGTCTGAGGCAATAGTGCTGGGTGAACTGGTGGTTACTTACAAGATAATCCCTGGACAGCTGTCCTGGAGACCCCTTTTCCAGTGAGTTAATCTCTATTTACTGAGAGGTCAGGGAGGGGTTCAGAACAATTGCCTTCTAGAAGAATTTCCCTTAGTAAGAGTAGGCAACATCCAAAAGAAAAAACCAACCAACCAAACAAACAAACGAAACAGCCCTCCTTGTGCTAAGAGAGAAAAAGAAGAGCCAAAGAATGAGATGGAAGAAGGGCTCAGAGGCCTCTGCTCAGCCTCAGTTCAAAGCGCTCAGCATGCCAAAGTGCTATCAGTACTTGAGAATATCATTTTCTGAGTTCCAATACTGAATAAAAGCCAATTCCATTATATGTCAATTTTATATTACATAGTTCTATTAAAAAGTTACTGTTTTGCTCTTTTTACTGATACACTAGACTATCTTTTTTGTTTGGAACACTGTGCTGATTTGCATATTTTGAAAACCATTTAAGATCGTTATTTACCAGCAAAACCTAGTACATAGGAGATTTTTAAAGCTCAACTGACTGGATATACAATTTAACCGGATATAAAGATGAAAAGTATTCTCACATCCTTGCCAAGTTCATCAGAAGCCTTTTATTAAAAAGTTAAGTAAGAGCCAAAGCGTTTGGGAGAGAGAAAAAAAACAGGTGCAAAATAATGTTTTCAACTATTTTGTAAAAACAGCAAGAAGGGAGAAAGATTATTATAACTAGTCCCAGATTATTTAGTTGCTACATTCGTCTTGAAACATTATTCTCCTGAAAAGGCCAGGCAGCTTAGGGAAGTGTTCATTTAGATTTTAAGTAACATCTTATATGCTGAGATTCTTATTAGCCTAACGAAGTCAATACAATGTCGGAACTTTGCATTCCACTCATTGTAAAAATCACACCCACCATTTTAAGACATATGGTTACTCCTTCCCATAGTGGTACTTGAGTACTCTTTCAATGGCAGAATTTATCTTTAGCATTTCTTGAATATGACAAGTGGAAAAAAAATAGCATCCTTTCATCCTCAGACAGTTTCTTTTCTTCCTACTTATTTTTGAAGCACAAGTTTGATTGTGGTGTTAATCCACCTTCAGTTACACATTATGCTGTCACTGCAGACACTGGTTTTTTCTTACTCCTCTTCTTCCTGATAGGTTCGATGACCCTCTCTTTTTTGAGTGCCTCTTTAATGAAGCTGGAAAACAGCTGTCTGAAATATGACTATCATTTCTAGAGTTTAACAGGCATGTGCCTTGGATAAATTAAGGAGCAGTCAAAGGAGGTCCATAAATATGAATGCTTTGCCAGCTGTTTTTCCCTTAAACTCCATTACTTGAATGAAATTAGTAAATAATTATGTTGGTGGGGAATCTACTATATCCAAATGTGATATAAAGCCTTCCTTTAACCACAGAGCTTATTTTTTCCCTATACACCAAATTAGTTTGTAGGGCAATCTACATTGCAAATTGGTCGATTTGCATTAAAACTATGCCTACTTGTTCTGATTTGTCAACACCTCTTTTTTTAAAAAGTCTTTAACATTAAGTATGGGTGGGTAAGACCATCTGTTTGTGGTGCTCGCCTGCAGCTCCTACACTTAACACATGAGACAGGTTACAGCTGTTTAATTGTTATGGTGCTGAATGATTATCCTTCTCCCCAAAATTAATATTTATATATGTATGCATAGAAAGCATGTGGTTAAACATAAGTGATCTAATTGTGAACTAACTGCATTAGGTATTCATCAGTTAGTCCCCACATGAACAATGAAGTATAAAATAATGCTTTTCACATACAGTCCAACTCTTGGCTCTTTAGATAGGTCCCCAGTAGTGATTATTATACATGCAAGTTATCCGCTCCCAATTCATTGTTATATACCAGGGGGCGGGGGAATCATTATATAGTCGTCCTAAAAGGCAAAGACAAACTTGGTGGTTATTTCACATTAGGTAACTCATACACCCAAACCCTGTCCAGTTGTGAAATGTGTGAGGACAGGCATGCAGTGGATATCTATTATGCGCAAACGTGACTCCATGTTTCTGTCAGCTCCAGCTACTGAGAAAGCTGGTGTCAGCCGAGGGTGGGCTTCCTTCTGTATTTAGAAATGGTGACACACAAACTTCCAGCATTCTGCTCTACAAGTTAGCAGTGTACATTCCATCTGCTCAGGACATTTCATCATAAAAATAGAATGAGAAACTCTTAGCAAAATCACAATGTAAGGAGACAGATAGGCATGTAAAATACGATATTTAGATGTCTTCGTTTCCAAATAGTTATTGTTCAACAACTTGCATTTCTGAATTTGTGTGCAGACTATATGACTACTTATGTGCCTTTTCATACCTGGCTCAAATGAAAGTAGTAATGAGAATAGTTAAGGACAAGTTTTGATGTCATTTTGTTTATTGTTTTCTTGGAGGCGGGGTTGTTTGTGCAGTGCTGTGTGAGGGGTTGAACTTGGGGCCTTGAGCCTGCTAAGCAAGCACTCTACTACTGAACTGCATTCCTAGTCCTTGATTATTTGAGACAGGGTCTCAATATGTAGTTGAGGCTAGCTTGGGACTTACTATAAAGCTAGAGACTCTTCAAATTCCAACTCCTTAATTTAGCCTTGGCCTCCCTTGTTTTAGGTTTACAAGTATGCACTGTCACACCCAGCTTGTGATGTGTTTTTTATTCCAGAGAGACTGAATCACTTGTTGAATCAGAATTGTGCATCCAAACCAGTAGCGGTTTTTTTTGAGTAACAATGAACAAGAAAATTTTGTGCACAGAATTGGAGTTGTTGTACTCAAAGAACTAAACATTATAGAGAGAACAATGAAATGGATGACACTGATCAAAATACATTATACTAAAAAAAAAGATACATTATATTCATAAATTGACATACCGAATTGAAATTCCTTTGTACAACTACTTAAAGATAATAACTTAAAAAAAAAAACAAGAACATCGCCACCAAAGATAGTATATTTAGGGATATTGTAATATGAAGGGCATCAATAGAACAGAATGAACTTCATGACTCATGGAAATAATCATTGGTAGTCTCAAATACATTAACTTTAACTTGGTCTTTTTCATTTTTTCATCATTTTGTTTTTGTTTTTGTGTGCCAGTACTGGGAGTTGAACTCAGGGACTTGTGCTCTTACTCATGATTGGTGCTCCAATCCTTGAGTTACTTACAGCTTTTTCCTGTCAGCCTCAGATTTGTAAGTTTCTCTGATCTCCACCTCCTGAGTAGCTAGGATTATAGGCATAAACTCCTGGTCATTGGCTACTACATAATATCTTAAAGGATATGAGTTAACTCATGAGTCCTTTTTAAAGTGTAAACTATTAATAAGATGAATTAATAATATCTATTTTTTCCTGAGGTACAATGCAAAGTACTCTTCATACGTTATCTTATTTAATTGTCACAGTCTTATCCTGTATATGCTACTAGTCTCCATTGAGGAAACTAAGGCTTCATAACTGTACTATGTTTACACAGCCAATGTGCAACAGAGTCAGAGTTCACAACCACATGAACCTTTCCCAAGACCAAGATCTTAAGCTGCTTTTTAATTTCCTTTCATTCTTTTGGGGTGTATATGAGTAATGTGATGGATAAAGATTCATTTGTGATATAGGTAAATTAATATCTTTGAATGTGTCATAAAAGATTGAATTGCTATAGAAAAACGTACAATCACAATAACACAAGTGATCTCAATAATAAGGTGCCACTCTTTTCAAGAATCTTTTCAGTAAAATTTGAACCTTTTTCAGGAAAATTTGAATTACACCTGTTAACAGAATTCATAGTTTGTCAAAAGTAAACCTAACAATTACCCAAAAAATGTTTCAGGAAAATCAGTTCATACTGTGAAGGATTTAGAGTTATAAACTAGTTATTGAAAACTCTATGCAACGAGGCACTCATGGCTCACACTTAACAATCCTAGCCACTCAAGAGGCTGAGATCTGAAGGTGGTAGTCAAAGCCAATCCAGACGGAGCAATCTGAGAGACTCTTCTATCTATGACTAAGTGGAAAGAAAGGAAGGAAAGAAGAAAGAAAGAAAGAAAGAAAGAAAGAAAGAAAGAAAGAAAGAAAGAAAGAAAGAAAGAAAGAAAGAAAGAAAGAAAGAAAGGAAAGAAAGGAAAGAAAGGAAAGAAAGAAGGAAGAAATAAGAGTCAATATACCTCCCTCTAAAATATAAATTTGTGTCTATTTTTTTCTGCCAGCTGAAATTATTATGCTAAACAATATATCCAGAGGTTAGATACTGAAAAAAGAGTCATAGAAAATGGGTAGATTACATACCTAACCTGTATCTGGCTCATTTTTAAAAGGCTGAAAAATATACAGTACCCAAAATACAAATGGTAAATATACATATGTATATATATGTACATATTGTGTATATGTATACATGTATATATTATATATGTATACAAACACACATATATATGTGTGCTCTAAAACCCATAAATAGAGGAAAAATACTCCTGTATGTCACCTTTGAAAGGAATCCTGTATCAGCTATTTTTATGAAATAGAGTTCAGGAGAGGTGAATAAAAAGGATTGCTCAATTTTTAATTGCTTTTCTAGGTATCAAGAAAACTTTCAAAGACAAAGACCTGCTTGCTATGAGTCCTTTTCTATAAATTTATCTTAACTATTAAATGCCCTGAGTAGACAAAAGCATTGATTGACATTCATTGATCTCAGACCAAATCATAAGTAACTCATTGTTATGGTTTCCTTTGGTTAGGAATGTTAACATAACACATATAATTACCAGTGTCAAAATCTCAAATATCCAAATACTCACTTAACATACTCATATTTACACACACATACAAACACATACACACACATGCATGCACATGCGCATACAGGTTCTACTTTAACCCAGGCCCTTGCATATGCTAATCACATGTTCTACCACTGAGCTACATCTCCAGCCTATGTTATAATTACTTTTCTTTGTATTGAACCCAGGCTTTGAACATAGTAAACCTGTTCTCTACACAGAGCTACACTCCCAGCCCTGTAATTGTTACTTATTAACAGCTGTCTCTGGCTAGTTTCTTTCCCAAATCAGAATGCTTAAAATATATGATTTTTACACAGAATTCTAAAATGTATTTTTGCTTATGTCATTCAGTACACTCAAAAAGTCAAAACTAATGAAAACATGTGTTCCTAGCATGTTTCTACATGCAGTCAAATGGATGAAATCATGCCATATGCAAAACCTATTACAAAACTGTCATAGCACCTGGCAAGCAATAGGCATGTCATGCCAACATCAGTGAGTTTTTGTCTGCATCTCCAGTGCTCCACCGTTACTTCCATTACAAATATAAAGCCCAGAGTCCGGCATGAAATTCTGCACTGAAGGAAAATCATATACTGTTCTGTACAAAGTTCTGCAGCTTATAATGGTGTTTTTTTTAATAGTGCTGACTTTATAAAGTGTGGTTTATCTCAAAACATCTTTACCGTGGAATTTGGATCTTTTTCTGGGCTGACAAATCAGGAAAACATTATTTCACTCTTGGAATGTCCTGGTATAAGTAATGTTTCAAAGTGAAGCGTGGTATTTTGCTTAGGTAGGTGCATGTACAAAGCAATGTATTTATACAGGTAATTTTCACACCAAATTTTCAAACTAAAGAAAACTAAAAGGTTAGACTTCTAAAAATAATTTATTCAAAGCCAGTTTTTTTTAAAGGGGGGATGGTTGACAGTTGGAGATTAAACGTTCTTTTAAGAATGCACACGTGTGCATGCACACACATGCAAAGTGTGTTTATCTATTGACAGTATCTCCCTACTTGTTAAAATTCAAATTAATTAGCTTTTCTAAATTAAAAAAAAAAGCTATTGGAAATGTTTTAGTCTTAATCTTAAAATGATAATTCTGTGATAAAGAACATATTGAAAGGAGCCTAAGGAAACTCTTACCAATATAAAATTGCTTTCTGGTATTTAAAACTATGTCACCACCATAATCCTTTATGATGTGGTAATCAGTAGTGAAACAGTGCAGTGAGTACCAATTAAGGAACATCAAATCAATGGGTATGCAGCATGCAAGCTGATTTAAACTGTTGTTGATTGGAATAAATGGATTTAATATGTACTTATTTGCAGATGGTAGCTTTTCTATCATCCTATAAAAACTGGGACATGAATAATCTAAGTGTGATATTTACTTACAACTTTAATGAGATACTAATGTGAGTCGTTTTTTAAAGTCCATGTATAAACTATTATGAAACACACAATGCTAAATAAAAATCTGTCCTCTGTTCCAAAGACTTCTCAGTAATAACCCAGATGAAGAATCCATCTATATTTTTATTATGTGTGCATCTGATTGAATTATCCTCTTCTGAAGATGGGCCCCTAAGAGTTTATTGTTGTAATTAAACTGAGAAGTATTTCCAGCATCCTAGACGCTGTGTTATGTGCTATGTCTAAGCTATTACCCAAGAGTCAGTTCAGAAGCCCCGTGAAAATACTGTACTATTTAACATACTCCACTAAGCACATTGTCGATAGCAGAATTGTGCATAGTTCATAACAGTATTCATCAGCAGCTATGAACACACAGTCAAACCATTTTTTACTTTCCCTTGTGAGCTGCTTTGTGTATGGAGAACCAACTTGGTTTGCCTTTGTTTCTTTCTCTGTGTTTATAAGAAGCAGTTTGACAGGGAGAAAAAAAAGCAAATGTGGAAGTAACCTCATTCATGTAGACTTCCAAATATCCCAGTTCCTTCCCTAAGTAGGCCTGACTGCTCCTTTCACCTTCTTTTAAAGCAGGCTTCTTTGTAACTACTGCTCAGCTGCTCCTTAGTCAACAGTTACACATCTACTGAACTAGTTCTATCTTTGGTGTTTGCAATATTCACTTGCTTTCATTTTTCTGATCTTATCCCCAGTTTTTACTTTTTTGCTCTCCAGATTCCCAAGCTTTGGAGTTTTAGACTATGTTACAACCATTCTTATCATAATACTTTGTTTAGTTTACATAAGATGGTCTTATTTATGAGGTGATGTCAATTGTTGAAGATGTCATATTAATTTGCAAGTTTAACCCTCCATCCTAGCTTCTTTCTTTTATGTTTAGGGTTGAACTAAGGATTTCCACTTCCACTGTCTCTCTTTTTTCAACCAAGTTGATTTCTTTACCAATCCAAAACTACATGCTATTTCTAGTAACACACTCAGGTACACAATTCCGGTTCTTCTGAGTTATGGATACAATTCTTTTCATTAGAATATCAGCGTTGCCATCTGGCTACCTGGTTGGAATTTTGTCTCTGTTGCTTGCCAACACTCTGATCTTGGGAAAGTGGCTTCATTTCCTGTGCTTCAGTGTCTTCATTTGTGAAAGAGAAAAGGCAATAATGTACCTAGCCTACTACCTCCACAGAAGGATGGAAATATCAACTAGGTCATATTAAGTGCTTAGCATAGTTTTCACACAGAGTAATAGTAAATAGTAATTACTGTTAGCAGAGCCATGTGTGCTTAGGGTAGATGGATTAGGATGGGAGGAGAAATATAAATGAAGAATGGTGTCATTCTTTCTGATGGAGGCATAGAATTCCATTGTGTATATAGACCACATTTTCTTGATCTACTCATCTACTGAGGGGCATGTGGGTTAGTTCCATATCTTAGCTATGGTAAATAATGCTGCAAAAAACATAGTTGTGCTGGTAGCTATAGGATAGCCTTGTTTGTGATTTTTTGGGTAAATGTCCAAAAGTGGGATTGCTGGGTCATAGGGGAGCTAATGGAAAGACTTGGAAAAAATTACATTAAGTGAAGTAAACCAGGTCCAAAGAAACATAGGTCCCATGGTTTCCCTTATTTGCAATAACTAGTATATGTCTAGGACAAGCAGAAAAGGTCAAAAGCTATATACATATGACCATATAAGATGATGCTAAGCAAAATTAACCCCAAGATAGGGACACAACTGGTTTTATCTTTCTAGCTGTTGTTTTTAATATACTTATAATGTACTATGTGATTTTTTTGTTTCTTTGTATGTTCTTCCCCCATGGTATAACCCCTGTTTTCACTGTATTTGATTCCAGTGCCCTGCATCTTGTATATACATTTTTCTAATTTGGGGAGGGAAGGGAAATAACAAAATACTGAAATAAGGATATAGGTTGACCCATTGTAACAATGACATGTACAAGACACTATGTTGAAAACGAACTTTACAACTTCGGGGGGCGGAGGGAGAAGTTGTGGAGGTGGGGAAGGAAGGGATGGTGGGGGAAATACAAAGGAGGAGGTAACAATGCTGGATAAGAAATGTCCTCATTACCTTACCCATGTAACTGTAACCCCTCTGCGCAGTGTCTTTACAATAAAAAAAAAAAACAGAAAAAAAGAATAGATAGGGGAAATATACAGGGGAACAATATTATAAATGATGTATTGCCCAACATTTCTTCTTTCTCAAAGACACCCTCTTTCACTAAATTTCTGAAAAAAAAATTCTGCAAACTCATGTAGGAGCCACCAGTTAAATGTAATAACTGCATTTAGTCATTGTTTAATGAATATTAAGTTCTCCTGTTCACCAGGCTTTGGAAATGCAAAAGGTCATCCATTTCTACTGCAGAAGATTTACACATCAACTCATAGACATCTATAAAGTTTGTTACAACCATGTGATTTTATGGCATCTTTTAGCGGTAATGATTTGATCACAGGTAGTTCATGATTTCTCCTTTTTACATGAACATATGTACTTTGAAACTACATCTGTGAGAAGTATTCATGGGACAACAAGAAAACACAAGACAGCAGAGAAAATAGTCAGGTCTAGAAGGTCTGCCCATAGTTTTGATAGGTACACAAATGGGCAAATGGCATAGGACAAAATTCCCTTCCTATTCACCGTACCAAGATTTAAACGTGTTACAAGAAGAGCACTACCTAGAGGCCTACGCCTATTTTTTTAAGGTGGCCAACAGAAGCAAATCATTCTTGGAGTCGCCTATTTTTTTAAGGTGGCCAACAGAAGCAAATCATTCTTGGAGTTTTCCTCTGAACAAAGTAGAGGGGCAGGGCCTAAACAGAAACCATATTCTTATATTAAAAAGTACCTACAGCCTGGGCCTGGTGGCTCATGCCTGCACTCCTAGCTAGTCAAGGGGCTAAGATCAGCGTATCACAGTTCAAAGCCAGGGTGAGCAGGAAAGTTCATGACACTCTTTAAAATTATTATTTTTATTTCAAAATGCTACATAAGTCAAGCAAAAAGTGACATTCTTATTTCCAAATTAATCACCAAAAAGCCAGAAGAGGAACTGTTACTCAAGTGATACAGCATTAACCTTGAGAGAAAAAGGCTCAAAGACAGCACCTAGTCCCTGAGTTAAAGCTCCAAAACTGGCTTTTTTTAAAAAGGCACCTACTTTGTAGGTCCCTCCCCCACAGTATAACCCCTGCTTTCACTGTATCTGATGTTGGTATAATTTGTGGAGGGGAAGGGAAAAAACAAATCATTTAAATAGGAGACAGGTGGACCCATTGCAACAATGAGATGTTGTTATGTGGAAAACGAACTTTACAACTTTGGTGGGAGGGGGGAGGAGGATTGGGTGGGGGGGACATAGGAGGGAAGGTTAGGAAGGGGAAACAAAGGAGGAGGCTACAATGCTTGATAAGCAATGTACTTATTATCTTGCCCATGTAATTGTAACCCCCCTGTACAGTATTTTCACAATAAAAATAAATAAATAATTTTTTTAAAGGCATCTAAAGGATAAGTCTGTGCAAAGACTGTAGGAACAGCCTTTCACTTGCTGATATTAGAAACTTATGGAAGGTTGTATAGTGAAACTATTTTTAGCTGAGTTTTGTGGAACATGCCTATAATCCCAGCACTCAGCAGGCTGAGGCAGGAGGGTCCTGAGTCCAAGTTCAGACTACACTGCAGAGTAAAAATTCTCTCTGGGGAACAAAACCTTTTTTAAAAAACTTTATTAAGTTCATTAATTTTTTGTTTATATGTTAAGAAATGGAACCCAGGGCTTCATGCATGCTAGGCAAATACTCTACCACTAAGCCACATTCCTAATTTCCACTTATTATGTTTTGATGATCCAAACCATCTTTCTACACCTAGAATTTTTTTGTCTTTGCCCACTTGTACCAGCCCAAGGACCTGCAAGTATATAGAACTGAAATTTGAGCATTTGCTTAATTTGCTTTGTCCTGAGGACAATTTTGAATGTATTTCCAAGCAGAAGCAATTAAAGTCAGGAATTAGCCACTGCCTTAAAAGACTTTCATCTGCATTCCTTAAAGGAAGCTTACCTTGTACTTTCCCAAGGGAGCCCTGTAGAAGGCCTAAAAGAAGGTGGTATTAACCCTTAGGGAAAAGATTCATATTAGATCGGAAATGATTGTGTACCATTTCTCATCCCCCCTTCATGTGTTTTCTACTGGAAAAAGAAATTCTTCCTTATCTTCAAGAGAAGGCATTATGACATTGTGGTTAAGAGTAACTTCAAAAGCCAGATAACCCAGATGGCTAGCTTGTAACTCAACAAAATTTCTTCTGATTGTCTTCTTCATCTGTATTTACTGTCTCCATGGTATTTGCATCATAGTGTTGTAATCAATATTCAATCAGAGAATAATATAAAGCATTAGTATTCAGCACAAAGTAAGTCTCTGTCCTGATCTTCAAGGAGCAAGGCTGGGGTCAGAGTACTTGCCCTGTGTTCCAGAATCATTCTGAATCTGCTCTGAACTTGGAGAAAGACACAAAGGCCAAAGGGATTTGGGAATCGCGTGCATCTACCTGCCAGGTGTTCCTAATCTGTAAGGTGTCTACAAGCAGGGTTCAAAGCAGAGCTGAAAGAAAGCATTGGGAACATTTGTGCTTTTATTTATTTGGGGGTAGGGGTGGAATCTAATTTTCATCAGTTTTCTTGGATGAGACCCAAAAAAGTTTTTTGTTTTTTTCTTTTTTTGTTTGTTTGTTTGTTTGTTTGTCAGTCATTGGGGCTGAACTCTGGGCCTAGGCGCTGTCCCTCAGCTCTTCAGCTCAAGGCTAGCACTCTACCACTTGAGCCACAGTGCACTTCCGGCTTTTTTCTGCTTATGTGGTGCTGAGGAATCGAACCCAGGGCCTCATGCATGCCAGAGAAGCACTCTACCACTGAGCCAATTTCCCAGCCCCAACCAAAAAAGTTTTAAGAATCACCACCTTCCAAGGAATATGATTATATTCACTTACAAAACAATTGTTATCCTATTATTAATCAATAATTAAAATCAGGCAAAGGATTTTATGAAGTCAACATTTACTAGAAAAGTGTTTTTTCCCCTAAAAGGCTTGTCTAGCATCCATTTTTGTGGGAGTTTTATTCAATAAGACAAAAAAAAACAGATCTAATGGATATGATTTTTTTAGTGTCAGCTAAAACATACTTGTTCATTTTCAAAGTAATTTTCCTGCAACTTAATGTGCATTTCAGCCATTGTTAGGTATATTAATTTTTAAATATACTGTATTATTTTTACGACTTTTTCCTAATGGCTTCTTCCAACATGCTGCATTTTTCTGATTGTTTCCTGTAGTGGCTTCTGTGATGATGTTTTTATTGTTGCAATTATTACTTTTAATAATTATTTTAACCTCATCTATCCACATTTCCTTTTAACTTCTTCATTATTTAAAACCAGGCTTTTTGGTTGTGTTATCATAAATTTTATGTAACTTTTTTTCCCTTCTTAGATTTATACTATCACAGTGATCGTTTATGGTATAAAATGTTAATGAAATATTTTGGTATCTTTTTCTCAGTACAGATATTTTTCTTGTCATTGGTCTTTAGGTTTTCTTTTCCTTTTTCTGCAGCTCTTATGTTAAGCCATTTTAATATTTAAAGTTATGTTAATTTTAACTTGCACCATATTTTGAATTCATTTTCTAATTCCAGCTCTCCTTGTGATGTTCTCTGGGCCCAATGACAAACCTGTAAATCAATAGATTTGTTTATGCACATGACCTTTACCTGTAAATCAATGCATTGTTTTGCATAATTGATTCTGTTTGCTAAATTAATGGGTTTGGCTGATCAAAAATAATTTAATCTTCTCTTAAAACTGCTAATCCAGATCAGAATTTAAGTTATGTTCTTCATTCTAGTTACATTACCTGTATAAAAGCAAAAGATGAGCCGGGCAGCGGTGGCTCACGCCTGTAATCCTAGCTACTCAGGAGGCTGAGATCTGAGGATTGCAGTTCAAAGCCAGCTTGGGCAGGAAACTTCCTGAGACTCTTATGTCCAATAAACCACTAGAAAACTGAAGTGGCACTGTGGCTCAAGCGGTAGAGTGCTCACCTTGAGCTGAAGAGCTGAGGGATAGCGCCCAAGCCCAGAGTTCAAGCCCCATGACCGACCAAAAAAAAAAAAAAAAAAGCAAAAGATGTATATTCTTTAACTATCGCCTGTTATTAAATTTGAGAAAATAAGAATCCCCTAGGAAACACTACCATATCTGTGTTGGAAACTCTAGAATTTTTACATCATTTTGTTTATGTCCAAATCATCAAATTAGCTATTATAGACTGTAGTAGATTATATACCATTTAGACAGAATTATTAAGGAACTGTGTGAGTGATGTTATCCAATAATACATTTTTATTTTAATGTCTAAAAGATGAATTATTTTTACTAAGTTATAATTGCAGAGTAGAGCGTAATACTGTTTTGTCTTCAACCTTAATTTCCTTTGTAATACATTGTCAATTAGCTATAAACATGCTTATTTTTAAAGGCAATTCAGAAGCCTGTAATGGAATCCTGTGGTAAAATGAAGAATCCTTTTATTTGCACAGTACAGATGTGTCAAAACCACTTATGGGTTTGTTTACGCACACGACACAGCTACTAGACCTGAGTGTCTCACGTGAAAGTTACAGTTTAAATCATTCTGTTGAGAGTTCTGCTACCCCTTGCATATGTCAGTAATGAAAAATAATCAACATGAGCATCTTTGAAAAGCAATTTTAGGTCATTAAAGATGTATGAATTTTGACAAAGCAAGAAGATTTGAGGCTTATTAAGAATATATTAGGTCTCTCCAGTGAGTGGAGAGGCATTTATGACTCTGTCAAGGGGCAAGGTGTAGCCTAATTGTAACCTCATGAAAGATAAATGTACAGGGCAGGTACAGGTACAGCAAAAGACCTGTCATAATCCTTCCTGTTCCTACAAACCTTTTGAGGAAAGCAGCCTTTCTCATGATGCATGAACAGAAACTGAATCTTAGAATACTCCTTGTTTGCTAATAGACCACATATGTGATACAGCTTGTCCATCTGGCTTGGAGCCCAGGGCTACTGGAAAATTATTTTTCACTGAATTTATACATGCCCTTTTTAAACAGAATGTGAATACATTACATTTGCTCAAGAATCCTTAATTTCTGATTATTTATTATTAAGGTTTGATCATGTAGATCTCATACTTGTAAAATTCCAAAATTCTCTAGTAATAGGTGAAGATAATGATATGAAAGATTGGAGCAAATGATTTGACATTATTTGTTCTGCTTAGCTATGACCTTTAAAAGAATGAGGGTGAAGTGTAATCCAAAGAATCTGTGAAGGGTGGTTTGAGTTCACCTGTGAAGTGCTGAGTCTTTCCTAGCATCATGACAACACTGGCTAAAGTGTGACTATATTGCATTTTTAAAAAGATATGAAGTGCATCTCTGTCGTGTGATGTGAGTCTCATGTCACCTGCAGCTATTCAATTTGCATGCAAATTCTGAAAATTTCCTTGTCCCATGTGACACTTCTGAAATGTCTGTCTGTTCTTTTTTTCCTTTTTAATTTCCCAAGCTCACTATTTGGATAAGATAGTTAAAGGTACTGTATACCTGCTCTTTGTTGACATATCTTCATATATATATCTATATATCTATAATCTCTATATATAACTGTGTATGAGATTGTAGTAGGTATGATAATAGAGTGTTTTTCACGTATATTTCTGTAAAGTATAAATCGAGCTTACATTCTGTGAAGCGCCTCAGATTTTAAAGTATTGAGACTTAAATGTCTGTGTCTCATTTTTATAATTTTGGGTTATCACAGATTTCATTCCTATGTAACAGCATTAGTTTTCACTGGAACCAAAAACTGAAGATGACAGTACATTTGCTGTTTTTTTGTTTATTTTGCTCTATTGTTGCTTTCAGATCTTCATTATTGGCAAATTCAGCTACTGTGCTTTAAATTCCAAATTAAAGAAATCCTAAAGACTCTTGTCAAAGAATAAAAAATTGTCAACCTGGAGAAGATCCTGAATAACATAAGATGTTGAAAGAAATATCGGGAACCTCCGAATGTTTAGAATATATGTGATCTTATAAGTTACATTTATTATTTCTAAAGTCTTCCAAATATTATGCATTTTGCTACGTCAGAACTAGTAACATGGCTCTCCAGAAAACAGCAGATTCCTTGTGTCTTCAGTTCTTGTAGAAATAGGTAGAATATTGTTTTTCCAAAGAGAAAAAATCCCCTTTCCCTTTCTGCTCAGATTACCTATTTTCTATTCCTTGTTTGTGCTTTTCATTAGAATATGAAAATATTCATGGCAATATCCAGGCTTTCATACCATGAGGCAACTGTCAGTGGGGCAACTGAATATTTCTTGGTTGCTTTTTTAAAAAAAACCTGTAAGAAAAAATCACCTTTTAGGTATTGAATAGTCCAAAGCTAGCTATGGTAACTGAAAGAAAACCAGCAGCAAAATTAATCTCATCCTGACTGATGGCATCCATAAGTAGAATTTTGTGAGGCTTTACCACAGAGGTTCAAAATGTGTCCCTTCCCTGTATCTCTGATCTTAAGAGACAAAATATCGCTTTGAGATACTTCTCAATTGCCACAGTGGTGGAGGGGAACCCAGTGCATGATTCGTTCATTCAATACAGACTTCATTTTTAAACAGATTGTTCCCTTAAATTTGGTCACCAAAACCAGACAAGTTCTCTGGTGATGAGAAGTTTTGTAACAAGCCTCAGTTGCTACAGCAAGTATTTGTTTAAGATCTGTGTTATACCAAATGATAAGGAACTATCCAAAGAGATCAGATTAGTACCCAGCTCTTCTGAGGATTTTAGAGTATCTATATAGCCTTGCTTCTGTCAGTCCATGTCACACTCATAAACAAGAACTCCAGACTGAGTGTCATCCTTCATGAACAGCTCATGGTGGCTGCATGCCAGATATCATCAGTTGGAAGTGGCAAAAAAAATGTAATTTTTTTAATGTCATGTTAGACTGAAACAATACTAGGTTTTGGATATATTAAATTATTTTAATTGTTTCCCAAATTTTCCCTCCTTGCCCATAAAAGCAGACAAGATAGGATATAAAGGTAACAGCATAAAAGCCTTAGGGAGATTGTCACAAACTATCACTCTTCGCTATCTGTCTTGAAGCACGTCACTACCGTGTTTTTGTTCTATCGATGTTTTATTGTGGTCCTATGGTATTTCATTTTGTCCGTCCTAAGTAATCAAATATGCACAGCTATTACATTTAGTTGGAAATCCTGTTGGTCCTGTCCCATCCGTATGCAGCCTGAATCCTAATGTTTGTTAGAATAGATGCTAAGCTGCTTCACTATTTCCTGGGCTTTGCTTATTCTGTGAAAAAGGAATGTATTCTTGGCATAAAGTATAGTCAATTAATACTGGCCTATACTTTGTGCAATTATTTAATGACTGTAATTTCACATGAATATTCGGCAACTCTGAGGCCAGATAAAATTAACACTCTCTTTTTAACATCATTCATAAACTCATGCCTACTTTCATGCTTTTGAATTTAGAGGAATTGTTTTTAAAGCAACAAGGTACCCCCAAAGAGAATGCCCTAAGATGTAACTAGTCATGTTAACCACAGATTTTTTAAAAATCAAGACAAAAGATTCTGAAATTATTTCCTTGAGAGGCTGTTTTCATTCCATACAATATACCTTGTTGCTTTGCTAAAGAAAAAAAAAAAAGAAATTAAGTTAATTTTGTCTGGCCTGCAGCTATTTAGTGGATTGTTGCATATATTTCTGTCCTGCACAGGTAAGTGGTGTCTCAAGGGTCAGGCCAATCAAAGATGCCACTTGGATAAGAATTAGAATCCTTAGATATTGTTGCTGTTTCCACCCATGTGCAATTACAGTATTTGTGCTGTTTCTAAAGGCCTGTTCCCACTAAGTGTCCTGTATCTGTTTATGTCAGGGGAGAAATCTTTCAGTACTCAAATCGCTGGTGTTTTCCTTCTTTGTCTTAACAGAGGGTTGTCCTGGCCTATGTAACAGCAATGGAAGATGTACACTGGACCAAAATGGCTGGCATTGTGTTTGCCAGCCAGGATGGAGAGGAGCAGGCTGTGATGTAGCCATGGAGACTCTCTGCACGGATAGCAAGGACAATGAAGGAGGTAAGAAATGCTGAGCATGGAAACCGGTGTGTGCCAGCGCTCAGGTCCATAAGTTACAGTGAGTACATAGTTATTGCCAAAAGAAACCTGATCCCCACAGATTAGATTGATTGAAAAATGTATTAGTGCTGACAGGATGATTTTGTTCCTTATTTTTCCTGAAACAAATGCAAGATGATTATCGTTCAGGGAAAAGGCAAGGTAACCAAGTTACCGTATGTATAATGTCCATTGTTCTCTATTCCTTTTTTTTTTTTTTTCTAATCCCTTCCTCAGGTCTGGTATTTGGGGCTTTGTCAATTGGGGGCTCTACAACATTATTGTCATAACTAAGTGTTCCAGAAGATGTGAGGCATTTTTCCCTCTCTTCTGTTGAAAGTCATCGATGGGGGAAAAAAACATGAATAGAATTGTCACAGAGAACAGTTTCCTCGAAGCGGTACTTTAGTGTCTTTCTAGTCTTGACTTTACCTTAGGTTTAAAAGATTTCAATATTCCACCTAATTTAAGCCCTGGGCTAGGAATAATTATTCTCCTGTTTGAGCACATCCCTGTGCTGTTGTATTTTAATTTCAGAGAATAGAGAGTGGGAGTTGGTGGCAGAAAGCTTGCCCCTGACAGCTGTCTAATTTTGACAAACACTTAAAGTGAATTTTTTGAAGGACATAGTTGCTCTCTAGATCTCTGTCACCTTTTGAATGGGTAGGGTATGATATTTCCTCCATCAGTTTCCCTTCTTTTGCTATCATAATATTCCTCAATTAGTTGCAAGCTCTAGTCAGTTGTCAGAAAATGTAAGTCTTTTCCCCATGTATGGCGGGGTGGCTAACCCTTGTTTTCTAGGGAACAAACTGGCCAGATCTAGCATCTAGCCCATCATCCTCTGCAAGCTGGCTAGGCTTCAGCCACACACCAACCAAATGCCACGTGACAGGAAGCGGAAGCTCTCCTGTCCACTTTCTAGCAGTCTGTTTTCTTTGACTTGGACCATCAAACAGATTTGAGCCGCTAATTCTACACGGTGGCCTCCTTTCCTTTCTTCTCCTGATGGATTTAGACTGTCTCAAACCCCCCACTGCTTTTCCCAGTTGCCTGACTCCTCCTACCCACGTGCTTACAGAAATGGCAGCATTTATCCTCTCTGAACCACAGCCCAGATGGCAACCTAACTCTTTACTGTCCCCAAAAGAGTCTCTACTCCCATTGTGCCTGTTGCCTGGGGAGGAAGAGAGCGACTCTTTCTCCCTGCTCCTGTATTTCAGATTTTGTCTTCTAAAAGGAGATTACATTGAGATTCTGCATGCTCTCAGAGGGAAGCAAACTTCAAGGCCAAGTCTACAGAGACAAGGGAGAGTAATTTAGGGGCTAATCAACTCTTTAGTATTGTTATCAGCAAAGGGCTTTTTTTTTCCCTTTTCCTCAAAATTTATCAGCTGTGAATTGGCCTCATTCCCCTTTGTTTATTCTTATTAGTGTGAAGCTATACTATCTCCAGGCTTCCCTCTCTGAGGGGAAATCTGAGCTGATAGAAGACCTCCTGTGAATTTGCTACTTATCTCCCATAATTTCCATGCCTGTCCCTAACCTAATTTTGTGGGTCTTCTAAGAAGGAATCTCAGTGCCAACTTCATTATGTCTTGAGATTGTAACCTCAATGTCCTAAAAAAGCCCTGCTAGAAAGTTCTTTGAACTTAGGCATGGGCTATGTGCAATGAGAGGGTACTTGACACACCAAACCCCAAATTAAGACACATGACAGGCAATTAAGAATAGCATGATATAAAGACAATAGAACAGAAGGCTTAAAATTAAGACTGTATCCAAAGTTGTAAGACACACATTGATGTAGTGATACAAAGCCATTTTCTAAACTTAGTTTGATGTCAGAATGTTGAATTAGCCATGAAGCAGACAAGCTCTTTCTTTGATGCAGCATATTAAATAACTATGGAGGAGGAGAGGGTGAAGAGGTTGTTTTGGCCCTAGTCACAAATGAAATACTTTTTATCAATAGCTGCTACAGTCTAGTTTGAGCAACTTCAGAGAACACAATTTTTGAAAAAGGAAAAGTACCTTGCCCTCACCAGAAGAAGGCATATTAATTAGCTTTTGTGATTTTTTTTAGAAAAAAAATAGCTACATAGAAAAATAGTTAAATATAGTCTTAGGCCAGGTCTTTTCCTTTTATTCCAAACAATACTTTTTCCTTTTCCCAGTCAATTAGACTCATCTGCCCAAAGAAAAATTAAAGTGCAGTCACTAGGAGAAAGAGGTATAAATGCAGAACAGGCAGAAAAACAGAATAAGAATAGTCTAAAAACGGCTTAGCTTTTCATAGCTTTTAATTCCACTTTAATCAAATATAGATTATATAGCATATAAAAATACATAAAATAAATATATGTATCAAATATATATGAATATATATGGTATATGTACACACACACACACCAAAATAGCTGTTCCATATAGCCCTAGATTTTTCCTAAGAAGGAATCCTGTACTCTTTCCTGCCTCCTCTAGGTTACAGCCCTTTCACTTGACAGCAACAAAAACAGCATAGCACTGACTCCTGCTGATACTTTCCTTGCCCAGGTTAACAAGATAGCTCTCTGCTTCTCCCCAGATGCTTTTATAAGCATCATTGTATTTATACAGCCTATTCACCAGAATCTTATTTAGCTGGAGGAGGGGAAGGTTTTGACTTTAAGTAGCTATTGGTCCCAAGACTGAAGCATTGAGAAATAACAACTAGTGAAAGATAATTATATCTTTACAAACATTGAGATAGTTATTAACAAGATGATTGCTCCCAAATGCAGTACCCCTACCAGTTATTACCCATAGTTCCTCTCTTTTAATAGAGATCTCTTCTGATCACTTTTGATCCTCCAATAGGTAGATCTCTTTTGGTGACCGGAGGTGTACGCACCAAGCCCGATCCTGGAGATTAGATGATTGGAACACAGAATGTCTGTGAAAGACTCACTCTAGACTTAGACTTTCCTTGAAAATACTAGAAGATCAAAGCAAGGCTCTTGCTAAGATTAATATGTCTTACTTGTGAGAAATTGAAGTTGTTACTTCTCTGGAATTATTACTTTGGGATGATATGTCAGGAAGCTGTATCTAAAATAGGCATTTTTAAAAAATCTTTGGGGGCTGATTACAGAAATTACAAATAAAAATTACATAGGCATGAATAAAGATACAAATTAAAGAGTCGAAGCAGAAGAAAAATTGGAAATATAATAGAAGTAAAACATGCCAAAAAAAAAAGAATGACAACATCCCCTCAAAAAAGAAAGGATGAAATTTTAAATTTTATACATGGAATCCTAGCTACTGAAGAAAGCCAGCTTGGACAGAAAACTCCATCTATCTCTATCTCCAATTAACCAACAACAACAAAAAAAAAACTAGACTGGAGGCATGGCTAAGTGGTGGACCAAAAAAAAAGTGGTGGAAAAAAAAAAGCCCTACGAGAACTCAAGACCCAAGCTGGGCACTGGAGGCTCACCCTTGTAATCCTAGCTACTCAGGAGGCTGAGATCTGAGGACTGCAGTTCAAAGCCAGTCCAGGCAGGAAAGTCTGTGAGACTCTTATCTCCAATTAACCACCTGAAAACTGGAAGTGGTGCTGTGGCTCAAGTGGTAGAGCATCAACCTTGAGTTGAAGAGCTGAGGGCAGTGCCCCCAAGCCCAGAGTTCAAGCCCCATGACCAACTAAAAAAAAAAAAAAAAAAAAAAACTCAAGACCCTGAATTCAAGCCCAGTAACTTTACAAAAAGAAAAAAAAGATAAAATTGTTATATAAGCATCAGCATGAAAAAAAATGAATGAAAGTGATAGTTTGGAGATAATGGAAAAAAAACTTTGCAAAAGAATAAGATTATTGTGTTCTCCAGAACTAATTTAAAAATAAAAGTAAGATAAATAGTGTACCAATGATTGAACTGAGAAGAAAAGGGAAAATGTTTTAAAGACAGAAAGAAAATTACAGATCATCAGTATTTCTCCAAAAGAACCTCATATTTTATCAGAACACCAGTGGAACTTAAGAGTTTTGGCTCATTAAAATATATATTATCCTACTAGATGATGATTTGGGGAAAAAATTGAATTTATTTTAGAAGATTACTGGATTCTACTTTAGAGGAGGGATTCAACTTGCTCTGAACCCATATTTACAGAATTTTTAGGGTATAAGAAATCACATTCTGAGAAAAAAAAATTCGGCTTGTGCACTCAAAGCAAAAGACTTCAGTAGCTTCCTGGTACAACCCAAGGAACATCAAGTATTACCATTATGTTTTAATGAGATTTAGAAAGAGAAAAATCAAAACCCACATAGACTAGAAATGTCTCCTGTTATTTTACACCCAATAGCTACCATTTCTAGCTTCAGAATGTAGAAATGAGTGTTGCACAGGGCCTCTGTAGACACAAGCCTCTGTGACATGTCTCAAGGTGAAGAACTCCTCTATTATACATAAGGATATTATTCATAGCCATAGTACATATATATTATATTCCCATTGTCCAAAGAGCCAACCAGTGTTGGCAAGTTGATGATCATCTTCTCTACCGTCACTGAATTTATACCTACATCTAAGATTTTTAACATGAATGGCTTAAGTGTTATTCTAAATTTGATTCTTCCGGGGAGTGTAGACTAGAGATATTTTTCCCATCAGTACATAGCCCAGCTCTTTCTTCATAATAAAAAATGTGGTTGTATCAATTAATTTTACTGTTACTATGTTCATAATTTACTTGTTTCGTTTTTTTAGTGGATCTATGTGTTCAAGTGTACATATGTGTGTATACATACACATGCACAGTTGTGTAAATGCACAAAAACTCTTTAGGACAGAATTTTAGACATAAAACTGTTAGATCACAGGATAATGCAATTTTAATTTGGATGGCTACTGGCATATTACCTTGCAAGTGAGTTTCAACCACTATACATTTCGTTGATATGAAATTATTCCCCCTGTGTTCAAAATCTGTGCACAATTCTGTACACAATCACTGTGCATAAAAATTATTCAACAAAATGAAAAATGGGATTTTTCCTGATAAGTGCATGTGATCTCATTTTTATTGTTTTAATTTGTACCTCCCTAATTGCTAGTAGGTTGATAACCATTTTTATTTCCTCTTATGCTGAGTAAAACCCAAGGCCTTGTGCATGCTAGGCAAACACTCTATTAGTGAGCTACATCCCTAGCTCTCAATTGATCATCCTTATATTTGCTCTTCAGTCATTTGTATTCGTGTGCGTGCATTGCTAATTGCTTCTCTATGTCTATGTGCCTATTTGCCTGTGTGCCTGTGTACCTGTATGCCTGTCCTGAGTCTGGAATTCAAGGCCTAAGTTCTGTCCCTGAGTTTTTTGCTCAAGGCTAGTGCTCTACCACTTGAGCCACAGTTCCACTTCTGGCTTTCTGGAGATTAATTTAAGTAAGAATCTCTCTCACAGACTTTCCTGTTCGAACTTCAGTCCTCAGATCTCAGCCTCAGATCTCAGCTAGGATTACAGGCGTGACCCACCTTTGTCCAGCTTTTTCTCTTGTTTTTTGTTGTTGTTGTTGAGGTGCTTAAAATTTCCTTTTTAATTCCTAGGACAGCACTTCTTTATATATTCTGTTTATTCATTCTTGTTTAGGTGTATTGTAGATATTTTACTCCAGATTTTATTTGCTTTACTCTGTTGTAATTTTTCGTCATGAAAAAATTCAATTGATTTGAGATACGTTGTTATAAAGTTTCTCTTTTCACGAATTTGAGGTTAGTGTTTTTCTTAGTGGAGTACTTGTAAGATTGCATATAGTAATATATACATAGTACTTTTTATGATGTTACTTCTAATTTTTTCTATAATTCTGTAAATTACTTAGTGTCTATTTAGTGAAGAACCTTTTCAGTACATATTGGAGTAAAAAAGAAACAGGAATTCATGGATTCCTTAGTGTCTCAGGATAGAGAAAGGACAATAAAAGAAAACAACTGGCCGCTTCTATTGCGCTTTGAACCTTTCACTTTAACTTAATTTGGATCTTATAATTTCTAGGAACTTACTCATTCTTTCCTTTGTTCAGCAAATGTATTCAATACTTACTTGAAACCAAGATGTCTACTAGATTCTGGTGATACAGAAGTGAACTAGATTAGCTTCAAGAAGCTTATTGAGGGCTGGGAAGTTGGCTCAGTGGCAGAGCGCTTGCCTTGTATGCCTGAGGCCCTGGGTTCAATTCCTCAGCACCACATAAGCAAAAAGAAAAAAGCCGGAAGTGGTGCTGTGGCTCAAGTGGTAGAGCGCTAGCCTTGAGCTGAAGAGCTGAGGGACAGTGCCCAGGCCCAGAGTTCAGGCCCCACGACCAGACCCAAAAAAAAAAAAAAAAAAGAAACTTATTGAGAAAATTGTCTGAGCTGATTGCTAAGGATGGTAGGGAGTAAGAGAAAAGGTTAGAGATCTCCACACAGAGGAATCAATCATCAGGAAAGGTCTTGTCAGCCAAGGTAAGGAGTTCTGATTTCTTGCCAAAGCTCCTGGAAAGGAAGCATTTTAGCTAGAAAACTGAGCAAATTTGATTTCTATGAAGATTCCTATGGCTAAAGTGTTAAGACTGAAGAGTTGGGATGAGAATGGAGCCTGGGGAGTCAAGCTGTTTGTTGAGATCTTGTCAAAATAAATGAGCAAGATTGACTAAAGGGTAGTTTCCCAGAAATGGAAAGAACTGATTCAAGTGGTGTTTGAAGTAAAGAAAAGAAAAGACCTAGGGTTGACAAAAGAAGTTAAGGATCACCTTCAGCCTTCTATTTTGGATGTAGAGATAGGATGGGTGAATGGTGGAACCATTCACTGACACAGAAATACATCAGAAGTAGCATGTTTGGGGAGAGAAGGTCATTGCTGTATTCCAGACATGTTAAGTTTGGATATTTGTGTCCTACTTAAGTGGGAATATCTAGAAGGCAGTTTGTGGGTTTCTAATTCAGGATAATTATCAGCTTGTGGATGTGAGCGTGGGGACTAAAGTCCCCAAGACAGTGCTAATACAGACAAAACCAAGACTGTATAAAATCCACACATGTTCATGATAAGCAGTAAGTCCATGAACATTACAGAACGATGACTATGGGGGAGAGCGGTACCTACACACTTAAAATTCTGAAGCCCACCAATAAAATATTGCCTCAATTTCTCACTTCAATTTGGAATTTGGAGTGAGAGTACCTTCCAAATATGGTTGGCACAATTCATGGTCATTAATTAAGGTTTGAACAAAAATGAGAATCCATGACTTTTATCTAGCATAATTTAAGAAAGAGACTTGGAATCCAAGTTTCAGTAACCTAACCAACTGTGTGTTTAAATTTGCCAGAAAGAGATATCAAGAATGATTTTTAAAAAAGAATAATAGAAATAGGACAAGATAGAAAATTTGAAGCAAGACCAAGGACTACCCACAGAACAAAGCCTTCTTTTGTAAGGCAGAGTTGATTAGTTGCCAGCAGAGACTTGGATGGTCCACAAAGTATATTGGTTATTTGGCCATCAACAAAATAAGTTTTCCAGCCACTGTTAAAGATCAATGAAAATTCTTAAAGAAAGTCAAATACATCTTCCAACACCTCACCCCAGTTAGAATGGCTATAATCAAGAACTCTAATAACAACAGATGCTGAAGGGGATATGGACAGAAGGGAACCCTACTGCATTGTTGGTGGGAGTGTAAACTTGTTCAGCCACTTTGGAAAGCAGTATGGAGGTTCCTCAAAAGACTCCACATAGAGCTCCCCTATGACCCAGCAATCCCATTTTTGGACATTTACCCAAATGATCACAAACAAGACCATACTAAAGTTACCAGCGCAGCATTATTTACCATAGCTAAGATATGGAACCAACCCACATGCCCCTCAGTAGATGAATGGATCTACTGTGTATATCTACACAATGGAATTCTATGCTTCCATCAGAAAGAATGACATTGCCCCATTTGTTAGGATATGGAAAGACTTGGAAAAAATTATATTAAGTGAAGTAAGCCAGGCTCAAAGAAACATAGGTCCCATGGTGTCCCTTATTTGTAATAACTAGTATATGTCTGAGACAAGCAGAAATGGTCAGATAAGTTGATGTTAGGCAAAATGAATGCCAAGATAAGGATTCAAATGTCTTTTCTTTCTTGCAATTGCTTCTAACATATTTATAAAATGATTTCTTTGTTGCTTTGTATGTCCCTCCCCCAAAGTATAACCCCTGTTTTCACTGCATTTGATGTTGGTATAATTTGTGAAGGGGAAGGGAAAAAACAAATTGTTTAAATAGGGATACAGGTGGACCCATTGCAACAAAGAGATGTACAAGACATTATGAAGAAAAACGAACTTTACAACTTTGGCCAAGGATGGGGGTGGGGAAAAGGGGAGGGGGGAGGGGAGATGGGAAGGGATGGGAAGCGGAAACAAAGGAGGAGGCAACAATGCTTGATAAGAAATGTACTCATTACCTTACCCATGTAATTGTAACCCCTTTGTATGGCATTTTCACAAGAAAAAAAAAAAGAAATAACTAGAACCATAATGTTAAGAACTTAAAAAAGCACTGATTGGAGAGAAGCATAAACTGTATTACCTACTTTACATTGGAGTACCACTTATATTGCAAAGCCTAAAGTGAAGAAGAGCTCTTAACTAATAATTGAAGTTTTTATTCAGTGGGTTTTGATCATTTCTGATTTTCTTTAGATTTTTTTATGATTAATGCTGTTAGATATGGCTTCTTTGCCAATATAAATGTAAGCTAACATAATGTAGCTGAGACTAAGTAGAATTTCAATGATTTTGAAAAGCTATTCCACCAAGACAATTTTACTACACTATACATTTGGGCAAATAGGTAATCAACTTAGTTGTACTAGATGACCCTAGCTGCTATATTACTTGAGACAAAGAATGAAAAATGTTTTCTCAAGTTATAAGAAGCTAGATTCATAACCATCCGTCACTTGCTCAGGCAAGTTACTGATCAACTCTGCAGAAAAATAAAAAACAGTGTGCCCCTGCATCTTGGCTGTTGGAAATGAGATTCTGTCATCTGATGGATGCTAGCAGAGAGACTAGTAAAAATGCATTTCCAACTGATTAGTTCAGAAGGTGTCAATCTCTTGCAGTTTTATGACCTCCACACTACATGCCAGATGTACATTTGCTTTTTATAAACTAACAAAGATGAATGATGAAATTTGAGCATTCCTCTTTGGCAACTGTACCATATATTGCCTACGGAAGACACTGTGGAAAAGTAGGGGTACGGGGGAGGGGGGGGAAGGAGTATTTAACCCTTAACATACCAGATCAATGCAGATAAAATACAACATTCAAGCACATTTTTACTTTTGAGTGGTATCCATGACACGGCAAAGAATGAATATATGAAAAAAGTGTACAAAAATATCAGTATAGTATTAACTTACTCTCCCAAGTGTATGTAGGCCTATTCTAAATCCATTGAGTAAGAACTTCTAAGTGAAACAGACCATAAAATGCATATTTAAAAAGTACTCAAAATCTCCACATATAATTACCTCGCTGCTAAAAGGTTTGGAAACTTTTTTAATTATTGTTTTGAAGTCAGAAATAATATAATAGCAACAGATCTTTTGAGTCTGAGTAACTATGCTTCTATTTCAAGATAGATAGAAGAAAAAAATGTTTTATATATTATATATTCCCATGAAAAATACGGCTCTAATACAGTTTCACCTTCTTCCACTAGAAATATTGAGAAATATTTAGTGATTTTTTTTATCTTCATGGTCTTTTGGCTAGGAAAATAGTTGCATAAAACTATACAAAATATCAAAGCTTGGTTTAATTTGATTTTCTTAAAATATTACTTTATATTTTTTTCAAAGGAACAAACATGCAGCTTCAAATAATTTAACTACCCCTTATTCTGGGAATATGCCTGAAAATGTAAACTATACTAAGGCAAAAATATTTACTATCCCCAGAAATTCAGACCATATATTTTCATGTGTATAAAAATTATGGTTAAAAAACATAAAATATTAATGTGAGAGGAGTCTAACATCAAAAATTTAGTTCAAGGACCCATTTATTAAGCTTTTCTCCTTCATTATAAAGAAATAGGAAGTTCTGTGGGTTGTTGTGTGTGTGTGTGTGTGTGTGTGTGTGTGTGTGTGTGTGTGTGTGTGTGTGTGTGTGTGTGTGTGTGTGTGTGTGTGTGTGTGTGTGTACTATCCCTGGATAAGCTAGTCTCCTTCAGTTCAAAATGACAGAAAATCCATCCCCAGCAGGCTACTAGAATGGAAAAAAACCACAAGGTCAAGTGCAGCTTATTACAAAACCACAATAATGTCATTGTGTTTGTTGTTTGGTTTTTTTTTCCTTAATGGCTTTTGCTGGTATGGCTGGATCTCAGGCAGGTTCTTCAGTGGCAGCAAGATGGCTAAAGCAACCTATCCTCACAGCCATATAGCTCAAGCCCAGTGAGGGTAAGGGTGGCAGACAGGAAGAGAATCTCTTTTAGGTAGTTCCCAAAAATAACTCTGGTGAGATCCATTAAGTCTCCTCTGTACTTCTAAGTCAAACATGAAAGGGACACATGGGCTGAATACTGAAATGGAAATTCACAATCATTCTCCAGTAAATGAGAGAGAGATAAGTGTTAGAAAGAAATGCACATGTTCATTATACAAAATGACTATGGGCCCTAACCATCTCCTTTTATTACCTTACTTGTGTTGTTATTCATCTGCTTTCTAGATAATTTAATTCACTTAATTGGTTCCCTTTATCTCCATTTGCTCTTAAGTAATGAAGGAATAAACTAATATTTTATTGATAAATATGACCTAAAGCAAATAGATGACTCATTTTTTAAAAATAAGTTATTAGAAAAAATACTTGTGTAACCAAAGCACAAAAGTCATTAAAATTCATTTGAATTTGCTATAATAGTAGGATCACCACACTGATACCTAATACTTAAAGGTGCAGATTTGTTTACTTTTTGTGGGGGGCGGGATTATTTTGTCTTTGGTAGGTCTGGGTATCAAACCCAGACCCTTGAGCATGCTAGGCAGATGCTTTAGTACTTGAGTTACACCCATGCTTAAATACAATGATTTGTAAACTTATCTTGTCACTTCTCCCAATGAGTAAAGTTTTTTTTTAATTTCTCTACACTAAGAAATGTAATGATGATGAAGATGAAAATGTATGTACTCAACTGGTCAGTAAATAATGGCCTTAAAGGCTGATGTCAGCACACTGTCAACCTAACACACTCACTCACTCATGGGCTGGTGATTTGTTGCACACCAAACTGCAATACTGAATCACTCAATGATGAAGATCTATTCTGACAAGTGCATCACCAGATGACTTTGTCACTAGGCAAATGTCTGAGTGTTTTACACAACGTAGATGGTGGAGATCAGTCTCTGGATGGACATGGCTTCCTGCTATATAGCCAGGAGAGATAAAACATTGCTGGTACAACAACACACAACACACACTGTTGTACAGTAAGCTTTTCCATCATGAAGGAGGATACCTTCTAAAATGATAGCACAATAAATACATAAACTAGTAACAGAACCAGTTATTGTTATTGTCAGGTAGTCTTCTACACACAATTCTAGGTGCTTTATTTTTCTATGACTAGCTATGCTGTAGGCCTAGTGCCCCAAACGTTTGAATGATAGGTACCTTATAGAACAATATTCTGATGGCTTCCTCACTAGACAACAGAAATTTCTCCACTCTATTGTAATCATATGGGACTACCAAGCTTCCATGCAGCAAATCTCTGACTGCAATGTCACTTTATAGGACATGACTGCAGACAACTACAGTTGCTTTCTCATGTTCATAGAGAAGGCACTAGTTAATTTCTGTTATCCATTACAGCTTTTTAGGTAATCAACACTGTAGGATAATTTTTCATGATTAATTTATAACTTCTAAAATGGCTCGCTCATGTATGCCATTTTTTCTTTTTTAATTATTTTTAAATTTTATTGTACAGAGGGGTTACAGTTAAGACAGGTAATGAGTATATCTCTCTTGAAACAGTGTCACCCTCCTCCCTCATTTTGTCCCAGTTTTGCCCCTCCAACTTCCCCTCCCCAAGTTGTATAATTAATTTCTAACATAGTGTCTATGGAGTATCACTGCTGAATTGGTTCACCCTTTGTCCCACCGTTTCTGTTCTTCACCTTCCCCTCCCGTTCCCCAAATCAGATAAACTTATATACAAGACAAAGGGTACGGAAATCAAAAACAGTGACAAAAGAGAATAAACAAAAAGAGAAAAAAAGAAAGAACCATAAACAGTACAATAAAACCCTCTTGTTTCCATTACTTGAGTTCATTTTAATAAACATCATTTCATATGATCATATGCACATATCTATTGAGCCCTTGTCATCCTCTCCTAAGAATATCCTCCTTTGTTCCCACTGTATGAATGTTTAGAGTCCTGTTTACTTTATCATGTCCAAGTATAATTTTTTGTCTTTTATTATCCATTGGACTTACTTGTAGATTTATAGGCACATTCTAATTATTACAAATGAGGGAAACTATGCAGTCTATGTTTCAATTCCTATATTTTAGAAGGGGCATACTAGGCATTCAGGTTAGTTCCTTCAAATTTGAAAAATCCTTTAATTTCTTCTGCAACTCACTTTGTCCTTCCTTCAGAAAGCTGTTTCCTTGAAAGATGGCTAATCTCATCTATTATATTTTGACTTATATTTGCTTCTTTTCACAAACTTTCATTTTCTAGCTCTTTTTCAATTTTTTTCCATTTTATACTATGCCAGATCCTAATACTCACTGTATTAGCTACTAGTGCATGTCTATAGTAGATACAAGGGTTGAATCATGACACTTTAAACCACTACATATTATTTCACAGCACTATCTTGAGTAATGATATTTGTAAAAAAAAAAAAATGTTACTTCACAGTAATAAGTTGTTATAGAAATTTTTATTTCTTGCTCAGAAGTGTTATATTACTATTTTCAACCATCTCCAAACCAAATATTTACTCTCTATGAAAGCAGATACAGTACTGTGTTTGTATTTCATCCAGCTTCAAAGATTTTGCCTCATAGAAATTGCTTTCAGATAGAGAAATGAAAATCACTTGATATGAAACAAACCAACCAACAGACAAACGTTATTCTGTAACATAAAAAGAATTCTCTTATTGGTTTGCTTTCTCTTCCTCCCTCCCCTCCCTCCTTCCCCTCCCTCTCCCCCCCCCTACCCCCCCTGCAGATGGTCTCATTGACTGTATGGATCCTGATTGCTGTTTACAGAGCTCCTGCCAAAACCAGCCTTTCTGCCGTGGATTACCTGATCCTCAGGACATCATTAGCCAAAGCTTACAATCACCATCTCAACAAGCTGCCAAATCCTTCTACGATCGAATCAGTTTTCTGATTGGCTCTGATAGCACCCATGTGATACCTGGAGAAAGTCCTTTCAATAAAAGGTTACCACATCATTTCCTTACATAGATGTGTAGGGGTCTTATCGTGATGGTGTGTTTGAGGAAAGTACTTTTTTAAAAAAATTACCATTTTTCTGCTTTCAGCAAATTCTTCACCCAAGGTCTCATTTTGAGCATTTTTGACACAGTTCACCTACTTTGTCAATTTCAGTACCTGAGACATAACAGGACATTCCATTAAGGAACAATAAATCCTCATTTAACTAGTTGATTTTGTGAGCACAGTTGGAAACGTTTCAAAAGGAACAATGAAAAGACCCCAAAAGGCAAAACAGAAGTGCACTTTTTTTTTTCAGCTGAGCTCACTTAAATAATATAAATTATGAATTAATGTAATGGAACAGCTAACAGCATGGCAGTAACATTGCAGAAGCTGTTTGGTGCTTTTCAGAGCAGTAATGACCTGAAAATAAACCAGTAAGTGAAAGCAGGTGTCTCGTGTCTCACTGAGCCAAAGAAGATGATTTACACTAGAACTCCTGGGTCTGCAGTAATTTCACAGCATTAATGCCGTTAGACCCAGCAGTTGATTAAAAGTTGTTGCACAAATGTTCCTTATTGCCCCCTTAAATCTTATACTTCTTGGTCCCTGCAGATTTACAGATTGCTTCAGAATTAATTGGAAAGTATACTTTTCTTCATGGACGTCCTACAGATGACTTATGGAGAAAGCATGGAGCTTATCATTTTTAAACATTTATCTCTAAACTATTGGTCTTGATAACACTCAGAAAGAAAGAAAAAAACAGATCACAACTAATTAAAAGCCAGAGTAAACACAAGGCATTTGGAGAATGTAAATTACACCAAATTAAAAAGAGCTTTGTCTTGGGTGTATTTCAGGTCTGGTTTTTGTGAATAACACTTGATTTCATATGATAGTGTTATCTTATCCTCAGGCTGAGTTTCTATAAATCATGATAATGTAGGCTAGACAAGACAGATATTCACTCAATTTTTCTACTTTTTTTCACAGCCTTGCATCTGTCATCAGAGGCCAAGTACTAACTGCAGATGGAACTCCACTTATTGGAGTGAATGTCTCATTTTTCCATTACCCAGAATATGGATATACTATTACCCGCCAGGATGGAATGTAAGTTAGTCCCAACACACTATCTCTGTTTGGAGTGTTTTAAACTTAAAAAAAAAACTATCACCCAT
Organism: Dipodomys merriami; assembly: GCF_024711535.1. Lineage (NCBI taxonomy): Eukaryota > Metazoa > Chordata > Mammalia > Rodentia > Heteromyidae > Dipodomys > Dipodomys merriami. The sequence continues at coordinate 23,987,962 of NW_027202493.1, read as the reverse complement.
CATATTTTATTTTCCTTTTTAACAGGAAAGTAGCAATGCTTAGATTGCAAAGCCCTGAGAAAGTACAGGGGCAGAGATTTGTTTGTTTTTGTTTTTTTGTTGGTTGTGGGGCTTGAACTCTGGGCCTGGTTGCTGTCCTGAGCTCTTCAGCTCAAGGCGAGAGCTCTACCACTTGAGCCACAGCGCCACTTCTGGTTTTCTGGTGGTTAATTGGAGATAAGAGTCTCACAGACTTTCCTGCCCTAGCTGGCTTTGAACTGCAATCTTCAAATCTCAGCCTTAGGAATAGCTAGGATTACAGGCATAAGCCACCAGCACCAGGTACAGGCAGAAATTTTTGTTTTGGTTTGGTTTTGGGGTTTTGGGGTTTTTGTTGTTGTTGTTTTTTGCTTTTTCTGAATAGTTTATTGGAGACAAGAGGATTTTTAAATTTATTTTTGTGTTTTGTTTGCTTGGGTTTTGGGGGAGGGTTCCCTTTTGTCCCTGTTTTTGTTTTCTGCACATTTTGTCTTTTTTTTAATGTTTTTTTAATTGTAAAAATACTGTACAGAGGGGTTACAGTTACATGAGTAAGGTAATGACTACATTTCCTATCGAGCATTGTTGCCTCCTCCTCTGTTTTTCCTCTACCATCCCTTCCTTCCCCACCTCCCCAACTATCGCCTCCCCCCTCCCCCGCCATGAAGTTGTAAAGTTCACTTTCAACATAGTGTCTTATACATCTCATTGTTACAATGGGTCAACCTGTATGCCTTTTTAAGCATTTTGTTTTTTCTCTTTCACTCCCCAAATTAGAAAAGTGAAGTGTATATACAAGATGCAGGGCACCGGAATTAAATACAGCTAAAACAAGTTATTCCTGGGGGAAGAACATACAAAAGAAACAAAAAAAATCACATAATACATTATACGTACATTAAGAAGAACAGCAACAAAGATAAAACCTCTTGTTCCCCTGTCTTGCTGTTCATTTCGCTTAACATCATCTTATATGGTCAAATGTACATACCTTTTGATCTTTTCTGATTGTCCTAGACATATACTAGTTATTGCAAATAAGGGAAACCATGGGACCTATGTTTCTTTGGCTTACTTCGCTTAATATAATTTTTTTCAAGTTCTTCCATTTCCTAACAAATAGGGCAATGTCATTCTTTCTGATGTGGGCATAGAATTTCATTGTGTGTGTGTGTGTGTGTGTGTGTGTGTGTGTGTGTGTGTGTGTGTGTGTGTGTGTGTGTGTGTGTGTGTGTGTGTGTCTGTGTCTGTGTCTGTGTCTGTGTCTGTGTGTGTGTCTGTGTGTCTGTGTGTCTGTGTGTGTACCACATTTTCTTGACCCATTCATCTACTGAGGGGCATCTGGGTTGGATCCATATCTTAGTTATGGTAAATAACACCAGGCAGAGATTTTAAAAGCCATCTACTCATACACTTCTTTTAAAAAATGTCTTTTTTTTTCCTTTGAGACTAGATTTTCCCATGTACCCCAGGATGACCTGTCTCTCCCCATACTCAATTAGTTGATTTGATTTCCTAAAGCAGAATGTAATGTTGCGGGTTTGTCAGAGAGTGTTCTTTGTTTTAGAAGGTACATGTTAAAATATTTAGCAGTAATATAATGTCTGCAAGTTTGACTCAGCTGGTTCCAAAGAGCAGATACAAAGCAAATTTGGAAAAATATTACTAAACTGGTGACTAAAGTATACATATACTATTCACTCTATCATCTTTTTTTACTATTCCTCTATGTATAACTACATCTCAAGATGTCGATTTTCTTTAGAAACATACCAGTTGAAGGAAGTGAGTGTTGAGAGTTGTGTGGGATAATACAGACATTTCCCTAAGCATATCTTGCTTTTTTACTAGGTTTGACTTGGTGGCAAATGGTGGAGCTTCTCTAACTTTGGTATTCGAACGGTCCCCATTCCTCACTCAGTATCATACTGTGTGGATTCCCTGGAATGTCTTTTATGTGATGGACACACTAGTCATGAAGAAAGAAGAGAATGACATTCCCAGCTGTGACCTCAGTGGGTTTGTGAGGCCCAACCCTATCATTGTGTCATCACCTTTATCTACCTTCTTTAGATCTTCTCCTGAAGACAGTCCCATCATTCCTGAAACACAGGTAAGACGTGGAGCCAGCATTACTTCAATCCAAAAGACTTTTGGATCATGTGGTTGCCAAAGAAATTTTTCAGGAGAATTACAACATTCCCATGCTAGCCTAAATAATGTGTAGCATGTGGTGTGTGTGTGTGTGTGTGTGTCTGTGTCTGTGTCTGTGTGCATGCTTGCATACATATTTTACATTTTAGAAAATGTTTGGAAAAGATGGTTTTTGGAAATAAAATACTAATTTTGTCAAGATCTTATTACCAAAACCTGATATGCTGTCCTAGGCTTCAATAATTTGTAGTTCATAAGCCTTATTCTCCACAGGAAAAAAAAAAAGCATCTAACTTTAAAAATAATGATAATCAAAATTTATTGTTCATTCATCTACTGAAATATCTGGGGACTTGTTTTTCTTCCCTTGAATTTATAAAGAATTTTCAGATCTTAGAGGAAGGACAACAGATTTGATGCATAAAGAGCTAAGTTAAAATAAGCTGTCTTTAAAGTACAGCCACATACAACAGCTTTGTCACATTCCTTCATCAAATATTTACCAAATACTTGTTTTGTACCAGGCATTGTTAAACAGGAACAAATTGTAATAAGAATAGAGATACACTAAACAATAAAGATATGTCAACTTCTGCTAAGACTTAATTTTAAAAATAATAAAGCAACTGAGTGCTGGTGGCTCACAGCTATAATCCTAGCTACTCAGGAGGCCGAAATCCAAGGATCATGCTTCAAAGCCAGCCCAGACAGAAAAATCCATGAAGTTCTTACCTCCAATTAACCATCAAAAATCCCAAAGTGGAGCTGTAGCTCAAATGGTAGCCTTGAGCACAAAAGCTCAGGGAAGCACCCAGGTCCTGAGTTCAAGTCCTAGGACCAGCATGAGAGAGAGAGAGAGAGAGAGAGAGAGAGAGAGAGAGAGAGAGAGAGAGAGAGAGAGAGAGAGAGAGAGAGAGAGAGAGAGAGAGAGAGAGAGAATGGTAAATTGTTGGGAGTATGATTTTACACAATGTAGTCCAAAAAAAAATCTCTTTGACAGGTGACATAATAAGTTCAAGAAAAAGTCAAATTAAAGGTATAAATTTTAGTCATCAGATATGAATACACTTTAAAATTGGCTGAGATCACCTTTGAGGTTGTAGACAGAGATGACAGGAGGAGATCCAGGAAAGTCTGTAGTATGAACAATAAAAACGACATCACACATAGGTGATACCCCAGTGACAATAATTGTGAAGCAGACTTTGACCTTTAGAGACTTTATTGGAATCTTATTTGATGAATAAACTAAAAATACATCTTCCTTGGGTCCATTTTACAGTAAATTATTATATGATTATACTATATTATTATAATACATTATCCCTAATAGAGACGTAACCTAGGGCACTATCTGTCTATAGATGGGAAGTTTCTAATGAAACATAGCCATTGAAATAGTTTTCACACAGCCAAGTCCATAAATACATGGAAGTGGTTTTTTCACTCATTCATGTTTTCTACATTTGGTAGAAAATTTACTAAGGGCCTATCATGTTATCATGTATACGCATGTACTCTACCAGGATATAAAGAAGAAAACATGGGTTCTGGCTTTGTAAATACGGTAAAGATTTGAATGAACAACTAAAAGTTCAAAAGAGAAGTTACATGGTAAGTGAAGGGAGAAGGGAGCAATGAGGAGGTTCGCCTTAAAATAGTGACTAGGCAGAAAAGGGAGGAGAGCATAGTCCACACTAAAGATACATGGGCAATTGTTGTTTTTGACATTGTTCTGAAGGTAACTCAAGTGGCAGAGTGCATAATTGACAGAAGACAGATAAATCAATGAGCAGGCTATTGTTAACTGCGTTTTCATAGATGACCAAAGCCTCTCTCACTCAACCACAACAGAAGTGGAGACTCCAGACCAGATTAGACAGAGATTGGAAAGGTGGAATTGGCAAGATGAGGTGTCTGAGTATTTAATGGGTCAAAAATGGGGCTCACAGATGATGCAGCTGGCAAAAGTAGTCCTAATGGCTTATTTTCTCATTTTGGCAGGTTATATTTTTCCAACTAATGTAATAGAATATGATAAGGTTAAATTACATAGAGGAAACGATGTTTTAATGAACTAAATTATACATATTTGTTCCAAGGAAGTAGGTTAATGATGACAGAGACAATAATCAGTTATTAAAATTAGTCATATCACATGATATTTTGAAATAGAGAAGCAACTCCTAGCAGGTCCTAGGGACGATATATTAAAGGAAGATTCCCTTACACATAAAAAGCCAATCAAATTTATAGAAAATTATTTTGGAAATAAAAGAAGAGAAAATAAATGATACACTCTAGGATTCAATCACACAAATTTTCTGGGCCACCAAGGACTCACAGAAGTCTGTTTTTCAAACTCACCCTAATAGGGTTAAATCTAAAAGAATTCCCTGTATTTACCCTACATTGTACAGTCTTATAATAGTAGTCAGTCTTAAATGTTTTAGTGTCCTTGAATATATTGTAACTCTGAAAAGGTTCTTTATACATTCATAAACTATCTTTTTTTAAGACCAATCTGTGGCTGAATTTAGTTGGCATGTTTGATAAGGAAAATCCCTGCTGGTGTATCTATTGTAGCAATGCTTTCTTAATGCAATACCTTACAACACATCCCAATTCTTGCCAGCACTGACTCATAGGTCAGGGTAGAAGTTTGCTGCTTAGTCCATTCATTTGGGTTACTTCTAATCATGTGATTGTTTATGGTTGAATGATACCTGCATCCTCGTTGGGGATTTTACTTATGTTATTCAAATTTGGAGATGGCAATTATTATCATTCCAAGCTGTTCTACATGAAAAATATTGGAGGAAGGGGAAAACACTATTGAAGCCTGAATCACTCTTCTAAGATTTCCCAACCTGGAAAGAAAATCCTTTGTATCTGTAAAATGAATCTTGATTGGGGTGTTTTCAGGAATCTTTTAAGAATACTATTGAATTCTAGTAGAAAAAAAAGTGGTGGGTTCCAGGTGCAGGTTTTTGAACATGGATAGCCTTACACCTTATGATACATGGGTAAGTTTTTGAAGGGTTGTTAGTATTCACCAAATGAATAGGAACATTGGTAGAGCAAAATCTTAATTCTTTAGGGAAAAAAATATAATATTTGCCATATTGACAAATCATTGGCTGCCACTGAACTAAGCCACATTGATGGCTTAACACTCAAGCTGAAAGACACGACTTACAACATTTTATAAAGGAAGTGATCATTATGCAGATACTATTTGCTTTTTTATAATCCAGTTTCAAATCCAAAGGTATATCAGGATTGTCTTCTCTATACATTCAGTCCCGTATTAGTTGCTCCCTGAGACAAATTGTATACAGCTTTAAGGCATTTATGATGATATAGAAAAATGACTGCAGGAAAACATGCTATTGTAACATTACTTCTAAACATGAATATATGGAACCTGTCGAAATTTAGCCCAGATAGCATTGGTCTTTTTTGTGTGTCATACCTAGCTTCACTAGCAGTGATCGCTACAGAGGTTGATGGGGCCACAGCATAGGTTTAATTCCTAAAGGAGCCAGGTGATGTAGGCCAGATCTTTGACCTAGGCTGCATCACTGCTGTGAGCTAACCATCTTACAAATGTCAGATCTAATCTCCAGGGTGACTGGGGTGAAAGACGGGTTAGTGAGAATCTCCTGTGACTACCAAACTAACAAGACAGTACATGTCAGCCTGATGGTACAGTCACTGTATCTCCTGCATGAAGAGGAGCACTTGAGGTGTGATTAACTCAGAATAAATGACAAGAGGCTTTGAGGAGGAGGGAAAAGGCTGCCAGCAGTTATTTTTAATTATTGAAGAAGAGAACAGCATGAACACGTTATTTGTGAATAGTGACTCTTCTCTGTCCTATTTCAGGTGTTCTGCTAGGTTCAGTTAAATATATTCTCCTTAGAAGGCATACATAAATGACCACAGGTAGAAGCTTCTGCTTTGTCCAAATCCAGGTCCTCCATGAAGAAACCACAATTCCAGGAACAGATTTGAAACTTTCCTACCTGAGTTCCAGAGCTGCAGGATATAAGTCGGTTCTCAAGATCACCATGACCCAGTCCATTATACCGTTCAACCTAATGAAGGTGCATCTTATGGTGGCTGTTGTGGGGAGACTCTTCCAAAAGTGGTTCCCTGCCTCACCAAACCTGGCCTATACTTTCATATGGGATAAAACAGATGCATATAATCAGAAGGTCTATGGCCTCTCTGAAGCTGTTGGTAAGTTCTATGTATATCTCCTCCACATTGAAAAAGTTGTTTGAAGGTCAGAAGTATCCTACATGGATGGCAACCTGCAGTAGGTCAATGGCTACCTTAGATCTCTGATCAGGAAAAGAGGTCAGTCCATACCACAACAAGAAGAAAAACTTAGATGTGTTTTTCAGGTTGAAATTATATCATAGAAGAATGCTCTGAGATTTTAGTTCACCACATCCTTTTTTATTGTTTTCTTGTTTATGTTCTTCTCTAACCTTCCTTTCTTTTTTCTTTTCTTTATGATTTTTACCTTCCAAACTTTCATTGTCCTTTTTATGTGTTCTGTATCTCACACTGAGGGAGTTTCAACTCATAATGATATTTAAAAGGACATCAGACAGAATTGGTATTGAAGAGTTATTTCAGTTATTTTGCCTTTAGGGCCGTCAATTCAGTGAAAGCATGACCTTAAAAACCATCAAGCCACTTGCTTCATTGAATGACTGGCTAGGGCCATCAAAGTTTTGATGTAGCTCCAAGCTCAAGTCAGAACATCAGAATCTAAAGGATGACATGTTTTTTGCTCTGTTAGTTTCTACCTAAAAATAAAATATATTTTATATTATAATATCAATATGCTTTTTCTTTGTCGGTTGCGGGACTTGAACTCAGGACCTGGGTTCTGTCCCTGAGCTCTTTTGCACAAGGCTAGCACTCTACCCCTTTGAACCACAGAGCCACTTCCTGTTTTCTAGTGGTTAATTGGAGCTAAAAGTCTCACAGACTTCCCTGCCTGAGCTAACTTTAAACTGCAGTCCTCAGATCTCAGCCTCCTGAGGAGCTAAGATTACAGGTGTGAACCACCAGCATCCAGCTTCATCATGCATTATTAATTAAGCAGATTGTTGTCATCTCTCCTTTTACTTTTTTCTAAGTTTTTAAACCCATGTTCCATGTTAAACTCTGAAGTTTTTCACCTGTGAATTATGTATTTTAATGTGCTACTATTGTTTATTCCTTATATAAATAAAATATTATAGTGTAACTATCTCTTTTGTTCAACTGAACCTTACTCATTAGTATTTTTCATCATGAAATTGTCTTAATAACTAAACAGCTGTAGATGGTTGCAATATAGCAAATATTATAGTTAGTTACCATTGAATCATCATTTGGGACTAGTTTATCTTATCTAATTATTTAACTGGTTACTCAAGTCAGACTTCATTATTGGTTATGAACCTCTTACAGAAAGAGATATGGGGGGAAATACTCATTTTCTATTATATCAGTAGAAAATAACATTTGGAAGCCATTTGTAGAAGTACCTTTTATATCATCAATATGAAAATTGTTCATCTTATATAGAAAATAAACTGCACATAAACAAGTGGAAATAAAGTCTCTGTATATAATCATGATATATGTTGTGTATAACTCCTTAATGATAACAATTTAAAAATGTAATTGCAAAAGAGGCTTTTTTCAAAGTTCTATAATAAATTGCCTTGCCTTCTGTAGTTGAGAAGATGAACTGTGATTTGTTTTCATTCCAGTGTCAGTTGGATATGAGTATGAGTCATGTTTGGACCTGACTCTGTGGGAGAAGAGGACTGCCGTTTTGCAAGGTTATGAATTAGATGCTTCCAACATGGGTGGCTGGACATTAGACAAACATCACGTCCTAGACGTTCAGAATGGTGAGATCTTGTGCACTCAGTGATATTGGCCACATGTCCACACTTAGGCTGTAACCACATTTTCACTTAGTGCATGCTGTAGGATTAAAGTCGGCAGAACATAACATTAAAGAAATATTTCCAATATAAAAGCCTGCAGTGGAACTACATAATATCCTTATTGAACTTTAAAATGTTCATCATCATAACCATTTTCCCATTAGAAGGTAAGTGACAAACTTGGGTCCTCAGTGAACGGTCTGTATATGAGCATGTTCACCACTAAGTTCACCTTGCAAGGGGCTCATTCAACAGAATTCAATGAGTATGAATGAAAAGGCTTTATAGATTTTCCAAAAGTGGAGTCAGAGTAACTCTTTTTGTTTTTTAAAAGAACCGTCCAAGTACTGTTTTTGTTATGAGTATCTGGGGTTTTTTTTTTCAGTTCTGTTTGCACTGGTTTTTTTAAATAAGTTTTTTATTGTGAAAATACTGTACAGAGGGGTTACAGTTACATGAGCAAGGTAATGAGTACATTTCTTATCAAGCATTGTTGCCTCCTCCTTGGTTTTTCCCCTACCATCCCTTTCCTCCCACCTGCACAACTACACTCCCCCCACCCCCGGCCTAGTAAAGTTGCTTTTTTGACTTAGCGTCTTGTACATCCCATGGTTGCAATGGATCAACCTGCATTGCTATTTAAACAATTTTTTCCCTTCCCTTCCCCAAATTACACCAACATCAAAATACAGTGCAAATGCACTCTTTTTTTAAATATATATGTATACATGTACACATATATACCCTATTCAAAGCAGGTTTGCATATATTTAACTTTGTGAATACTAGGGAGATACAAATCAATAATCTTAGGAAAAAGCAAACATGTTACCTGTGAAAAACCTGGTAATATGGTCAATGAATATACTCTAGAGAAACGTGTCAGACAACACAGAGCAAGAGATACATTGCTGACAAAGAATGGCCAGCTACCTTTCATAAAGAGCACTATTAAACAACTGCTGTTGGCTTTACTCTGTTTCTAAAATTTTGTTGGTAACCCTGTCTGCATATCAGATAATTTAAAGCAAAGCCTTAAAAGTGACCTACTGTAACCTCCTCATGCTTTTTCTTAACTGGCCTGTACTCCTCCTACCTTGCCTCCTTAGTACCTAAGGCCACCAATATGAATTGTCACACCTAGCTTCTTTTTCAGACAGGTAGAAGCTAACTTTTGCATGGAATAGCTTCTAACTGCAATCTTCCATCTACTGGGTTACCACACGGGAAATGCTAGGGTCTTACTTCTAAGAGATAGATATTACATGCTGCTGAGCAAATTAGCAGTAAAAGAAAGGAACCAGAAACACTTTTTGTACCTTTACTGCTTCCCAGAACTGTTAAGTTCATCCTCTTATCCAGTTGTGTCTCGAACATCAGGATACAGTTCAGGTTGCACCCCAGGAATTTGATAACAGAGCCTATAGCCAGGGCCACACGCAACACAAAGTAGGCAAGGGGAACTCCTAATTCTCGATGTGCTATCTCAGAGCTGCTCACAAATCATCATCAGTTGTCATCAGTGGTCATTTCAATCTGTTACCTGAGCAACACAAGGCTTTGCCATGGTCTTTCAAAATATGCAAAGCCATGTGCCAACTTTGCTCCTAGCTGCTCTTAAGTTATTTTAAATTATATTGTATACTGTTTGCACATATTTCCATATCCCTTCAAAAGTCGTTCATAAACAAAACTTAGGGAGCCTTTCTCAATGCATTTAGTTATGATGAGAATAGTGGATAAATTCCATAACCAGTTAGTTACAGGATTTCACCGATGAGATCACAAACCATCGTAGTTAAGAGGTCTCTGTAATTCCTTCAGTATTATATTATGCTCAGGTATATTAGGAAAGTTCTAGATATTCTGTGGATGTATATGCAGTATATGCATATATATATGCATTTATATAATAAGGATATACATGTATATGTATATCCTTATACATGTATATCCTTATACATAGATACACAGAGGCTCATTTTCTAAAACAAAAATATATTCAATTATTAATCATATATAAAAACTGAACTTCCCAAAATTCTCTTTCAAATGTATTATAAATTATAAAACATATATTAATTTAAAATGTAAGTAACCTAAGTCATGGGTGAACTGATTGTGACTTGGAATTTTATCCAAGAACAGTTTGACCAATAGCAGTTTTCTGAAGTGGCATGTGTCTAATTGAATAAACAAAGTGATTTGTAATCATGGCAAGGGAGACAAGCACCTCTTACAGAAGAGAAGGCAAAAATGTAGATAGTGACAGGTGTTTTGTGTTGCCACCCTGAAACACAGAAATGAGTATTCTAATGTTCATCTTTCTATTCTGTCATAATAGAGGAGAATCAAGAAAGGCTGATCATTCAAAGCAATGACTGAATAAATCAGGTGTGACAGAGCAGTAGGTTAACTTGTAAGAGTCTTCTGATGAAAATTACAAAACTGGCTCTTATAGGAAATTATACTTCCATAATTGTCAAATAACATAATCAGAGAAAGAAGAATCTTAAATATCATTAATGTATTCTTTGAATATTTAAGGAAAAATGCATTTCATCTCTTGTTATGATCCCACTTTATTTAAATTATTTTCCTGAAATTTGAATAAACCTGTTTTACCTCTGCTGATTTATTTATGTAAATTTGCTGTGATTATTACATCACTCAAATAGCAAAGCATTAAAAAAGTAATCACAAAATCCACCTAAAATGTGCTGAGCTCTAAGGGGAACATAGTTATTCTGATCACTTCTTCAAGTTAAAATTACCCCAAAGTAGAAGGAAAAAAAATACTTTCTCAAGTTTGCTGTTTGTACCTTCATGGGATTATTCTTTCAACAGTATATCTGCTAAGAAGTATCATCATTACCTCTGAGAACTGCTTTGAAATGTAGAACACCCAATAAATATAACATGCAATTCCAAAGTCAAAGCAGCAGGTGGTTTATACAGATAATAACACATCGAGCAGTGTCATAAAATATGTAGCAGCTGCCCATCCCATGTATATCAAACTGATCTATATATAGTAATGGGAAAATGAATGAAATTTCAATCTCAATTCAAATCTACTTTCTTACTATGAAAGTGCTTAATATTCCTTTGCCAATTTCTCAAAGAAGCAGACAGACTCACGTTTTTTCTTCGTAAGATTATTGACATTTGAAAGCAGAAATCACTCTAAATAATAAACTAATCCTTTAGCATAATTTTGTTACATTTGACATCTTGAATAACTGCAGCTACATACATTTTTATATGAGACTTCAAGCAAGATTTTTTTTTTTTTGCCAGTCCTGGGGCTTGAACTCTGGATCTGGGCAGTGTCTCTGAGTTCCTTTTCCTCAAGGCTACTGCTCTACCACTTGAGCCACAGAGCTGCTTCTAGCTTTTTCTGTGATTAATTGAAGATAAGAGTCTCATGGGCTGGCTTTGAACCAAGATCCTCAGATCTCAGTAGCTAGGATCACAGGTGTGAGCCAATAGAATTACACTAGTTTCTGTTGATCAGGGGTAGAAGAATGCATGCTTAGCATATTTGAGACCCTGGATTCAATCTCTAGAACCAAACAACAAAAGCAGCAAAACAAAACAAACGAAAAAAGAAGAAAAATAGGCTTCTATTACAATTTACAATTATAGAGGCTTAGTATTATTTGTTTCCTATAGTATTTTTTAGCAAGTGGTTTACATATTTACTTAAAAGATCAGGAAAACCAAAGAATATCCTATTGCATATTTTTTGTTCATTAAATCATACAGTACAAAGTGCAAGAAACTGGACTCATCCAGAATAACAGATATCTTTAGGAGTCCTAGTAAAGATGGGAAATTACCTAAAGTAGAACCATCTCTGAAGTTAAATACCAAGTAAATGTATTAAAATTTTTGTATACATTTTAAAGAAATCATCAATCCTTTTTAACTTTTCCTTTGTTGTTGTTGTTGTCTCATAAAGTATTTTTAACTCAAACAATGAATGAAAAATTATTAGGTCTTAAAGTAAAGGAAATGATGTAGTGTTACAGACAATAAGCTACATTTCTAAAGGCTAACAAAAACATAAATGATTAATTCATAAGAAAAAAAACAACATTCTTAACAACCAAGTCAATAAGTAATATTTTGAACATTCATCAACAATTAGGCAAACTTTTTTTGCAAGTTCATTTTAGTGCTTTTAATTTTTTTTATCTTTACGTAGTTGTACATAGGAGGTGCCATTTAACAAAACCGTTTATAAATACAATGAGTCTCAGTCAGTGTCCCCCTGCAATATTCTCACCCCCTTCTTAGGCAAACTTTTATTTCCCTAAAGAACATTCATAGAGGCTAATTCTCAAACCTGATTGCACATGATCACCTGGAGAGTTTTTGAAAATTTGATGCTGAGTTTGCACGCAGATCATTAAATCAGAATCTCTCACAGTAAGATGCAGGCATCTTTTTAAGCTCCCCAAGACAACCCCTTGGTGTAGCCAAGACTTGAGAATCACCAATATCTGCAGTTGGGTTTTTAATTTTTCCTCTTGGTCCTTGATTTTTTTCAACACCAGCGTTTTGTTTCAAGTTCAGAACAGACAGCACTTTTAAATATATGTACTTTATCACATCATCTTTCTTGCCACTACGTATTATTTGGGGAAGTAAAAGTGCCGGTTGGGCCTCAGAAGAGAAGAAGCTTTAAAAGGAAATAAACCAATGAAGCTGATTTATTTGCTCTAGGCCTCAGAAGACTGAAGTTGCAACAGGTTTTAGAGGAACTAGAGTTCCCATAAAACTACAGAGATGGCCATTCACTCATGAATACCATAAGTTCAAGAGTGGAGTCTTGTTTGAGGATCTACGCTTGAACTTAGGGACTCACAGTGTTTTAGGGACTCACAGTGTTTCACAGTCATTGAAGAGACTTCTTTCCAATAGAACCCTAACTAAAAGTTTCCTCATCTAAATCTAAGAGGTATGGAATTGTGACTAAATCTATAGTGAACGCACTTACCTTGTGTTTTTATACTTTTTTGTCCTAAGAAAAACGCATTTTCTTTCTTCCAGGTATACTATATAAAGGAAATGGGGAAAATCAGTTCATTTCCCAGCAGCCTCCAGTCGTCAGTAGCATCATGGGCAATGGGCGGAGGCGAAGCATCTCATGCCCAAGTTGCAATGGCCAGGCCGATGGAAATAAACTCCTGGCCCCAGTTGCCCTAGCTTGTGGGATCGATGGCAGTCTGTATGTAGGGGATTTCAACTATGTCCGGCGGATATTCCCTTCTGGAAATGTCACAAGTGTTTTGGAGCTGAGGTATGTCTTTCCTCAATTCAGGATTTTAATCAAGACCAAATAGGTTGAATGAGAACTACTAATTTATTTAAAACTCTCCCTAGAAAGAAATCGGTTTTTAACTGAAGCTAGAAGGACAATCTCTGTCTTTTCAATAGATAGATAGATAGATAGATAGATAGATAGATAGATAGATAGATAGATAGATAGATAGATAGATAGATAGATGAATATATATATGTCAATGTGTGTATATACATATTTGTATTCTAAATGTGTACATGAGTATAAAAGCCTTCAGCGTATAAAATAAGCTCATCAATTCCATTGAGTTTTTTATATATTAAAAGGATAAAACTGATTTTTAAATGTTTTGTTTTCTTTATAATAACTCTGTGGTATAGATATTCCTCTTATGTCACAGTGGTTCTAATGAAGGCATTAAATGTTTTCCTCTGATAGTAAGATGGAACAGTAAATCAACTAAGCTGATGACTTTACAGTTGAATGTTGACTGTTCAAGTTTGGTCCAGCCATTCCTCAATCACAATGCCAATAGTGAAAAGTAACATCCTATTGTCTTGCTTTGTTTAAATGTGATTATCAAAATCAACCTGTTCTGTCTGCTATTTGTTAAGTCTTGGCCTGAATTTTTAATTTCCAATGTTATTTCTGCTTAACTGGCAATTTTCTCTACCAGTAATTAAAATATCAGTATTGAGCTCATTATATTTTAGATGTCTTTTCTAACTGTGCTTTTTTTTACCTTCTTTATCTGCTTCCACCAAGAAATAAAGATTTTAGACATAGGTAAGCATCTTGCTTAAAGGTCATTGCATATATTCAAATGTCCTTTTTAAATTTCAATGTAACTCTGAAAATGTTTTCTAATTACATATCATCATGAGAGAGGAAACTTATTACCACAGAGATTCAAAAGAATTCAAACTGCTTAATTGAAGTATTATACATTGCCTTGCAAAACATATTATATAATTTCAGAAATATTTTCACATTGATTCATAAAATGGATCATGTTATAAAAAAATACTGTAATGAATATTCCCATAGAACAAGAATTCTAAGCTTCAGTTGAGTGACTGATTATACAATATAAGGCATATTGAACAAAATTTGAAGTACAGTAGGATATCTTAAGGAAGCCTGTATAGCTTAACTAACGTCCAGAGTATACCATAATTTGGGGCACAAAGAAATTCAGTTTTGGAGTGAAAATATTTTCCTTTGGCTAATTTGAAAAGACCTTCACTGAGCTTTGAAAGAACCCAGGCAAGTCGAATCCTAAAGCTTTATTAATTTCCTAGTCAATTCATCTCTGCCTCTAGTTTCTGTTTCCCAAGGTTGGAAGAGTTACCCATTCACGAAGTAGGGCTTTTTTTTTGCCAATAATATTATGGTGAGAAAAACATTTTAGAAGCTAAAGGTGGATGTAGTTAAAATGAATAAATCTATATTTGTACACTCTGCTGAAGCATGTAGAGTAAGGGCTTGTCAGGATATTTTAGCTGGAAAACTTTTCTCAGGACCAGGAAAAAATTTTTAAAAAGGAAAAAGCAGTATATTAAAGAAAAGCTTTCCAGAAAAACAAAAAAAAAAGACAAGTAGGACAAGATAGATCTAGTTTGTCCATCAAACCATCTAATGCTATGATCACAGATTTAGAAAGTATTAATATTTTGTCATGTATTTGTATAAAGCATGAATGTTCATCATACACGTATGATGACTAAATCAGCATAACTCATTTCAACTGTTGCATAGAAATTGATGGCTAGCAAATTTAAAACCAGAGTCCTACTGAAAAATGTATAGCTACCTCCATCCAAGTGACCAGGTTCCTTGACCTTTCCAAGATCCCCTATTGATCTTAGACTTTCAGCTAATGGCTCAATCACATGCTAAGATTAACACTAAACCTCCCCGGCATACTGAGCATGCTATTAGAAACCACGGTAGAATATCAATTTTTTTTTCTGGCCTTCCTTCCTTGGTAGCTGTGGGGGGGAAGAAGAGGAAAGACAAACAGGTATGCACACCAACACCATATGAAAATGCTGCAGGCAATACAGAGAAAACTATCAAAGCAGCTACCTTTTAACAAGCTGGCCTACTATCTGTCAGGCACGGTGCCAGAGCTGTTATATATGTTGCTGTAGAGCCACACAACAATCCTTCAGGGTAATGAGGTAATGGAGGCTGGGAGAGATACATGTCTTTCTCAAGATATACAACTAAAGAATAGGGAGCAGAGATTTGAACCATGGTGAAAGATATGCCCTTCCCTTGTACTACACTGCCTGTTTTTATGGGCCCCTGTAGGTTTTCAATGGGAAGATTTCCTAGGGATGCCAATATCTAGACTTATTTCCCAACCACCTCACAAGTTACTTAGAGCTCTAATCTTTTTCTCTACATTATTATACATTATATTTAAAATATAAAGTCATTGTATATTGATTTAGTATCTGGCCTCTCTCATGATCCTCCATCATTTTCCTTCTTTGTACATCATCCTGACTATATTTGGACTTCTTTTCTTAAATGTCATGCATGCAAGATTCACTGGTCGGGTTTCATATTGCTATTCAACTATTATCAAAGCAGTCAGTGTTAACTGATCACCATGTACTTTGACATTTGCCAGGAACTTTGACAAATAGTAATAGAGCACAAAACTCACCACTAATAGGAGAAACTACGTATATATGTGATGAAAAAAAACAGCATCATCGGTATTATTCTCTTGGACACAATTTTGTAGGTGGCTTATACCATGCAGGTATTCCACGTATTAATTTTTTTCACCTAAATGGAAACTTCTAAAAGGTTTTTTAAATGCATTTTTCATTGATATTCTACACATTTCCCTCTCTGGTGATTATAGTATTAGTTTACTAACAAACCCCTCCAATGGATAGTAAATTTTAATTCAGCCTTTCAATTCTTCAAAATTCCAAAATAAAATCTTAAATTAATTAATCCCAGGTATGGTACATTTAAATATATAGAACTGAAGATCAAATTGGTGAATTTTCTATTAGCAGTTAAAGGATCAAAGAGCGTGTCTCTCACAAGTCTGTGAATTGGAATCAGTTTAGATGTAAAATTATAACAGCTTGATTCAGCACTCTCCACTGACTTTTTAAAAAATTTTTAATTTAAAATTTTAAAAAGCAAGCAAGCACAGAAATACCCTATCCCAAGTCCTATCTGCAATCATCTAACCAGTCTTTCAGTTATCATAAAATAGGCAGTTTTACTTTTATACATATAATTTGTTATGCTTCTTCAAATGCTTTGTGTGCTAAGGGCTATGGCACAGTTTCTAACTGAAAAGATAAAAGTGTTAAAACATCTGTTCTCTGGCTTATTCTCTGCAAGCATTCCTCTAGTTTCAGACAGTTGCATTATGACAAAATAAATGAGCATATCCAGCCTGCACTTGCCACTGGATGTGTGTCTAATTGAATAAGACTATGGGGAAGATGGCTTGATAATTGTGGGGATCTAAGCAATTCAGGATGAGCTGAGAATCAAATAGACTAAAGGTTCCTAACTTGAGCTCTGTTTCTCGGGCTTTGCTGCTATTAGTCAAAATGGTAATGTTTTTTTAAACCCTTTTGAAGGGGCAAGCTCTCCATCAAATCACTCAGGAATGCTTTTGGACTCCTACAGCTGAGCACAAACCAGGCACTCTGTAAATCCCTGAACCCCAGTGGCCAGTGGCTGACTGTTTTCAGTCATCCTAACCTCACGTTTTCACACCAGATACATTACTCAGTAATAACTCACTGCTCATTTACACCAACATACTGGCCTCTTTAGTGTTCTCCAGGATGCAGGAAAGCAAGTACTAGCTCACCGTGTCAGGAAACTATTCTTACAATAAGGTGAACAAACTTCAGCCTCAGTCCTGTCGTGTGAATCAGAATCCCTGCACAGCCAGACCGATAACTAAACATTTCCAAACTCATTTTTCTCTTTAATGCTGCGGTACAGTTGCTTCTTGCTACTATTGCAGTACTGACACTTTTTCTCACATAGAGAAGGCCAGGACCGAAGATCCAGCTCTAAATTTGGCACTCCAGGCTGCACCTCAAGGAGTTGATCCACTTCTCATTTCCTACCATTCTGTGAGGGAATATTTCCAGAAGCTCATTCCCCTCCTTGGAGCCCCATGCACCTCCATATTTTTCTTCTCCACAATAGAGCTGTGCACAAAATGAGAGCTTTCATTTGGCAGACATTTTTAAAGCTGTGGACACTTTCTGCCTTGGTTTAGAAATGTCTGTCTTTAGGGAAGGAGAGGCTTCATGACAGGGGGGGAAAAAAAACAACTACAAGCACTATTCTAGACATTCTCTTATTACAGTCTCCTTACCCCCATAAAACTGGGGCTATCAGAGCCCAGCTTAGACTTTGAATGTCCACTGATTTTGCACCAAGAAATCCATCTTCCAGTACTACAGAGTATGCCACCACTGCTCAGACAGCTACCGCAGATCTCTACCTCTTAAACAGAGTGAAGTACACCATGAAAAAGTATACGATTCATCTCTTTTTACCAACACTCTTGAAACACCTTCAAGTGACTGTTTTAAGATGAGCCTTTTATTCTACTAGTTTGGGATATTATAAACTATAAAACTTCAGAAATAAGGAAACAGGTTCAAATCTAGCCAGGTTCTGACATTTTTTCATCCTATTTAGGGATATCATAGTTGAGTCAACAATAATTATTGCATTTATATACTTTATAGAATTATAAGACAAAGGATAGTGAAATGTAAGAGAAGACAGGTTAAAGGCAGATATGAAGAATAACTAAGCTGGGCACTGTTGGCTCATGTCTGTAATCCTAGTTACCCAGGAGGCTGAAATCTGAGGATCTTTAAAGTTCAAAGCCAGCCCGGGAAGAAAAACCCAAGACTCTCATCTCCAGTTAGCCAGCAAAAATTCTGAACTAAAGGTTCAGCACCAGCCATGAGCAAAAAACACCAAGCAAGAAGAAGAGTCTAACCACCAATTCTGGAACACACGCACACACACACACACACACACACACACACACACACACTAATAGCTAATTTTTACTGAGTATATATTATGAGCTAGAATCTTTTTTAAGGATTTTTATATATTGTTTTATGTAAATTAGCAGCCTTTGAAATATCTATGGTATGTACTTATTCTTATAAAATCAAGGACATAGGAAAAACTAGAGAAGGCCCTCCAATGTTATATCTTTCAAAGTAAACCCAAGTTGATTGAACTATGACTCTGTCACCAGCAATATATGCCTGAAGGACCAGTTTCTGTCAATGTCAGAAATGCACACAAGTGTAACATTGTATTGAATGGAGTATTGATATGTTACTCTTTGTTACAAGATAGTAAACAACCACATTAAGGCAAATGTCTTACTGTATTTAAAACTTCTAGCACCAACTTCAGTCCTAGAAATTATGGTAAATTACAACATATACATCAGAAGTTGATCATTTAATACAGCCCAGTAGTTCTGAACTGTTTTATTTAATAATGACTTGCATTTTTAGAGTCTCTTCAATCATTACCCATATTGCCTATATTTATACATATTTACAGACTCAAAACATCTTCTCTGTTCTTGCCAAAAGAAGATAAAAATCTGTTAAGGAGATTCAAAAACAGAAAGTTCTCAGACCTTTGTCTCTGTATACCAGCATTCCAGCTATAAAGCCATTAGAGTCTATTGACTCTACGTGATGGCCTCTTTTCTACAAATATGAGAAACACTTGTGGAAACACTAGACTATTACTTTAAGAATAGAATCTTTTACAAGAAAAATAAAGTACATATATTTAGCACTTAAAAGGAAGACCATTAAGTGATAAGAATTGTTCCATTAGAACCTAGCCTAATTAGTAATAAAACTACTATATTATCTCACTATTAGAATTAAAATGCTTTTGTAGAGTAATTCAGGGTACTCACATATAATAACTTCATGGAAACAACTATATAGTTTGTGTATCTGTGGAAGGAAAGTATGGATTCTGTGTGTGCCTGTGTGTGAGTGAGAAACTGGGGAAAGAGAAGGAGAAAGAGGAGGAAGAGGAGCAGGAGCAGGAGGAGAAATTAGTAAAACCAATATATAATCTAGTAGATTCCTATCTGTTGTCACTTTCTTTTGGACCACAAAGTCATTTCAACTATTTTGATTGTCCTTTAAGAAGGCAGATATTGTACATGTCACACAATCACATTCAATCTTTTTAAATTGTATTTTTGTTATCTTTAAGTAGTTGTACCAACTACTAAGTAATTGCAACGTATAAGTACAATGCATCTTAGTCAATATCACCCCTTTCAACATTCTCCTCATCCCTCCAAACACCACCTATCCCCTCAATTATCATAGGATATGTGTTGAATATTATTACTTCATTCATTCTTAAAAGCAGTCTTTGATGTTTACAAAGTGATAAACTTTGTAATTCAAACTATATATCATAATATGTCCATTCCTGATTGTCTTTAACAGTTTTTACAGGTAATCAGACATAAAATGTTTTATGTTCACTAAATTTTGTCACCAAATGTTTACACTTCACCAAATCATAGACAGATTATACAAAACAGTTCAGCTTCCAAGGCTTAAAAATAAAATTAGTTGATTCGTCATTCTATGATGACTGCCTTCTATGTTTGATGCTCTCCTTTGAATATCTAACTCCATAGTTCTGGACATTGTAGCTACATCAAATCTCTTCTCTGGATTATACTGGGGCAATCAAGTAGACACCGTGCTACATTTTTTTCAGGAAACAATCCTGTTTGACTTTACAGCAAAAAGAAAAGAACCTTATAATTAGATATTAATGAAATTGATAGTTTATCATACCCAACTTCACTGGGAAATTTGTTGGAGCTATTCTTTCCCTAGAATACACTTTATATCTATCACTCAGAGACATTATAATATGGTACTTGCATTGAACCAAAAAAAGATTTAGAAACTTCTTTGTTTTAGTCTAAAAACATATTCCCTTCTAGAGGAAATTATTTTTTTTAATTTAATTTTATTTGTGAACATACTGTACAGAGGAGTTACAATTACATGGGCAGGATAATGCATACATTTCTTACCAAGCATTGCAGCCTCCTCCTGTGTTTACCCTTCACATCCCTTCCCAGCCTCCCCCCTCCCCCCCAATCCCAATCCTTCTCCTTCCCCCCTCCCCCCCCCCCCCCCCCCGCACCGACGTTGTAAAGCTCGTTTTGGACATGACAACTTGTACTTCTCATTGTTGCAACAGGTCCACCTGTATCCTTAAACAACTGGTTTTTCCCTATCTCCTCCACAAGTTATACTGACATCAAATATAGTGAAAGCAGGGGTTATAGTGTGGGGGAGGGACATACAAAGCAACAAAGAGATAATCTTATAAATGCGTTAGAAACACATGCATGAAAGAAAAAAAATCTTAAAATACACATCTAAGGGTTCATTTTCCTGACATCACATTATCTGACCTTTTCCTCTTGACTCATACATATACTAGATATTACAAATAAGGGAAACTATGGGACCTATGTTTCTTTGGGCCTGGCTTACTTCACTTAATATAATTTTTTAGAGGAAATTATTTTTGAGAATAAAGTGTTAATAAACTGCAAAATCCTCCACACCGGGCCAAGAAGGAAAATGATAATATCAGAGAATTGCTACCTAGGATCACATTCTTTTAAATCCTTATGAAATATAGGGTTCATTTCCCAGTCTTTGATAATGTGTTCAATTCATATTCAGTGTCTCATGGTCCATCTTGTTTTGCTGTTCATCTCCCTCTGTGTGTTAGGAATAACTCTCTCATGGTGTGTACATATGATCCTTTCTTGCAGCAGTAACCCAGCGCATAGATATTATCTTGCAACTGACCCAGTCACTGGAGATCTGTACGTTTCTGACACTAACACCCGCAGAATCTACCGCCCAAAGTCACTCACAGGAGCAAAAGACTTGACTAAAAATGCTGAAGTGGTGGCTGGGACAGGAGAGCAGTGCCTTCCATTCGATGAAGCCAGGTGTGGGGATGGAG
This sequence comes from Dipodomys merriami, assembly GCF_024711535.1. NCBI lineage: Eukaryota > Metazoa > Chordata > Mammalia > Rodentia > Heteromyidae > Dipodomys > Dipodomys merriami. The sequence goes on along the minus strand of NW_027202493.1, from coordinate 23,966,434 downwards.
GGAAGGCTGTGGAAGCCACGCTCATGAGCCCCAAAGGTACTGGCAGCTATCAACTTGAGATTTCCTTTTATTAACAAAAACAGAGGCAGAAAATCCACTTACTGCCTGATTGTGTTTAATGCTGAGTCTAACGTTTTACCTTCAACTATGTTCTAGAAAGCAATCTTCTATCTAGTGTTTATAGAAGCCACTGAGGGTGAAACTGCTAAAATTTCGAGCTGACTTTCCAGTAAACATGAAGTCCTTGGCAATTTTTTAAAAATCATCATGCCATTTCTTTTGCAATTTTTCAAAGAATGAAGCAACTATCCTATATTATTCAGGTCACATCCCGTTAAACTTCAAATTCTTTCATTGTCCTGGAATTTCTTTGTCATGAATGAGTCCCAGGCCTCTTTAAAACCATCACTAAGCAACCCTATTAGCTCTCACGCACTTCAGAGCTGTTAAACCTTTGTTTCTATGCCATGGGAAAAAGCGCCTGCCATCAGGAATTCTTGGAGGTAACAGGGGCTAAGATTATATGTGATAAAGGCTTTTACCAGGCAGGATTGACTCTTTGCTTGGGTATTATGCCATTCATCAGAGTGGCTTTTAGTTTGGGCTTTTGTAGTTTTTTTCATGATAGCTAGCATGAACAAGGACTGGAAAAAAGTATTTGGTATACTGAATTATTCATAATAGCCAATTTCATTGTAACAAGGTCAACAAAACACTAACCTTGGTTTAGATCTGCTTTTGTTAGAAGAATATCATCACTGTAAGTTGACTTTAACTGAATCTGAACCTCTTTCTATAAGTTACAGGCCATTCCATTGTTGGAGACATTATAATTTTCTATTTGAAATATGCAGGCATTACTTGTATGTGATCTTTGGTTCATATGAATTTGTGAGTCATTGAGTCGTATGATTCAAGCACTCACTGAGGAGTCTTACAAAGTTTGATTTTTGTTGCATTTTAAATATATTCATATTGTAAACACCCATGTTTGATTTTTGAAAAAAAATTGTGCAATTGATGTTTTATCTGCTACCTATCCGCCACCTATCATCACTAGGGTGAAGTGTTGAATTTTGTGATAAGCCAGAGAATTTAATGAAACTCCATTGTCTTCAAAATTTTAGTAACATTTATTTCTCTTGTGCAAAGGAATGGCAATTGATAAGAATGGATTAATCTACTTCGTTGATGGAACCATGATCAGAAAAGTTGATCCAAACGGAATCATATCAACTCTCCTGGGCTCTAATGACCTGACATCTGCCAGGCCTTTAACTTGTGACACGAGCATGCATATCAGCCAGGTAGTTAACCAATGAAGCCAAATTGGTTGTTTTCCTTCCAAGGGATTGATTTACTATGTCGGTGGGGTGTGATGGCATGATGTGAAACCATATATGTCATTTGTAGCAGTGGTTATAGTAAAGCTGTTCTATTTCAAAGTTACTTTCTTCTGTAATTCTGTATCTGATGAATCTGGTGATGTATAGAACAATTATCATTAAGAAAAAAATGTCATGAAATACCAGAAAGGTAACAACAAGTAGGTAGTCCAAAAAAAGAAGAACAGGGCATCTTACATTCCTAATCTCTTGATTATGTAGGTTCCTTGAGAGGTAGAGAAAACCCACTGTGATGAGCCCCAAGGGATACTTAAAATTAAAAACTATACTATTGGTCTTACTGGAAACACAATAGAATAGTAATGTGTTCATAACCTAGAAAGCCCTGTCATTTAGCAGTTATTACAGCCATTAGGAACATATGTGTCTGTTCCTCAACAGGTCTGCTGACTTACTACATAGTAGTTCACTTGCTATTTGGGCTATAGCTAGCAAATCTTTCCACACACTGTATTTTGAAAATAAAATGTTATTTCCTACATCTGTCTCCACTCAAAAATTTTAAGTTTATTTTACTGCAACTATTGGGTAAGGAAAAGAAAACACAATTTTAAAGCAGTTTATCAAATTGAAGCTAATTTCCCTGAATGGTCTAATTTACTCTTGTGGCAAATTAACACTGCAGTACAGTAACTGACTAACCAGACCATTTCTTTCCTTATTAAGGTACGTCTGGAATGGCCCACTGACCTAGCCATTAACCCTATGGATAACTCCATTTACGTCCTGGATAATAATGTAGTCTTACAGATCACTGAGAATCGTCAAGTTCGCATTGCTGCCGGACGGCCCATGCACTGCCAGGTTCCGGGAGTGGAATATCCCGTGGGGAAGCATGCAGTGCAGACCACTTTGGAATCAGCCACTGCCATTGCTGTATCCTACAGTGGGGTCCTGTACATCACCGAAACAGATGAAAAGAAAATCAACCGAATAAGGCAGGTCACCACCGATGGAGAAATCTCCTTGGTGGCTGGAATTCCTTCCGAGTGTGACTGCAAAAATGATGCCAACTGCGACTGTTATCAGAGTGGAGATGGCTATGCCAAGGATGCCAAACTGAATGCCCCATCCTCTCTAGCTGCATCTCCAGATGGCACACTGTACATCGCCGATCTGGGCAATATTCGGATCCGGGCTGTGTCAAAAAATAAGCCTTTACTTAACTCAATGAACTTTTATGAAGTTGCCTCTCCAACTGACCAAGAACTCTATATCTTTGATATCAATGGTACTCACCAGTACACTGTAAGTTTAGTCACAGGTGATTACCTGTACAACTTTAGCTACAGCAATGACAACGATATCACCGCTGTGACTGACAGCAATGGCAACACCCTTAGAATTCGACGGGATCCAAATCGGATGCCTGTGCGCGTGGTGTCGCCAGATAACCAAGTGATATGGTTGACCATAGGAACCAACGGGTGTTTGAAAAGCATGACTGCTCAAGGACTAGAGTTGGTTTTGTTTACTTACCATGGCAACAGTGGACTTTTAGCCACTAAAAGTGACGAAACTGGATGGACAACGTTTTTTGAGTAAGTATACAAAAATTTCACTCTGATTATAAAGTGTCTAACATATAATGATATAGTAGTCTCCGTGGTAAGAGTAATGCAGTCCTAAGAGCTACAATGGACTATGTCTTTTGGGATGTTGTTGTTGTTGTTATTGTTGTTGCTGCTGCTGCTGCTGTTTGTGTTTTTTTTAAGTCAAGGCCTCATGCTTGCTAGATAGGCATATACCACTTGAAACACACCTTCAACTCATGACTGTGTTCTTGAGGAACTAGAACTTCAATAATAAGTTTTTGGATCTCTCATTAAGGAAAAGACCACAAAATATGCCATGACATATAAATAAGATATTGGGTCTTGGAAAAAACCCAGACAAGTGAAATGCCCTGGAGGTTGTTTTATTACTTTCATGGTGAATTTTTCCTCTTTAGGGATTAACATTTTGCTTCAGACAGTTAGTATATCAGTAGCAAGTTATTCAACACAACAGCAAAAAAAAAAAAGTAGAGCTTTGGTTTTATGCATAAATGCTTTGGGCTTAAATATCCCCCACTTAATAAAGCAAAGTTTTGTTGAATAACAATCTTGACAATCATTTACTGGGAACTTTCCTGATTGTAGCAATACCACAGATGCTATTCTTATCAAAGAGAGCACTTAAATTTTTTATAATCAGTTATTAGAGAAGCTAAACCCCACTTAAAAGACCCTTACATCCAAGTGCAAACTAGAACCACTGGCTCCCATCTGAAAGCATATGCAAAAGTAGAAGGCTTGTATAACCAGACTTTTGCTAAATAAGAATAGTAGCCCGAACAGTACACTGCCTAAACAGTCGCATTTGTGAGGGCAGTAAGAGTGAAGTGGAAATTAGCCATTATATTGTTTATGGAGTATGTACTTCACGGGGAGTATGTGTGTAAAATCATTCTCCACTGCTTAGTCACTTGACTAACATTGCACTAGCCAGAAAGGAAATTAGCTGTACCAAGAAGGCGTGTTGACAAATGCAAAATGGTCCTTAGAATGAATATTGATCTCTTTAGTGTAGTTTTTTCACAATGATATGCTGAAGCAAAAGTGTTTTCTCTAAGAGCACACCTGTAAAATTATACTAATAGTCAGTAGGATAAAAATGATTCAATATACAAAAATGATTCAATATATAAATATTTCCATACAACTCCTCTGGAGTGGATCTTACACAGAAAGCTTACCTCTCTTTTCCTTCCTTCCTTTCTTCCTTCTTTCCTTCCTTCCTTCCTTTGACATATTTCCTTTTAATAAAATCAGTGTTACCCAGCAGCATGGTTTTGTCAGAGTAATAAACCTTTTCAATTGAATTACATTAAAATTCTGTTCTTAACATTCTTTTTACTCATTTTAGGATCGCAATAGGAAAGGAATAAATTGGAAGTTAATGGAAAGCACTTCCTTTGCCTTTGCTTTGCTTTCAAAGTGATAGCAGGCTCTGTTGCCAAAGAGAGGGAAATGAACACAGAAAATGTGCTTGCATCAGATGAGCCTGGGTGGACAGCGGCTCTGATTATAAGATCCTCAGGAGATGATAGTGGCATGGATAGCATTGTATGTTAGTTGAAAGCAGGCAGGAAAAATAGAGGAGTAAGATTTTAGTAGAATCTAGGACTTGAGCTCTGCTCTATGGGCCATTTTTAAATGTGTTCTTATTTGTTCCAGAAATTGACACTGCACAAAAGTTCAGTGTGTGGGTTATTCACGTGCATGAGCCCTGCATCAGGCATAGTAGTTCACTTAGGACCACACACTTAATCAAGCTGAGAAAATTAAGAGCAACAAGTACGCTCCATCCATAGAGTTGATGTGGATAGTTTAAACAAATTTGAAGTTTTTTTACCTTTTTCAAAAAAGTGATAATTCACTAAGAAGAAATATGTCTCTATTTTTAAAGTATCCTCTGAGTCTTGCGAGCAGTGTCAAGAGAGCTAGAAATACAGCTATTTTGGTATATAGCTATCAAAAGGATAGCCATTTATCTACCTATCTCAAGGAGTTGAAATACTTCACATTCATATTTTTCACTATGCAAACTCATTACACAACATATATAAACTGAATAGCTAGAAGAACTTCAGAGAAAAAGTAACTATTCCAAAGAGCATGACTGAAATAAAACCATCACACCCACATGTATACCTGTATGTACAAACATAAGTATTTTAAGAACATGGGGGTTTAACCAGTGACTTAAAAATAACTTTTACAATAAAAGTAACAGAAATACCATTTCTAAAAAAGCAGTGTTTTGTAAGTTTCCCCTAGATTGTCTGTGAAAATAGAGCATTTAACCTAAGGCGTTCAGAATTGTCAGAATGACAAATGATCCTTTTTCGTTGTTGTCATATACATTCTTACAATTTGGCTTTGAAAAAGCAACAGCCACTTCTTCTAAGGGTCAGTAACTTTAAAACACATTCAAAAGAGGGAGCAGGAAAAGCCAAGGGCCTGCCCCCTCGGCTTCATTCTCTCAGAGCAACACATTTTGTCTGTGCTTGTTTGAGACTGAAAGATGGGCAATCTCAGTCCCTGACTCTACACATCACCATAGAGTACGGGCTTTGTGTCCCCACCTGGGCAGGTGGCTGACATGAACACTCTAATAGAAGCAGTGGGACCTCTGAATCCCCATTCAACGTGCTTTGCTTTTGTATTACTAGTGAGCTAGCAGACTCCCAGAGTATTCCTTTCTTTCTGTAATAGCTCCTTTTCTATCTTTTTAGTACTCCATTCTAATTTAAACTTATCATAAGGGCACTTGGTAAGTTCACAAGGGAGGTATTTGACAAGTTAGACAAAGCCTTGAGTTTTAACAAAACCCTAAGGAGAATGTTTAAAAAAAAAAACACTCCATTCCCAATTGAAAAACACCTATTTTCTATGACTTTCACCACGCCAGTCCCGTGAGCTACAACACACTCTATAATCATCTTCTTGCATAAAAACTTACACAAAGAAATTAAACTTTTCAGTCCAAATTCCCATTTGGATATGGCCAGCTTTGTAGCTAGCCTAGTACCTCCACAAAGCTTTGAGATTAAACCTTTCATAGATAAGAAATAGATGGCTTAGAATCAGTGAATTGGCCTGCTGATACAATCGCTGTTGCCATAGTTCCTACCAGAAAAAATGTAAAAAAGAATGAGCCGAAGCTAATATACCTGGTTCTCATTTTGTTTGGTTTCTTTGTCGTTATCGTCATCGTTATAGTTGTTGTTATTGTTGTTGTTGCCAGGTATGATGGCTCGTGCTTGCGATACTACCATTATTATTAAGCTAGTACAAACTTCAGTGTACTATTGTATGTTACAGTATTGGTGTGCATTCAAAATGAAATATGGGAGCATTTTGAAAAATGTATGTGTTTTCGTGGCTCCCACAACACCAAAAATGTTGCTGTGCATACAACCTTTCTCAAAAGCTTTTCTTTTTTTTTAATGAAAGATTGGAGGAATAAACCAGATGTATAGACAGGTGAATATTTATTTATAGAGAAGAATCTGATAAAAGCTATAGGTGGCTATTGCCAAGGCTCCATTGAAAGAATACTGTATAAATGATGTCTTGATTCCTGAGGTTTTCTTCACAATAATTAAAGCTTAAAAAATTAACACTTCCAGCTGGGTGCCAGTGGCTCATGCCTGTAATCCTAGCTACTCCGGAAGCTGATCTCTGAGGATCTCGGTTCAAAGCCAGCCTGGGTAGGAAAGTAGAAACTCTAATCTACAATAAATCACCAGAAAACCGGAAGTAGTGCTGTGGCTCAAGTAGTAGAGTGCTAGCTTTGGGAGGGACAGCACCCAGGCTGGGAGCTGAGGGACAGCACCCAGGCCCAGAGTTCAAGCCTCATGACTGACAAAAAAAAAAATTAACACTTCCCATTTTTGTTGTTGAATCATTTAATATATTTACTCAACATAACATATTTGGTACTTTCTTGTTCTTTATAAAAGTGAGAATTTTCTCAGATGATGTTGATATTCAAATAACTTTTAAAAGACTTAGCCAGACACCAGTGTCTCATTCCTACAAATCCTAGCTGTTCAAGAGGCTCAGATCTGAGGATCATAGTTCAAAGCCTGGGCAGGAAAGTATATGAGAGCCTTATCTCCAAACCACCAAAAGGCTGGAAATAAGGCTGTGGCTCAAATGATAGTGCTACCTTGAGCACAAAAGCTTAAGGACAGCGCCAGGCCCGAAGTTCAAGCCCCAGGATTGGCACATACCATAAAAAGACAACAGAAAACATATCCTATGCAACCAGATATAGTGGTGCACACAGGTAATCCTAGCACTCAGAAGCACAGTGAATCTGTGGCTAATTTATCCATCACCTATGAAAATAGTGAGGTGACTCTTCAGGGTACTTTATTATGGTTTATTATGCCTTCATTTCAAAAACCAGACTCAGCAGCAATTTCCATGTATATAATTATAAGTATATAATTGTTAACCTACTGTAAATTATTAGAAAAGTGGCTATTTTTAGACATGCTGCTGGATGGCATAATAGGAAAAATCTAGTATCACATGACTTGTAATTCAACTTTGAAATCAGTTGAGTTAAAGCAATATACCCTATGAGCTGAATAATTAGTTATTATTTGTCGTCTCTGACCTCCCCTTCTACTATCTCGCTCAGACCAACTGAGCTAATGGGAGCCCTGGCATTCGTATTCTATGATAAGCCTGGTTACATATCTCAGTGCTGGAGTCTGCTACACGGTGCTTTTCATCCCTCTTAAAAACAATTGCCATGCATTCTAATTCCTGAGCAAAAGTAAATCCGGAGAGACCAAAAAGATCTCACGTGCTTGAAATTTATTATTTAAAAAGTTCATACCCAAAGTGAAACCACAGCTCTTCCACTTGAATGCACACCAAAAAGCAAATCTAGTGTATTGAATCAGGCAATCGAATAAATTATTTACTAGTAAATGGCATTTCACAGTTCTCTGCTCGCTTGCCCATGTAAAATACAAAGTGTTTGGTATATCTAGAGGCTCTTCTGTCTGGTTTAAGAAGACAGCCTGAACAAAAGCTATGAATTCTGGCTGATATGTACATGTACACTCGCAAGTGTGTGACAGCTTTTCTGTCTTGGGACTTTGAATATTTGGAGCTGTATATTTGTAAAGCTGACTCTGATGCTGTATGCGCTATATTCAGATTCACAAAACAAATTAATGAGTTTCAGCTTTCCTCCATTTATGTAGGTATGTATGGGTCTCTAGTTTCTCATTTGGGTGCTTTATTGTCCCTCATTCAAGCTTTGCAATTTTAGTATGAGCTTCTGAACCATTTCTTTATAATGAACTTAACTCTGTGCCCATGGCAGACCCGTGGTTCCTACCAGCATCCGTTCTGATATCCTTGGGTAGTATGGGACTAGAGAACTCTAAAGGAGGAGGAGGCAGTATAAATATTAGTTGCCCCAAGGCACTGTCAAATTCCAAAGCACAGAGAAGGTAGGAAAACTCAGTGCTAATTGCTCCAAATTAGAAGAGATGTGCTCAGGCTTACAGATGGCAAATCATGCTTCCAGAGCACAAAAAGCTGGGTTGGGCTGGGCTGTGTTCTCACATGGGCACCACTGTAATCCTCTGATGTTAGAGGAGTATGGAGTCATCTTCCACAGACAGCACAGAGGAGCAAGCTCTCCTTTGAAAGGCACTGAGCACCCAAATCAGGAGGCCATGAAACCATGTACCACTGCTATTTCCTGAAATATATTTAAAAAAAAAACTAAGCCCCAAACTAAGGAAAGGTAGTAGCTTCAGTGATAAAAAGAAAATGCAAGAATGCTATCCTAGTTTCATTGAGTGATTTGCTTTAAGAAAATGATGAGGATAGAAGGAAGAAAATGAGAAGGAAGAGAAGAAAAGAAAGAAGGAAGGGAGAGAAAGAGGGATAGAATAAAGGAGAGAGGAAAGGAGGAAAAAAGAAAGGAGAAAGGAAGGAAAAAGAAAGGAGGGAGGGAAAGAAAGAGAGAATATGACTGACAGATTTGCATTCAAACAGATTTTCCAGACTTTAAGATTTGAATTTTGTTAAATCTGTGGTCTGAAAATGAAACTCCCACACACCCAAAGCATTGAGAAATATTGATGTAAAGAAATACTACTTTAAGCCTGGCATTGGTGGCTTATGCTCATAATATTAGCAACTCAGGAAGCTAAGATATGAGTATCATAGTTTGAAAGCAGCCTAGGCAGGAAAGTCTATGAGATGCTACCAAAAAAGAAGGAAATAGAGTGCTGGCCTTGAGCACAAAATCTCAAGGAGAGTGTCCAAGCCACCCCCCGCCAGAATAACCCACTTTATAGCTCTGCCTAAAAATTAGTTTTTGTTTCCCTTTAAATGTATGTGAAAAGTGATAGAAATTAAGATTTTCTCATCTCTAGGCCTTTTCACCTAAAAAGGATTTGTTTTAATCCAAGGCAAAATTGTTTAAAATAAGCAGTTAAATAAGCTAATTAATAATTTAATTTGTGAGTATCAATCAAGCATCATCTAGAAAAAAAGATCGCATTACATTTCACACTGGAATCATACCAAATACACACATAGTGTACGTATGGAAGAAAGAACTTGCCTCACAGAAGATGCTTTTAAAGCTAGATCAGCCAGAATTCCAGTAGTAAAGATTACAACAATGTTGTACTGTGCATGGGCAAAATAGTCCTCTAATACATCTAAGTGCATCAAGATGTACCAAATTAGCCTAGAGAAGCCAAAACCCTAAACCTTTCAAACCTAACTGAAAGCCAGAGTGAAATTATGCAGTGGTTATCTATAATTTAGAGCTAGTGAAAAAAGGTTATACCTAGCACTTTGTCTTCACTTACATATCTGATGTCTGTATATTCAATTAAAGATCACTTTCTATATACCTTATTAATTTAACAAAGAGAGGCTTTTTCTCTGTCTGAGATTGGGACTCAAACTTGGTACCTGATGCTTTCACTCATGGCTAGCAGCTGCACCAACTGAGCCATGCCTACAAGCCTGAAAAGTTCCCTTAGAGAATAATTGTTTCTAAATACCTTAACACAAAGATGCTTCCATAGTAGACTCTGGTCCAGGCAACAGCAGCCCTCCCAAGCAGTTTTTCCTAAAAGCAGTTCATGATGCCACCTCAAGGAAAAAGAAAAGTGTTTAAGTACTGTGTTGCAAAAAGTAAACTGTTTGGGAAAACTACCAAATTATTTCAAACATCATAGTCTTCAATGAGTTGGACATTTTGTCCGTGCTCTTTGTACACAAGCATTTTTTCTGTATTCACTGATTTCCTGGAGTTTATTCATTCATTTATGTACTTGTGCATTCAGTGTGAATGTACTACATGGCAGGTTCTGGAGAATGCAGAGCTAAAAGACATGTCTTCCTCTTTCCAGAGTCCACTACAAAGGCAGATAGGAAAGAATTATTTAAAAGGCCATGTGCTAAGATAGTTCTCCAATGTGTTCACAGATCCAGAGGATGCCCATCCAAGTCAGACCGGGTTAGGAACTGGGATGTGACGAGAAGCACTTCCTAAGGGAGGCAGATAGCTAGATCACGGCTGAGCTCAGTCTCAAAAGGTGTGAGCAAAGCTTAGTAGAGTCGATTCCAGGCCATTTCCTCAGCCTGTATGAAGCAGGAAGAGTAAATACTCAAGTATGTCGGTACACAATAGACAAGTTCAGAGGTGGCAGAGATGGCTTTGAGGATCCCAGAAGACAAATTCACATGTCATTCTAAAATGCCAGTTGCAGAGGGGGTGTGGTGATTCACACCTATCATCCAGCATACGGAAGGCTGAAGCAGAAGGCCCATGCGTTCAAGGCCAACCTGGGCTACACAGAGAGATGTTCATTAAAAACAAAAACAAAAACAAAAAAAACCACTGGCACCAAGTTCAAGTTCAGTGACTCACACTTACAAACTAAACTATATGGGAAGCAGAAGTAGGAGGATCTTAGTTGAATCCAGTCCTCGGCACAAGTCATGAGACCCTATCTGAAAAAGGTTAGGGGCTGCCATTTCTGTGATACTTAGCATCTTGAGTATTACGTTGGTGTAGTGATAATCATTTATAATAATAAGTGAAGTTTTTCTTCCACTTCCTAGTTGAGGGTGCGACCGCTGAAAGAGCACCAAAAGAGAACCAAAAAAGGAAGGCAGGATGAATTTGTCCTCTGAGACTTCTAGAACGGGGAATAAACCCAGGAAAATGGAGAGGCATGGGCGGAGGGGCAGGTGGCTGTTTTCAGATTCTAGGAAACAAACATTTTCTCTTGCCATCAACTATCTCCCAGGTGTACATTTCATGACAAATAAGGTATGTCTTTCCTTAGTCAATGCACAGTTCTAAAAAATGGTTAAATACAATCCTCTTCATCAATCCTCGGACCCCTAAAGCGCTGGTTCTAGGATGCCCTGACTTGAAGGCCCTAATCTCAAGGCCTGTGAATTTCAGATCTGCTCGTGTTCACCTGGTCAGTTCTCTCTGATACGCTAAGTAGGACAGGAGGAAAGAGGCAGTTGGGTCACTTTCAGAATGTATTGTTTCTGGAGCCATCTATCACTGGGCTTGGTGCACAGGAGGGCTGGAGCTGAATGAAGTAGGAAAGCACTACCCTTACCTAGCTCTTCTGAACTCCTGTTATCTGGGTGTTGGGGGAAAGAGAGAGAATGACTAGGTGATGGCAGACCATGGCCTTTTCTGGTTTCATGGAGCAAAACAAGGTCAGAATTTGCCCCATCCGTGAAACCTCTTAATAAATCACAGCAGCAGCAGAGAATTTCAATTGGTTCTTTCTCCTTTCTCATCAAGACAAACATTGTGGAAAATAACACTTCCTTTGGTCTTCCTTGTTTTGCGCGTGCCCTGTCATTTGGGGTAATACACTACTAGCAGCCAGCTGAGTGTAAGATGACCCATAAGCGTGGAGTTGGTTGATTGCTGTACTTAGGGTAATCATGGGAGCATTTTGCATTTTCATCCCAGAGCCAGATATTGGAGCATTTCTTACTAGCAATGTCGCTACTGAATTCAAAGACATTAGACTATTACTAATCACATTATTACTATTAGAATGCCAAATCTGCATCCCATTTGAAGTTTAAATCAGGTCATGCTGTGAGCTGTTTTGCTTGTTTTCTGCTTTGTTTGTTTGGGCTTGGCTTGTTTTAGTTTGGTTTGGGTTTTGTTTTCATTTTTTGTCTTTTTTTTTTTGTCTTTTTACATACTCAGGGTTTCACTGTATATATCACCCAGGCTACCCTAGAACTAAAAATCCTCTTGCCTCCACCTCCCAAATGTTGGATTATAAGCATGTATATACCATCATAGCCAGCTTCCTGTTTGTGCATATGACCTGCAGCAAAATTGTCAATCAAGGAAAGATTGATGTGTACATTTTTAGTTCTGATAGGGCTAGTCAGTGCATTCTGTTTCAACACAGAATATTGGGAAAGATGGGAAATGCCACTCATGGCCAAACATGAACATTTATCTGTGTATAGGCCTCCAGAACATTGTCAAGTCAGTATATGGTACTGTCTTGCCAACATACCGAGGTTTAAATGGGAAAAGATTAGGGGTGGCAGAGACATTCATTCAGTCTCATTATGTAAGAACAGACGTATATAGGGCAGGAGGAGGGGAGGGAGGGACAGGAAGAGGGGCCTTTCCAGTATTACATAAGGAAAACAAGGAAGTTTGTCTTGTGTTTAAAGTTCTGCTATCAGTGACATAGATTTTTCTCAAAAAGAAGCACTAAAGATTTTTTTTGTAATCCTGTTGTCAAGTTTTAAGAGAAGTTTCTGAGAAGTCCAAATTGTTTCCACTTGAAGAAATTTGCAATACTGATAAGGGTTGGTAAGGGCCTAGGTGAGTCGATTTTTCTCTCAGTTGGGGATGTGTTGAAGCTGTTTAATCTGAGAGGTGGTTGTAATTGTGGTGTTTCAGAGATTAATTTGGTTTCAGTGAGTATGGAGAGAGGCAGGTATAGCAGTTATCAAAGAAGAGAGCAGAGGTGAGAATGGGAAGATAAATGTCTGGGAGACACTGTGAAGGAAAATCTAAGAGTTGGGAGCACTGTGTCTGTGAGAAAGAGGGAGAAAATGTTTTCCGATCAAGGTAAGAACATCTTCAAGTGGAAATGACAGAGGGTATGACTCTCTGGGGCACTTGTCAATAATCCTGTGCTTAGGAATCTTAAAGATTTTCAAGTGTTCTACAAATGCGAAAAGAGCAAACTAGGCGAAAAAAAATGCAATCAAAATTAAAGACAGATAGATAGCCATCAACTAAGGGCATCCCATCAGTGCAAGGGCAGAAGGTCGCCAAGCGCCTAAGGGAGATGGTCTTTGCCAGCCAGGGTCCTTTGTGAAGAAAGGCCAAAGGGAGCAGAAAAGAATGTGCTGTGTGATGAATTTGGAGCTCTGGGGCAAGACTGGATGAGTGAGACAAAGAACATGAAGTTGATGTTCTATTCAAATTCCCTGGAGCCAAGTGCATTGTAAATTTAAAAAGCTAATAAAAGAAAACTACCTCTCTAATACAGAAGCTGGCCGGGACTAGTTCACAGAGGCTAGGCAACAAGCCAGAGAGTTGTACATAAGCACAGATTATATCCAGCGGCATAGAGACTGGATGGTAAGGTCTCTAGCCCTAAGGTCAGAATATTCCAGAAGACCGTCAGCCTTTTTGATGGTGTATCATTGTCTCCCTCTATTGAGGTAAAGAAGGGTTAGCCTGCCATTTCTCCAAGTACTTATAAGTCACCCTGGATGATTTGTTTTCTCTACTGTTTATCCAGAGTCTCTTGGTTATTTTAATGCATCTTACCCAGCCTGTTTTCTTACCTTTGAGAAAGGTGCTAATTTATCTCCACTCCTGGGCACCAGAAGCTTATGATATCTGTAATCCTAGTTACCCAGGAGGCCAAGATCTGAGCATCATGTTCTAAACCAGCCCTGGCAGAAAAGTCCATGAGACCCTTATCTCCACTTAACCAGAAAAAAATAAAAAAGGAAATGGAGCTGTGGGTCAAGTTTTAGAATGCCAGCTTTGAGTGCAAAAAAAAAAAAAAAGTAAGAGTATAAGTCTTTAAGCTCAAACCCCAGTGTGAGAAGAAAAACAAATCTCCTCTTTCTGTATTCAGGTTGCTTTGGCAATTCATAGCACTCACTGGGCATCCACTGTGAGTTCAGTTTTCACTTATATGGCTTCTCTCCCCAATGCAACTTCTTAGTCTCTTACATCCCCCATCCCCTCATGTACCATAACTTGCAAGGAAAGGTTGTTAAGAAACTTCTGGGTGACAGGTCAGGAAGAAACCCTGAATGCCATAACACTGAATCATTCCTGGACTTCCTCATGAACTCACGTTAACCCTGTTAATGCCTTTACTTAGACTCCACCACGCTTTGGGAGGCACTTATTCAGAAATTCCAGAACTAAAAAACCATTACGCTGGGCCAGAAAGATGTCAGTTTATCCCTGTGTCATCCTAACTACACCACCTCTAGAAGTTATCCATATTTTTTATTTCCCAAAGAACCAAGGGCTAATGGGTTATAGTTCAAGTGCTCAACATCCTGGGCTGTATCTCCCTGTGCTCAGCATCCTGTGATACAAAATGCCTGCCCAGCAGGAAATGGAGCAAGTGGGACACCAATGAAACCTCCAAGCCAAAGGTTGGCGAAATGCTTTCTATGAGAGAAAAGGTGAAGTTTCTGCTTGAGATTGAATGGGACTAGAAAATATAAACCACCAAAAGGGCAGGTCAGTAGCAGCAGCAAGAATGAATCAGCAAGCCGCTGACAGGTAGTATCATATATATAAAGCAAAGCTCTCAACTTTAAATCAGGAACTGTGATTTACCGAAAGGCTAATGGGCCTAGGGTCAAGTACACAGCAGTTCCAAAGATGATGTGTTCATGAAATGCAGTGAGGGCCTGATCAAGTGACTTACCCGCACCATATTTTTATTTTCCCATCTGTAAAGCAGGAGCAAAGGGGACAATGCAGCATAGAACAGTCTTTTATGGAAGAGCATAGAAATACTTTTTGTTTGTTTGTTTGTTTTGGTTTGTGGATGAAACCCAGGACCAGGCACATGCTAAACAAGTACTCTGCCACCATTACTGAACCTCATTTGCAGCTCTTGGGCTTTCACTGTATAGTTCAGGCTGGCCTCAAATTCATGATCCTCCTGCATCAGGCTCTCTGTGCTAGAATTACAGGTATGAGCTACCACTCCCACCAAATTAGCCAGAATGCTAATATTTTTCATGTGACACAACGAGAAGCAGAGCTTGATGCAAGAACGCTTTAAGGTTCTGACTGAACTCTGTAACTCTACTTTGCTGTATAAACAAACCTATGCATGTTTGTTTCTTTAAGAGCAGCAATTTCTTCAAAAATGCAATGATGGCAATAAGCTATGTTGTATTTCTTGCATTTAGGTCATAATCTGCTTAGGGCATTGGGACTGGTGGGGAGGAAAGCTATCTGCTTTGTTTCTTTAGCTCTGCCTTTTATTAGTCCAAACAATGATTCTACTTAGTGATGCATTTGCTTTCTCTCTGTTTCCATCTCTCACTTATCCCTCCTGAGTACCAGTCCCTGCCCCTGGCTAAGTCGCATGGTAGGTTGTCAGACCATGGCAATCAAACCCAGGACCTCATGGATTCTGCCTCTGTTGAATTAAATAATTAATTCATTAATGAGTCAGCTCAATTCTGTCATTGAACCTTTGTTTCCTGCCTTCTTCCTTTCTTCTTTAATTCTCAAAAACCATGACAATACTGTCACTGACTTTACATTTATAACCTTGAATCTCCTAATTGTTAACTGTATTTTTCAGAACAGATTTTTACACCAAATATCATGTAGGTACTGCCTTTTTTACTCTGGCCTCCCATATTGCTTCATATTTCTACCTATTATGATTCTACCTTTGCCCTCCCGGGTAACTCTTATCTTCCTCTAATAATAGCCATTCACTACACATTCTGCTTCTAGGCTTATTTTAAATGAGACATGTCTCCATTATACTGAGAACCTTTTATTGAGGAAACTACCTTACTACCAATCTGAAATCCAACCAGGTTGCCCAGGGAAATCTTGGAATTTCATTGAGAACTTTATGTTTATTTTTCTTTATTCTGTGAGAGATCTCTAGTGCTACTTCAAAGGGAAAAGTAACAAAAATTCAGTATTTTAGCCAAATGTTGTATTTATAGTGTACTTTTTATGAGCAGAAGACAGCGTTTAAAATATTTCTTCACATGTAAGTGACAAGTTCCTCATATTTATGTAAGAAAAAACATAATAAATTTAAGCAAATAAACTTATTAATTTAATCATTACTAAATTATCAAAGAATCTTTAAATGGCAGGAAATATTCCAGCAAAATAAGAAATCGTCATTTAAGAGACCACTTATTCCATCACCACCACCATTTACTCCCATTATAAATTATCAGTCACTGAGAAATAAAAGGTAGTTAGGGGTAAGAGTGTAGGTCAAAGTAGAGCCTAGCATGAACAAGGTCCTGGGTGCAATCCCCAGCATTGCAACAAAAAATAAAGGTGGGTTGGGGAGGAAAGGAAAGAAAGGAAGGAAAGGAAAGGGAAGAATATTTTGGTTAGGCTTATATTAATTTGTTGAAAATGTCCCAAAATACGAAAATCGTATTTCACATATGCAAATAAGTGTGCAAATATATGCTGCTTGAAAAAGTTATAGAGACGCACATTGCACTGTCATAGAGTGTATACGCTGATAAAACTTTAAAAAGTGATACAACAATGAATTAAACCTACTTTGTGGGAAAATAGGAGAAATACTAGGGAATGTAATATCAGCAAACATGTTCCCTTTGAAACAGCAAATTAGATGTGCAGGAGGATTTTGGTCACACTTCAAAGAATAATATGCTGAGATGGAGAGCTACTCTGTTTACTCTTGCTCTCACCGGTGAGGTTTTTCTATGTTAAACAGGCTTTTGATTACTTCAAAGCATGTTTGAAGTCCTCACTCTGCATACCTCGTGCACAAAGACAAATATTCCTCCAAATTTGTGCAGCTGATTCTGCTGTGTCTTGTATTTGTAAGAGAGAAGAACTCAGAGTTCCCTATTTAACACTCCATCCGTGCCTGTTTTATTTAGCTATGACAGTGAAGGTCGTCTGACAAATGTCACCTTCCCAACTGGGGTAGTCACAAACTTGCACGGGGACATGGACAAGGCGATCACAGTGGACATCGAATCATCCAGCAGGGAAGAAGATGTCAGCATCACTTCAAATTTGTCCTCCATTGATTCTTTCTACACCATGGTTCAAGGTAAAAGCATAATTTCAGGTTGATAATTTTTTTGTGTAGGTAGTGGGTTTTAAACTCAGGGCCTGAGTGCTGTCCCTGAGCTCTTCTGCTCAAGGCTAGTGCTATACCACTTGAGCCACAGTGCCACTTCTGGTTTTCAGGTGGTTAACTGGAGATAAGAGTCTCATGCACCTTCCTGCTCAGGCTGGCTTTGAACCAAAATCTTAGGATCTCAGCCTTTTCAGTAGCGAGGATTGCAGGCGTAAGCCACCGGCTCCCAGCTTCAAGTTGATAATTTAAAAAAAAAAAAAAGAGAGAGAAAGAAAGAAAATATTATTACTAGCACCCAAATAAGATGAAGCAAAAAAAGCAAGGCAAAAATCTTAGAGACATGAATAGAATAGTCAAACACCTACGAGTAATACTTATGGAATTATATATTCATATTAAATTCACACAATGTGCCAAATAATATATTAATTGGAAATTAATATATTTTTACATCCCTACCTATTTAATAACAAAAAAAACTAATTCTAACTGTTCGCCTATCATCGGACTTGCGGTAAATCATTGAACACAGTTTTTCAGAACATATCTTTTTTATCATCTGGATTATAGTGCCTTCTGAGTCCATTGCAGTACAGTATTTGAAACATATAATAAAAACATTTATCCCCAATTCAAATACTCATTTAGATAGTATTTAAACCTCTCTTTTTCTCCATGCAGTATATTCAAATTTCTCTGGGGTGAGACCTCCTTCCAAAAACTAATCTTGGAAAAAAAAAATAGTTGTTCATGATGACATTGGCAATTAGGAGATCACAGCTCAGAATAATTACTGTATCTGTGTGAAACTTCTTTGCCTCTTTTTTTTGTAAGCTTTTTCCATCTGGTAGTCTCTATAGTCAGCTAAAAGTGGTATTGCTTGAATGTATTTCTTTTTCCAAAGAAAAGATCATTGGGGAAAGGAAAAGGGATGGGGTGGAGGGGAGGGGGCACTCCAGCTCCTGAAAAACCACATATTTAGCGCTGCACAAGCTACCTACAGCCCATCCATCCCACAGAGGCTGCGCCTTCATTTCGTCAGGCAAATTAGAAAATGATTATCTTTCATTAAAATACATAAGAACTTTTAAGTTCCCAGAAAGTTTGCCGTTGGTATTCAGCTGAACCTGTGACAAGTAGGAAATGCCAGAAATCAAAGCTGTTTTCTCGCTCTGTAAAAGGGCACTATTAATGCTCCTTCTTTGTTTTATACATGGGGTTTCATAATGGTTTTGGAAGATCATCCAAGTGTTTAATCCTTATCAAAGCATTCACATTTTCTGCTTCTCTCTTGTTTGTTGTTGTTGTTGTTGTTGTTTTCAGATCAATTAAGAAACAGCTACCAGATTGGTTACGATGGCTCCCTTAGAATTATCTATGCCAGTGGCCTGGATTCACACTACCAAACGGAGCCCCATGTTCTGGCTGGCACAGCAAACCCCACAGTGGCCAAAAGAAACATGACTCTTCCTGGGGAGAATGGTCAGAATTTGGTGGAATGGAGATTCCGAAAAGAGCAAGCCCAAGGGAGAGTCAATGTCTTTGGCCGAAAACTTAGGGTAAGTAATCTTTGGAGACTGCCCTGTCATTTGTGCTGTGTTGATGGCCTACATCTACACTGTCCATCTACACTGACTGAGTCTACACTCAAGGTGAGTGCTGACAGCCACCCTACAAGCATGAGTGCTGTTAGCCATGAAGCTAATAACATTACACAATGTAAGGCATTTAAATAAAGTCTCCACTGACAAATTTACAAATTGCATCTCTCACAATCCCAAATAGCCAATGCCTAGATGTCAATTAGCGCTCGCTTCACTAATGTTATCTTACTAATCTTAGGCCCTTTCTTCAACTGTTGTGTTAGCAGCAATGGATTCTTAATGTACGAAAAGGACTCAGTAAGAATTGGTTTAAACATTGAATATTTTCCCAGTCATAAACATGTGAATTGAAAGAGACAGGCCGACTATTGAAAAGCAAATTCTTTCTTTGCATTCTCAATATGCTTACAGGATGATTCGGACAACTATCTTCTAAATACAAACCTTCGAACCTAATGCTGCCACTTTGCTTTTAACAGAAAACTTCAGCTTACGTTGTATTTTATGTGAAATGTGGTATTTCTCATTACGCTGGTGTAATTGAGCTTTGCAAAATGTTCTCTGCATTTACTGGTTAGGGTGTGTGTGTGTGTGTGTGTGTGTGTGTGTGTGTGTGTGTGTGTGTGTGTGTGTGTGTGTGTGTGTGTGTGTGTGTGTGTGTGTGTGTGTGTGTGTGTGTGTGTGTGTGTCTGTGTCTGTGTCTGTGTATGTGTCTGTGTCTCTGTGTGTGTGTGTGTGTGTGTGTGTGTGTGTGTATGTGTTGCTTTTACAAGCCAAATATATCTAGAAGGCAAACTTTGATTTATGGTAGCTATTTGATAAAGACAACATAGATTAAATACTGAGACCTAGATTGCAAGAAATCACCTTCAGCCACAACAACTAAACCTGATTCATTCCTGATATTAGCAAACAAATTTTAGCTTATCAAATAAATGTACATAATTCTTTCTCACATTACTTCCTTTGCCACTAAAAAATTAGTAGCAAGGAATGAGAACAAAACAGGGAGTATACCATTAACATCCTTTTCTCCTGCACTCAAGTAGCTAAATTATTATCCTAATAGGCCAGCATTATTTACCTTGTCAATCCTGTAGAATAAGAAACAGCAACTAAACAGTGCTCCCCACTATTTCCAAGAAATAGAAAAAAAAACCAGTGGAGCGAACACAGATTATACCAACTTGCAGCTTCTATTGTGACTCCACACAGTTGCAACACCCATGTTTGGAACTGTGATACACCATCTCTAGACCCTGAACTGTGTGTTCCCCCTTCACCCAGACTCCAGGCTGTGGGAGCCCGGAGGCTCTGGCTCCAGTTTGCCCTGAATCAGTTCTAGCAGGCTGGAGGGAGGTGTCAGGAAGAGGACTGAGAAGGAAACACAGTCTGGAAAGGAGAACAAGAATAAGTAGACAGTCATGTGGTGGGCAGGAAACAATCTCCTGCTTCTACCTCACCAGTCTCATAGAGAGGTGGTCTGTCTCTTGCCAAGTCAACTCCAGCTCCTCCTTTTCCCTCCACCTGCATCCTGATCTGCTGCAGCCACCACTGCTTCTTCCCTGGGCCCTTGCTTCCTTGGCCATTGCACACTGAACTTTTAGTTCACAGTCTTTATCATAGTCAACCCCTCCCCAAGCAGGGACACACACACACACACACACACACACACACACACACACACACACACACGCATTCCCAGACCTAGGCACTCATAGAACACACAAAGAAGCCAGATGTCAGTGGCACACACTACTCAGGAGGCTGAGATCTCTGAGAATCAAAGCCAGTGCAGGCAGAAAAGTCTGTGAGATTGTTACGTCCAACTAACCACCAGAAAGCTAGAGGAAGAGGTGTGGCTTAAGTAGTGGAGCACCAATCACTAGGCTGTTCAAGCCTCAGTACCAGCACACAGAAACACACACACACACACACACACAAACACACACACACACAGATACAAAAGCACTGCTCAGTTTTGTGCTTTTTCTTCTCTAAGACACTAAAGACAACACAGCACTTAACTAGAATAGCAAAAATGTAGGGGCCTAATGGTGAACCAGGCTCTTTTTTTTTTTGCTGAGTAAATCTTAATCAAGCATAGTATGCCTAAATTTTATTTTTCTTGCATGTATTATGATGCCTCTATTATTAGGTAAGCTATCTGTTATCTACATAAGATCACAACATTCAGATCTAGCTATGATATAGATGGCTACATTACAGATGAATAAAATCACCCCTACTCAGCCTCTCTTCACACTGTTGTTACATGAATCAAATGAGACAATGTGAAAGCACTTTGACAATCAAAAGCATGACAATCTATTCCTTCACCCTAACCCGGAGACTCTTAACCACATGTTCAAACATTGGTCATTTCTACCCACATAGCAGAAAGTAGGAAAGAGCTGTTCAGCTTTCTGGGAGGGAAAATGTCAGTAGGAAGAAGGAAGAGAGGAAAACCCTTTGTCCATAGCCAACCACATGATATATCACCTGCTGCCTTTGAAACAAGTTGTATCTCAGAGTATTTTTTTTCCTTCCCCTTTGTAACATTGCTTTTCAAATAACTGGCATAAAAGAAATTATGGAGGAAAGGAGAAAAGAGAGAAAATCCTGGCTGAGGGCTCTGATTCTCTGCCTGCTTCTAAAGGAAAACGGCAACCGTGCACATGGGCCTGGGTGTTACTGTCTCTCTAAAGAGCAGAACCACAATGCCTCAGCAAGAAATTTCCGAAAATACACTGTTTACAGCGGTGTGTGCAGTCACACTGAAAGGAGAGTTCCAGCTGATATCTTTGATTGCTCTCCCAGAGACAATACCAAGTTCACAAGGGAGGATTTCTGACTTTCAAGATAAGATTGGATTGCCAGCTCTGACTGCTAATTCCATTCCACTGTGGATTCCTAGAGAGGAATTCTAGGGAAGAAAGTGATGATAATGAAAGGCTGGTTTGAGGCCCAAAACCTGGAGTCTGCCAAAATTGGGACGAGAAGGTAGCAAGACCCCGAGCCACATGTGACCTGAATTCTCCCCAACAGCCATTTGCTTTCCACCCCTTCCTGAGACAAGCATGTTTTCTCCCACCCCTCAGGATTGCCTAGAAGGAAGTGCCTTTCGTTTTCAAGGTTTTGACCTAAATTTGGCTATGTGCCTGACACTCAAATATTTATTCAGTGAATGAAAGAATGAGGAAAGTCAGCCTTATAACATGATTTTGTTTCATGGCATCTAGAGTTTCCCGGGAGAAGGACTATGTGAATAGCACAGCCCTGTAGCTGTTTGTATGCCACAGACAAAGCTAAAGCTAGGTTTAATAGAAAGATTGGTAGATGATAGATGATAGAAAGATGTATGGATAGATGCTGGGAAGGTGGCTCAGTGGTAGAGCGCTTGCCTTGCATGCCTGAGGCCCTGGGTTCGATTCCTCAGCACCACATAAGCAAAAAGAAAGAAGCCGGAAGTGGCGCTGTGGCTCAAGTGGTAGAGCGCTAGCCTTGAGCTGAAGAGCTGAGGGACAGCGCCCAGGCCCATAGTTTAGGCCCCACAACCGGACCCAAAACAAACAAAAAAAAAGATTGATAGATGATAGAAAGATGTATGGATAGAGTAGATTGAGAGATTGATTGATTCTATTCTCTATCACATCTTTTTTTAATAAGTTTTTTATTGTGAAAATACCGTGCAGAGGGGTTACAATTACATGAGCAAGGTACATTTCTTATCAAGAGTTGTTGCCTCCTCCTTCATTTTTCCCCTACCATCCCTGCCCTTCCATCTCCACGACTACATCCCCACCCCTCACCAAAGTAGTAAAGTTTGTTTTTCAACATAACGACTTGTACATCTCATTGTTGCAATGGGTCCACCTGTATCCCTATTTAAACAATTTGTTTTTTCCCTTCCCCTCCCCAAATTATACCAACATCAAATACAGTGAAAACGGGTTATACCATGGGAGAGAGACATACAAAGCAACAAAAAAATCACCTTACAAGTACATTAGAAACAATAGCAAGAAAGAAAAAAACCACTTGTGTCCTTATCTTGGCTTTATCACATCTTATCTCTTATCTACTATCTCTTACCATAGATCTATGATAGAGAGACTGACAGATAAATAGGTAGATAGTACTTACTGTCTTTCTCTTACAATAATTGGTAAATATTACTATTTTTTATTAGTGTTAAATTTGAGAAGCAGCTATCAATCAGTTACAAAAAAAGAAAACAACTACTGAGCCAGATGCCAATGGCTCACGCCTGTAATCCCAGCTGCTCTAGAGACTGAGATCTGAGGATCAGAGTTCAAAGCCAGCCCAGGCTAGAAGTAGTAAGACTCTTATCTCCAACAAACTACTCAGAAAAAGCCAGAAATGGCACTGTGGCTCAAGTGGTAGAGTGCTAGCCTTGAGCAAAAGCAACTCAGGGGCAGCTCCCAGGCCCTAAGTTCAAGCCCCAGGACTGGCAAAAAGAAAAAAAGAAAAGAAAAACCTGTTATGTCATTCCAGTTACAAAATGTATTCCTATACTTGACCAGAATCAGATGCTTCATGGAAAAAGTGAGTGAATTATTTTAAAAAGAAATTCTCACAGTTTGAAAGCCAAGTGTGTTTGGAGACATATATAAGTATGTTACCATAGTTAAGTCTTCCCAGCCCATCCCATTTGAGTGGTATTTTAACTGAGTGGCCTGGCCTGGAATGAGATCACATGTAGTTAGCACATGACAAATGCGAAGACGCAGAGCAATCTGTAGCAAGTTGAACATCCAACAGAGACCCAAGGGGCTCTTGTTGTTACCAAGGGCACTGGGGAATAAGCCAGCCCTTCTTCACTCCCCATCATGACATTTCAGATAAATGCATAAAACCTGATGTTGGTACTGGCACCTCCTGGGGCAAACTGTTTAAGGTCATTATGCTTTTAATCTTCAAACATTCCAGAAAAAAAAATTACTGCTTTCCCTTCTTGATAGCAAAGGAATGTTGTGATTAATTACCATCATAGACAGGATGATTAAAACTGGAGATCTTTACAGAGGAGTCCACAGTGATCACTTAGCCATATACAGCATTTGGGTTCATTTTTAGATCGCTAGAGATATAGCCATGATCGTGTGTGTGTGTGTGTGTGTGTGTGTGTGTGTGTGTGTGTGTGTGTGTGTATGCAGTACTGAGACTTGAACTCAGGATCCCATGCTTTCTAGGCAAATATTCTATTATGTGAGCCACACATATACACACACATGCTCCTTTTTTTTTTTTTTAGTGTTTTTTAAGATTGCTCAGGTTTTTGACATAGCCAGCCTCAGACCATGACCTTCCTACCTTCACCTCTCAAGCAGTTCAGGATCACATCACACTTATCACGCACTGATATTTTATTTTTCCTGAGACCATGCCTCAAACTCTATATCTGATGCTTTCACTCATTGGCTGGTGCTCTACCACCTGAGCCATACCTCAAACGCTTAATATTTTTATAATTTAAAATACTTATCAAAAGCCTCACTGGGACATGGATATAAAACACTAATATATAAAAGATATACAGGCAAAAGTGGCTCATACCTATAATTCTATACTCAGTAGGTTGAGACCTAAGGATGGAAGCCAACACAGGCAGGAAAGTCCATGAGACTCTTATCTCCAGTTAACCCCCAAAAGGCCAGAAGTGGAGCTGTAGTTCCAGTGGAAGAGCATTAGCCTTAAGCACAAAGGCTCAGGCACAGCTCCCAAGCCCTGAGTTCAAACCTAAAACCAGCATGAAAGAACCTTTTTTGTAATTTTAAAAATAGATGGAAAAGTTGCCATGATTTCTAAAAGTTTAAGATGGCCTAGAGTGCACATACATTTCATCTCTCATAGCTACATTTCATCTCTCCAAAGAAGGAAATCTGAACATGTTTAAGAGGGATACAGAAAAATCATCAGAGAGGTTAATTGTATTACTGAATAATAGTGGCTGATTTTTTGAAACAGAAAGAATAGTTAAAACCTTTCTGGACCTGGTAGAATACACCTGTAGTCTCTGCTACTCAAGAGACTCAGGCAGAGCCTAGGAACCTAGTAGTTTGAGCAACAAAGTGAGATGCTGTCTCAAAACAGCAGCCAGGAACCAGTGGCTCAGTAATCCTGACTACTCAGAGGTGAGATCTAGAGGATTAAGGTTTGAGGCCATCTGAAGCAAAAAAATTCACTGGGTTCTGTCTCTAAATAACCAGTCAAAAGCAGGGCTGGCAGTGTGGATCAAGTAACAAAGTGCCAGCCTAGCAAACTCAAGACCCTGAGTTCAAACCTTAATACTAAATAAAAAGGTTGTGGGGTGGTGGTGGCGGGGGGGGGGGGGGGGGGGAGGGGGAGGTTGTTTAGACTTATTTTCGAAATGGGAGGAGGGGAATCCATCTCCAACACAAAGTCATTACTTCAATACAAGAAAGGCACTGCATACAAAACTTGTCTGGATGAAAAGAAAAGCCACATCTCATAATGCTTCCAGATGCTTCCCTCTGGTGACATATTTGGTGCAGAGACTCACACAGCACCCACACTGATGACATTGTGTGCTTTTCATCTGGAGGAATTGGTGTCACATAGCCATATTAACAAACCAAAGAAGCAAAGCAGAGGTAGTATGACAGTGTCGTGTGAAAAGATGGGGTTCCGCTTTCAGACCTGTCTTTTCACCCTTCTCCCTACAGCAACTAATCACCCAGGATCTGCAGCCCACATAGTGTAGAGACAAAGGAGGCGGAAGGGCTAAAGAAAGCCTAAAGAATTGAAATACAAATTAAAGACAATGCAAAGTAAATGCAAACAGATGGGGCAAAAAGTGAGGGCCCCCATATCCATGGAAAACTCCACAGCCTGTCTTTCATGGTTATTTGTAACCCAGAATAGCCCAAGGAAATAAGAAAAAGGACAAACCCCAACATTTGGTGCTGGGGGTGGGGATTCTTGTATAACACAATGTGAGAAACCCAAGATCCCCGGTGGAACACTGAAAATTGTACAAAACATTTCCTTAAAGCATCAAAAAATATAACCTGAAACACCTGATTCTGCCTGTTATGAAGTTTGTTTTATATCAGCGCCTTCTGCAGCATTAAAATTGTGTGTGTGTGTGTGTGTGTGTGTGTGTGCATGTGCGCACGTGCATGTGTATAGCATTAGGTAGGAGCTTCTTTCCAAAATGCACAAAGCATTCTGCAAACTGAAACTCAGAAAGCTGCAAAAAATTCACACAAGGCAGGGAACAACTAATGTGCATGTGTCTGCATGGGAAATGGAAGCACAAAAAGCACCCAGCAGAATCCCAGAAAAATTACTGACAGACAGAGCCAAAGGGGTCTAGTCCAACCTCCTTATTTACAGATGAATGAAACAGATTCAAAGGGATTAAAAGGCCCAAGGCAAGCTCTTTCTATGCACCCTCAGGTTTGGAGATCAAGATTTTTGACTCCTAGATTCCTCCCTCCAAGACACACACACACACACACACACACACACACACACACACACACTCTCTCTCTCTCTCTCTCTCTCTCTCTCTCTCTCTCTCTCTCTCTCTCTCTCTCTCTCTCTCTCTCTCTCTCTCTCTCTCTCTCTCTCTCCTTTTTCTCCCTAATACATCCCATTTCTACTATGATAAAGTCCCCTCTCTTATCACCTAGATCTGAAAGAAAAACAATGAAAAGTTAAGATCTCCTAATTTCCACCCATGTCTCTTCCCTTTCTAGCTCTTTGTAAGTCATCTCATAGAACATTTTTTCCCCTCCAACATCATTTCTTTTAAGTTCTTGTTATACTTGTCCATGGATTTCGTAGCAACCTCCCTGAACAGCTAATTGGAAAAAATTAAGCTTAAGGAGGATTTTTGTGGAGGATGTGTTTAATATTAACTGTAAAATGCAAAGATGAGTTGTATCGCAGTTTTTTGCACAAATACAACTCATTCATTCCTGGAATCCTTAATCTACTCTCTTTCCCCACCTCCCAGTGCCACCACATTGGCAACCCTATTTCCACTGGGGTTTTGGCAAGGTTAAACCATACTCATACCCTATCCTGTATATCTAAGACTGATTGCTAGAGCTGTACGTTTTGAAGTCTCTAATTAGGCCACAGTCTTGTCAATTAAGGTTTTCCCACTTAATTTTTAACAATCCAAATGTTAATGAGCATGTTAGTACTGGTAAAATACCATCTCCATCAAGGTACTGTAGAAGACCAAAGAATGAACAGGCTATGGTCTCTGCCCTGCAGGACTCACAGGCTACGAACACTATAGACTATTTGTAAAGTAGAATTTAATCAGGGCCATATTTCCACTGCAATTACCAGTGTTGGCTCATGTACGCCTTGGATCACGGACAGATTTTTGTCAGAGATTCGGGACATGGCACATGGCCACCTAGAGAGCCTCTTACAACAACGTGGTACTACATTTGTAAATTAAGTACAACATTCAGGCCAGGGATATGAGAAAGTAAAGGACTTTAAAGTCTGTGCCAGTTACCCACATGTTATCAAAAAAGCATTCTCAAATATTATGACTTCTCAGCCCTGGGCTCAAAGCAATGATCATGTTTGTAACCTCCTGCTATTTAAGCTCATTAATAATTGACAGTAATGTGGGTTCCAACTTCTGCTTAACTGCTCTTCAAAGGGTTAGAGTCACATTTACCACTGTGTTTTATTTAATATAGCCATGATTAATTTACTAAGCAATTATTTTCCAGTGTCTTTC
This sequence comes from Dipodomys merriami, assembly GCF_024711535.1. Lineage (NCBI taxonomy): Eukaryota > Metazoa > Chordata > Mammalia > Rodentia > Heteromyidae > Dipodomys > Dipodomys merriami. The sequence goes on along the minus strand of NW_027202493.1, from coordinate 23,938,735 downwards.
GGGGGAGGAGCTCTGAGTAATTTACATAGGTGTCAGGTTTATCACCTTTAGGTCTTCTGAAGAAAAAAAAAAGAAAACCCTTTAAGGCAAAAACATGGTGGTGGTATTCTCATTCGTTGTTTTGGTTTGCAAGATTTCAGTATAAAAAGGTTTTGTGCAAATGCCAGGCTTTCTGTTCCTAAAAATCTTTTAAAAGAGCAGTTAATCTACTGCCTCACATTTGTACCCAGGAAGGGACTAAATTAATTTGCTGACAAAGAGAATCAATCATCATAAATAACATTTAAACAATACTGGAGACTCTGAAGACTAATAAGTGGCTGGCATTAGAATAACATGATTTATTTGATCGTGTTGTTTATGTGTTAACAGGTTAATGGCAGAAATCTCCTTTCAGTTGACTTTGATCGCACAACAAAGACAGAGAAAATCTATGATGACCACCGTAAATTCCTCCTGAGGATCGCCTATGACACTTCAGGGCACCCGACGCTCTGGCTGCCAAGCAGCAAGCTGATGGCCGTCAATGTCACCTATTCATCCACAGGTCAAATTGCCAGCATCCAGAGAGGAACTACGAGTGAAAAAGTAGATTATGATGGACAGGGGAGGATTGTATCTCGAGTCTTTGCTGATGGTAAAACATGGAGCTACACTTACTTAGAAAAGGTATGTCTGAACACTGACGTTAAAAACAGGGCAGGGATGTTTAACAATTTTTTTTCCAGCCATCCCCAGAACACTACAAGAGGAGGGGGGAAAAAACAGTATCACGTGACTGAGTTCCATTTATTATTCTAAGTATCAATATGGCAGCCACAGCGGTGCAACCCTGATGAATTTCTACATTAGCAAAGTAGTTTTGCCTTAGTTAAGTTCTACTATCTGAGACCCTTTTAAGTGATTTATGCTGTAAACAAACAAGCACTAACATTATCCACCTGCCAAGCTTTATGCGTTGACAACATTCACAAATTAGACCTTGAGCTTGTAAGTCATTTGTAAATAATTTCTGTGCCGGCTCTTTCATTTAAGAAAGAGTCTTACATTAGCACAGTTAAAGCTGTCAGTGTTGCGTTGTTTCTGGCTGAGCTTCAACATAACCATGAAAAAAAGCACATAGGTCCTATTTATGCATTATTAACCAAAAGAGGTTGTTTTCTTAGAAAGTCACATTTCCTGATATATCGTGGCATCTCTCTTTTCTTTTACATGTAATAGATAAACATCATAACTTGGACTTTTTCCCATTTCTGAAAACTGTACACACTGCCAGAAATGAAGATTTAAAATTATCTATATGCAGACAGCTGAGCTATATGATAAGCAGCTTGATGTTTTCCCTGGGATCAAGAGGAATGGGTGAGGAAGAAAAGGAAGAAAATGAAAGAACTATCTCCCTGCAATTCTTTCCTGAAGAGATGGAATTGACCTAAATGGGGGCTGGGATGTAGCTCAGTGGTAGAGCACTTACCTAACATGCATCAGACTCTGGGTTCAATTCCCAGCACACACACAAAAAAAAGATATAATCCATCAAAGAGAATATTCATGGGATGCTTCCTTTGTCTTTGCAACAGAAATGACTCCATTTTGAGGTTTTGTATGTCTCAAATCTTAAAGCCCTCCACTACAAAGTGCACAGCAGCCTAAAGTTATAAACTCAACTCTTAACAGTGTCTGCCTCCACCCTTACATAGATCAGAAGTTACACACAGTAACCTCCATCATCCAAACAAAAATCACGCATGCATCCTTTCTGTGCTTACCTCTGCTCTACCCAACTCCTCCATCTGCACCTAAGCCCCTTCCACAAGAGCCTTCCTTCTAAGAACCAGTTCCAGATGCAGAGCTCGGTTCAGGGCACCACTAACCTTATAGCAGCCTCCAAACTCAAAAGTTTCCAGCAAGGACACCTCTGGCCAGTCTGCCCCCTTGCAAACCTACCTGTCTCCTCTCCTTAGAAGACCCTCACCCCAGAGACAATGGACTGCATCTGATCACTGAGAAAACTCACCACACACTACACATTGAGCTGTGCTGAGAAACCACAAGAATAAGGCCCTACACAAATACCTGTGTGGGAACAAATCTTGCCACCAGAGCAGCCCCAGGTGACTTTTCTAAGTAGAAAAGGAATAGATTGGAACAATTTTCCCAATCCAAACTTGAGTATATTGCAGGTAACAGTAACAGAAATATAAGAACCCAGACTCCAAAAACTAATAGCAGTGTTCCTAACATGGCTGCAAAAGGTTGAGAGGGAGCTAAGGAGTGTGATCATCGATAAGAGCCACCATTACAGAATGATAAAGGCAGTCATCAAGATCACTTTTGTGTATCTGCAAAGATCAGAGAAGCCAATGAGACCTTTGTCATGGTCTCTCCTCAGTCCCAAACTACTCCATTTCAAACTATTCTCTCCAAAACTATTTCATTTCCTTTCTAGGATAGACACGGTAAGCCAAAACTTTCTCATAACAAAACAAGTAATACTTCACTAACAACCATCAAATATCATGGTAAGTGACTGTAACATAACACAGGTAGCGATACATGCAAAAAGATCATGCAGTCTTCCCTTAGAGGGAACAACTCTCAGGGCATTTACTAACACTGATGTGTCAAGCCTTCTATCAGTGTGACAATATGCCAAGATAATGATCAACTTAGAAGAAGGAAAAGTTTGCATTGACTCTCACTTTCAGAGTTTGCAGTCATGGCCCCTTGGCTTTACGGAGGCTCTGTGGTGATACAGAATGCCATTAAAGGGAGCATGTGGAGAAAAAGCAAAAGGGGGAGAAAAGCATCCAGAGTCCCCTTCGGGAGCATGGTCCCAATGCCCTAACTTCCTTCTTAGAGGCCAACATTGAAAGGTTTTACAGCCTCCTAACAGTGCTATACATCAAACCATCAGCATATAGACTTCGGTGGACATTTCAGATACAAACCATAATAACCCACACTTTTTTTTTTAATGCCCTAGATGTGGCCACAGAGCAGATTCTTTAAGAGCCTAAGTTGTAAAAAACATTTTTGAAGATGGTGGGAAATGAAGAGAGCCTTGTTAGTGGGTATTTCCACATCAAAGACAAAGGATTAAGCCCCAGAGACCTTAAGTACCCTCCCAGTTCTTCCATCACTCTGCCTGATCTAACAAGGGGTAGGGAGGAACCACCATTCTCTGCACTATAACTCGGTCTCACCGAAGCCTCCTCAGGGTTCACCTCTCAGGTTGGCCATTTGTCTTTCTGTGGCTGACTGTCAAATAAAGCTTATTTTTATTTGTATGTTTATTTACATCATGATGTAACAACACCAAAGCCTGTGAAGGCCAGCACCATGACTATCACACCAGAGGTCCAAATCTGATTTGGTACCCACAAAAGGAAATATAAAAATGTAGTTTTTTATTTCAGTATAGACATCTGGTAAAGATAGGAATGGAAAAAGTGAGGGGAGGGAGGGTTTGGAGTTGTGACTCAAGTGGTAGAAACCTGCTCAGCTCAAGTAGTAGAAAGCAAGCATAAGCCAAGTGCGGTGGCTCACGCCTGTAATCCTAGCTACTCAGGAGGCTGCGATCTGAGGATCACTGTTCAAAGCCAGCCTGGACAGGAAAGTCCGTGAGACTCTTATCTCTGATAATACACTAGAAAACACACACACACACACACACACACACACACACACACAAATTTGCAGGAAAAAGTCATATCCTTAATTCAGTATTATTCTTTTTTACAGCTCTCATTCACCATGTGACTAATTTAGCAGCGTTTGCTGACATTGATGCTTTATGTACACATTGTCTATTTTTGCCTACTTCATCTCTTCTTCACAAAATATTTCAAATGCTTTGCTCCTCCCTCAAATACACAGGAAATTAAAGCATGATTTGAGTGTCTCTTCAATCAAATGAAGGGGGAGAGCCACCTACTAAATAATTGCTAACTGTGGATAGGATTGCCTTTCCCCTGTGCTATTTTCCCCTTGAAATATTATCTTTAAACAGCTTTGTTCATGCCTGTATTATGAGTTTATCCAAATCCATTGACAATCTGCTGGTTGGCCAAGAATGCCTGGAAAAAAGAATGGGACAATCATGACAAGTAGGACATTATGAATCTTGAGCCACTAATTGCAGAAGCCCTCACAATTAAGCATCCACGCAAATTAGGCAGGGAATCGTTAACAACATGTAAGGTCAAGGATAACTCAATTAAAATGAAAGCCATTTTCTCAGGCAGAATGTTTCTGTGTATTTGTGGTCAGTAAATCTGTGTTTGCTTCTCCCCACTCACAAACACCAGATAACCGTATGTCCTCTCTTGACAGTCCATGGTTCTTCTGCTTCATAGCCAGCGGCAGTACATCTTTGAATATGATATGTGGGACCGCCTATCTGCCATCACCATGCCCAGTGTGGCTCGCCATACCATGCAGACCATCCGGTCCATCGGCTACTACCGCAACATATACAACCCCCCCGAAAGCAATGCCTCCATCATCACTGACTACAACGAGGAAGGGCTGCTTCTGCAAACAGCTTTCCTGGGTACCAGCCGGAGGGTCTTATTCAAGTACAGACGGCAGACCAGGCTCTCAGAAATTTTATATGATAGCACAAGAGTCAGTTTTACCTATGATGAAACAGCGGGAGTTCTAAAAACAGTGAACCTCCAGAGTGATGGCTTTATTTGCACCATTCGGTACAGGCAAATTGGCCCCCTGATTGACAGACAGATTTTCCGCTTTAGTGAAGATGGGATGGTGAATGCCAGATTTGACTACAGTTATGACAACAGCTTTCGAGTGACCAGCATGCAGGGTGTCATCAATGAAACCCCTCTGCCCATTGATCTTTATCAGTTCGACGACATTTCTGGCAAAGTTGAGCAGTTTGGAAAATTTGGAGTGATATATTATGACATTAACCAGATCATTTCCACGGCTGTAATGACTTACACAAAGCACTTTGATGCTCATGGCCGCATCAAGGAAATTCAGTATGAGATATTCAGATCCCTCATGTACTGGATTACAATTCAATATGATAATATGGGTCGGGTAACCAAGAGAGAGATTAAAATAGGACCCTTTGCCAACACTACCAAATATGCTTATGAATATGATGTTGACGGACAGCTCCAAACCGTTTACCTAAATGAAAAGATCATGTGGCGTTACAACTACGACCTGAATGGAAACCTCCATTTATTGAACCCCAGCAACAGCGCACGGTTGACGCCTCTTCGCTATGACCTGCGAGACAGAATCACTCGCCTGGGTGATGTTCAGTATCGGTTGGATGAAGATGGTTTCCTACGTCAAAGAGGCACAGAGATCTTTGAGTACAGCTCCAAGGGGCTTCTGACTCGCGTCTACAGTAAAGGCAGTGGCTGGACTGTGATCTATCGCTATGATGGCCTGGGAAGGCGTGTCTCTACCAAAACTAGTCTAGGGCAGCACCTGCAGTTTTTTTATGCTGATCTAACTTATCCTACGAGGATCACTCACGTCTACAACCATTCGAGTTCAGAAATCACCTCCCTTTATTATGATCTCCAGGGACATCTTTTCGCCATGGAAATCAGTAGCGGGGATGAATTCTACATTGCCTCAGATAACACGGGGACACCACTGGCTGTTTTCAGTAGCAATGGACTTATGCTAAAACAGATTCAGTACACTGCATATGGTGAAATCTATTTTGACTCCAACATTGACTTTCAACTGGTCATTGGATTCCATGGTGGCTTATATGACCCGCTCACCAAATTAATCCACTTTGGAGAAAGAGACTATGACATTTTGGCAGGACGATGGACAACACCTGACATAGAAATCTGGAAAAGAATTGGGAAAGACCCAGCTCCTTTTAACCTGTATATGTTCAGGAATAATAACCCTGCAAGCAAGATCCACGATGTGAAAGACTACATCACAGGTAAACCTCTTGTATTTCTAAGTGCTAAATTACTGTAATCATTAGATGAATACACAAAGTCACTAGAATTGAACTGTTAAATGCAGTCATTTCTCTGAGCATTCTTAAACCACAAAGGGAAAAAGGAAACATAGTCACTTCTACACATTGCCTGCCAGTTGCCCAAGACCACTGTTTTTTTAAAATGACTTCTAATCTAGTCCTTTAAGAAAGAGAATTTATAGGGAGAAACAGAAAACAGTATACACAGAGTCCAAAAGTAGGAGCTCCAACCTCAATATCTCTCCTACAAGTTGTATGGGTTTATAGGCAACAGAACTTCTTTTGGGTCCAATTGCTGTATTGGTTACTTTTCAGTTACTGAAAGGTTTAAAAAAAAACTTGAATCATCAAATAATCATTTTATAAAGAGGAAAAGTATATTTTGGCTCAGTTTGCATGTGAAGTAGACCCCAGTGCTTTGGGGTTTGCGTCAAGGCAGCACGTTACAGGAAAAACACATGACAGAGAAAAGCTGTTCATTTTATCAGCCAGGAAGCAAAAAGGAAAGAGAACTAGATCGAGGTTCCTCAATCTCCTTCGAGGGCATGCCCCCAATGACCTAAAGACCTTCCGCAAGATCATACCTTTCAATGGTTCCATTACCATCCAATAGTACCACTCTGAGCACCAAGCCTTTAACACAGGAGCATTTAGGAGATAATCCAACTTCTCAGCTATAGCAGTTATCCTAACTGTAAAGTGTGGCAATACTCTATGGCATGGAATTCTGCATTAAATAGTAACTACTTTATAAATGTGTAATGAGGTGTTTACCCCACATACACACACACAGCCATCACCTCACCTAGAGACAATAATGGAGCAATTTCTCCATCAGTTCCTGAGTTCAGTGATCATGTTTCTGGTCTGTCTTTTTACACTACTGCCTTCATGGCCATTTAGCACAATTGTTGTCTGATAACACTACTGAATACACACCTGATTTCTCACCCAGATGAGGCAATTTTCAAGCTACAGATTCAGCATATGTGCGTGCTACTCTGTTCGTTTTGTAGGATTTAAAACCTCAGATCCCACTTCTGCAACCACAGAATGACCAGGATTTAAAACAAAGACAGGTCCTCACAGGCACTTCTGTTGTTCCCTTTCGTGAGCAGACTCTTTCCCCCTCTCCAACAATTCTAAATCCTCCTGCTTTCAACCATTGTTCCTGACTTATACTGATGTAACCTTTTACCACATTTGTATCTCCCAGAGGAAGGGTCATTTCTGTCTTCTTCGTTTGGTTCTGAAGGTTTTCTTCTTCGTTTTTGGCTTGTGTTTAATACTCATTCAGGCTGCCTCTTTTCTAGCTCAATGTTTGAGGCATACTCAGATGACAGATGTCTCCTTCAGTTCGCAGGACAATTCTTAAAGTACTGCCCCCTGTCCTTGTTACATCTGCTTCATACCTTTCCAGAATGCTTCAGGCTTTCCCTCCCTCTCCCCCATGTGAACCAACCTCCCTTCTTCCAGCATCTTGATTCAACAAGACCTTCAATTTTTTACCTATATTCAACAACATTTATTTTCATTTATTTTTTTTCAATGCATATCTGCATTCAGAGTCCTTAAGCAGACATTGCTCAAAGTATTGCCCTCAAGTCTTCAACACTTGAGAGAAAAAAAATTTCCCCAAAATCTAAGGCTTCATCTTGTATTTTCTTTTTTTTGGGGGGGTGGGGGGGTCCGGTCGTGGAGCCTGAACTCTGGGCCTGGGCGCTGTCCTTTAGCTCTTCAGCTCAAGGCTAGCGCTCTACCACTTGAGCCACAGCGCCACTTCCGGCTTTTTTCTTTTTGTTTATGTGGTGCTGAGGAATCAAACCCAGGGCCTCAGACATGCAAGGCAAGCACTCTACCACTGAGCCACCTTCCCAGCCCTCATCTTGTATTTTCTTATGTAAGCTTATATCCAGTCTCAAAAAGAAACAAATCTAAGTAATCCTTTCCAGCCTATCCTATGTGAACCACATGCGGATTTATATCTCCCCACCATCCTATTTAAGAGAGAGAATACCACTAGGTTGTAGCCATATGATGCCTGGACAAAGGACCTGCCAGCCTGGCAAAGGGGTGAGAGTTTGTGCCCTAGAGAAGGAAATAGGAAGCAAATGGCTCTCCATCATTCTGACAAGCAGTTTACCACTGGTTATTTAAAGGGTGTTGACAGGGACTGACTGAAGGGCTGGACAGCCCACAGTTCCTGAATGCATCCTCTCCTAGCAACGTGGACGGCAGGGAATGCCGGAGCAGCATTTTCTGAAAAACATCAAAAGAGAGATGGAACAGCATAAAATATATTAGGTGAAATGCAATTTCAAATTTTCCAGCAATGTGCTTAATATATAAAATAATCTACACCCAACTGTACTCATAAAGCTGCAAGCCTGCTGAGTAGTTCTATAACATTATAACCTCCAGAATAGAATAAAAGCCTTATTTGGAGCTTAATGGCTTTCAGAGTCACGTGGCAATATTTTAAAATACTATTTTAAAGCTTTCCAGGTTCTCTCCCCAAAAGTTTCTCTCCACCTGTGCACAGTGAGCCTTTGAAGTCAGAAGTGATGGTAATCAGAGCTTCTGAGCCCTTAGCCCGTCTTGTCAGCCTTTCACACTAAGAATCAAATGCTCATTTTCGTACTCTCAATTTAGGGTTTACATGAATAGAAAATGAGTTGTGAAATCCTATCTTTGAGCACTCACTTCTGCTAACACACAAGTTCTACTTAATACCAATCTTCACTAACTACAAAACAACTTCCGTTGGTTGTCTACAACTATGTCTAGGATGTTCTGCATTTGTATTGTATCCCTGTATTCCACAAGTACTGTATCCCTGTATCCCACAAGTTCTTGTGTCAGTTTATCCAGTCTGAGGAACTATCAGTCTCCATTTGCTACAGCATTTACACAAATTCCACCCTTGAGGTTATTGTTTCTTCTAACATTACAGGTTTGAAATGGAAGGAGGAAGATTATTTGTGAAATGGGAGTGGGGCTAAGGCTAAGGATTTACATATTGGAGAGCACAAAACAAACTGTAACACCTTTCATTTTGAACTTTCTTGTCCTAGATGTTAACAGCTGGCTGGTGACATTTGGCTTCCATCTGCACAATGCTATTCCTGGATTCCCCGTGCCCAAATTTGATCTCACAGAACCTTCTTACGAACTTGTGAAGAGTCAGCAGTGGGATGATGTGCCGGTAAGAAACAAAAGGCAAAACTATGGAAAAGTGATAAGAGTCTTGTTCAGCCACCTTTTATCAAACTACTCTTGTCAATACTGTACCAAAGACAATTTTCCTTTTCTCTTTCCTTCATTTTACCTTTCTGGGGGAAGGAAAACCAACACTTCCTGTATGTTTCTGTTCGGCAAACCAAGGGTCTGTTAAACAGGTTTAAATCTGTTTTTAGCAATGCTAATAAAAACATAGAAAGGCATTATCCAAAGGTAATAAAATGCAGCAGCTCATTTTTTAGTGCTAGGTTTCTACAGAGAACCCCATGAAGGTACATTTATGACAGTAGAGACCTGCAGGCAGAGAGATAATAAACAGGAGAGCAGGAGATTCGTATTACAAATTAGCAGCCCACAAACAGGCCATAGAGTTCAGCTTCTCTAAAAATATTAACAATGTTTCATGGGGAGGGGGGGAATGTCCTCTGGTAAAACTCTACCTACAACCAAGTGTTTATGGAATTTTCCTGGAAATAACAGACCAGGGGCCTGTACCTATTGGGGGAAACAAGAGACAAACGGAATATTGCAAAGTCAAAGCTGCCATGTAAGAAAGGGGCACTTTAAATTTCCATCATTCAGAGATCAGAACGGTATGCACAACAAAACAGAAGGTTTTTCTGGCTTAAAGCAAGAATAATTAGAGATCCAAAAACTAGGTTACCCATAATGATAAGGAGAAAAGTACAGAGTTACCTAGAGAGATTAATCCCCCCTGCTTGAGCAATTTCCTATAACTCCAACAAATACAAAGAGAAAAATAACCATGAGGAAAACACACAATGTATACCAAAAAAAAGCGCAGATACAGATTGCCTGGTACAGCTTTCATATTTAATGTAACATGTTTTTCAGATGTCATCCTTATCTTTCAGAAGAAAAACCCACCAAATTTCTCGTGTCTGGGAGCCATTTAAATGTTTCTACTCATAAATACACCTACAATGATAAAAGGCCATGAAGACATACTGAAGTTCCCTCGCACACTTGAACATGCACATCCTAATTGCGTGTGTCTTTCCAGCATGGCTGAAAACACTTAAATCTAACAATACAAATAGACTTGGATACATCCCCTCCCCCGCAAGGCACCTTTTAGTATGATTCAAGTTCTCTATCAAGAGAAATGTTCAGAAAAAAAAAAAAAAAGACAAGTTAGGGAATCCCCGGCAAGGACACTGAGCCTGTCCCAAGTGAAGAAAAACAAATGCTTCTCTCTGTGCTGTAAATGAAACAGATGTTTCCATTTGGGGAAACACTGGCCTGACAAACATCTGCTCTACAAAATGGCTGCGTTAAGATGCCCCCAATTTAAAACGTTTGCCAAACGGAGATAGTCCAGGATCCCTCAACTTTCTAAAACATCCTTGTCATTAGGAACGAATACAGCTGCCCCGAGCTCCACTCCGCCCTATGCATTTCACTCCTGCGATCTTCTGAAAAACTGTCTACCAGGAGATTAGGCAGGGTGGACTTACACTAGAGCACGAGCATTTCAAAGCATATACAAAGTACAGCCCCAGCCTTTCCAACCCCTCTGTTGCATCCCGTGCTGTCTCTTCCTTGACGCCTTCCTTAGAGAAAGCTGCTGCCAGGGAAGGCTGGGTTTCCGACGCCCCAGCGGGCTTTAAAAGGAGCATGGAGGAGTTGCAGGAGGAAAGCTAAAGGCATATATATGTGGCCCACATTAGAAACTTACACACGCACACTAGTTCCATAACAGAGTTCCTTGAACCACTTGCAAATACATCCCCACCAGGAAGACACGTTGAGGGAAGAGGATGGGTTGTGTTGTTTTGTTGTTACTGAAACGCTTTTACTGCTATTATGAAGGTGATATGCTGTGGTGGTTTTAATGGCCGCCTGGGCCTCCTCCTCCATCCCCGGGCCTCCTCCTCCTCCACCATCCCCGGGCCTCCTCCTCCACCCTCAGGCCTCCTCCTCCACCATCCCCGGGCCTCCTCCTCCACCCTCAGGCCTCCTCCTCCACCATCCCCGGGCCTCCTCCACCTCCACCCCCGGGCCTCCTCCTCCTCCACCCCTGGGCCTCCTCCTCCTCCTCCACCCCCGGGCCTCCTCCTCCTCCACCCCCGGGCCTCCTCCTCCTCCACCCCCGGGCCTCCTCCTCCTCCACCCCCGGGCCTCCTCCTCCATCCCCGGGCCTCCTCCTCCTCCACCCCCGGGCCTCCTCCTCCTCCTCCACCCCCGGGCCTCCTCCTCCTCCTCCTCCACCCCCGGGCCTCCTCCTCCTCCTCCTCCACCCCGGGGCCTCCTCCTCCTCCTCCACCCCCGGGCCTCTCCTTCTGGCGCCGGCCGGGGACGGCCTCGTTCGGGAAGCCTGGCTTTCCGGCAATCGGACGTTGTCCCTCTTTCAACCATCCCCCCCCCGTGTTGTGTTTTCGCCTTTCAGCCCATTTTCGGGGTGCAGCAGCAAGTGGCCCGGCAAGCCAAGGCCTTCCTGTCGCTGGGGAGGATGGCGGAGGTGCAGGTGCGGCGCAGGGGCGGTGGCGCGCCGTCCTGGCTGTGGTTCGCCACCGTCAAGTCGCTCATCGGCAAGGGCGTCATGCTGGCCGTGAGCCAGGGCCGCGTGCAGACCAACGTGCTCAACATCGCCAACGAGGACTGCATCAAGGTGGCGGCCGTGCTCAACAACGCCTTCTACCTGGAGAACCTGCACTTCACCATCGAGGGCAAGGACACGCACTACTTCATCAAGACCACCACGCCCGAGAGCGACCTGGGCACGCTGCGGCTGACGAGCGGCCGCAAGGCGCTGGAGAACGGCATCAACGTGACCGTGTCGCAGTCCACCACGGTGGTCAACGGCAGGACTCGCAGGTTCGCCGACGTGGAGATGCAGTTCGGCGCGCTGGCGCTGCACGTGCGCTACGGCATGACGCTGGACGAGGAGAAGGCGCGTATCCTGGAGCAGGCGCGGCAGCGCGCGCTCTCGCGGGCCTGGGCGCGCGAGCAGCAGCGCGTGCGCGACGGCGAGGAGGGCGCGCGCCTGTGGACGGAGGGCGAGAAGCGGCAGCTGCTGAGCGCCGGCAAGGTGCAGGGCTACGACGGGTACTACGTACTCTCGGTGGAGCAGTACCCCGAGCTGGCCGACAGCGCCAACAACATCCAGTTCCTCCGGCAAAGCGAGATCGGCAAGAGGTAACCCCTGCGCCTGCGCGCGCCGGGCTGCGGCGGGGACCCCCGCCCCCCCACCCCCCCAAGGGGACCAAACCGGTTCTGCTGCAGTTTCCCTTGAGCCTAAACCACGCCCCCTTTGCTCAGATTTGATTTGGGGGTGGGGGTTGTTTTTGTTCTTTTTTGGGAGGGGGGTTGTTTTTCTGTAGCACAAATCCGAATGGGACTCTCGGAACACAGAAGAGCCTTCAGGAGACTGACACTGCTATTAACTATATAAATAGATGTGTATCTATACAGACATGCGCGCGCGCACACACACACACACACACACACACACACACACACACACAGGACAAAGACAACTTTTCTTTCTTTTTCTGAATGACCTTAAAGGTGATCGGCTTTAAAGATAATATGTTTACATAGGCGTCGCGCTGCACTCAAGTTGGACTGAAAGTATTCCAAGGGGGAAAAAATCATCATCATCATCATCATACAAGGAAGGATAAAGAGGCCTCCACATTGTGCTCTGGGCCCCTCTGAGGCACTGTAATTAACAAAGGTTCAAAACAACAACAGTGGCAGACAGTGTTTCCCAATAGTACCGAATGGTCGACCTGTGCTTACAGGAAAATAGTCTTTCTGCATAGGGTGTGATAGATAGATATATAGATTATATATATATATATATATATACATATATATATATATGTTCATTTTAAATGTGGGGCAAAGTTACTGTTGATAAACAAACAACCCAACTGCTTCCCTGTGCTGCATTGTAAAAGGACAACGGCACAAACGACTTGTGTTTCAGCGGGGATTTAATCATGGGTTTTACAATACTAATGTGGTTTGCCTTGGGAAAACACACACACACACACACACACACACACACACACAAAACTGGCGAATAGAATCCTTGTCACTGATAAGCAAAGGAAACCCTGATTTTTTTGTAAATTATGTGAGACAAGTTGTTTATGGATTTTTATATGAATTACAATTTACTGTACATCAAATATTAGTCTCAGAGGAGTTAATTTATGTAAAGTGTTTAAAAAGTTTATACTTAAAAATAAAACGATAAAAACATGTGAACTGTGTGCTTTTTTTAAAAAAAAAGGGATTGCACCTTTTGTTATCTGTTATAGCTGTACAGTATAACTTATTATATTGTAGAGATATAACAACTTATGCCTATAATGTCCAGAAGTGTTCATATTTTTGTATTAGGTTGAAAATAAAATGTGCAAATTTCTATCACTAGACAATAGGACAGTGAAATCCTAAATAGGTGGTGAAACAACTCCCCCTTCTCTTCCTTCTCCTTCATCAAGCCAGTGTCCTGGACCATTGTCAACTAAGAGGCACCCTAGATAACCGAGGCTGGAGGAATGTAATGGAAGATGGGGGGGAGATAAGGAGGAGGGGTTCTCTGGCCCTCTCTTAGCCCTAGAAGTCAGTGGGGAGTTGACATAATGAACCACAGGGTTTTACTGTTATATTATTCTTCCCTGATGGAGGAAAGAGACTGCATCAGATGCTCGGGAAATGTTTGCCGGAAGGAAAGGATCTGATGTCATGGTGACCGTTAAATGTTGGTTGAAAGATCTAGAAAAGATAGACGAAACCCAGCAATGGTGAGCAAGCCAGAGAAGCCAATCAGAATCACTTTGCTGGTCTTGGATTTGGACCCTCCAACCAGAAAGAAAGACCAAAATAAAGGGGGTGGGGGAGAGGGACCCAGAAGCTCCTGTAGCCCAATAACCCAATCAATCGTCTTGGGTAGGGGCTGTCTAGCATGGCGGCCTGGGCTCATCCCAGAGAAGCCAGAGGCGGTAGCCCCAGCAGAAGGAAACTGACAGCACCTCCTGCCAGCTCACATGCCGGGCCACCAGGCTGCCCTCTGCACTGTGTGCCAGCCCAGCCCGCTCTGACAAGTCTTTTCGTGAGCACTAAATTCAGCCACAAAAAAATATTTTTAGAAAACCTTCCTCTGTTCATTGAGCTATAGTACACACTGTTTTCCTCTATGTATAATGGTGATAAAATATAGCAACATGTGAACATAGTGAACATGTCGTAAATATAAAGGTTCAAGTGATGTATTGAAAATAATTTTCTAACTGCTTTGTATGTATCACATACTCTAAATTGCACAGTAGGCGTGTTTATTAAACAGATTGGATGGGAAAGCTTCAAAATAGCTACTGACTTTACAGTATCAGTGCTATTCCTGTCTTTGTGTATTTGGTAGAGCATACCGAAGTAATTAATCTTCTAATGAATGCTGATATTTTATTAGAATGAAAGCACAGATTAGCATTAATATTTTTTATCCTGGAAATCCTTTGGCAAGTATTATGAAGCCCAAATTTAGAAAACGATGAGATTTCAAACCACATAAACATGGCTCTGTTTTACATTTTTATTTTCTAACTGTTAACTTAGGTATTTACAGTTCTGTCCGATTGAACTTGTGCAGGACTGTATTTAGCATGCTGTAAGTATTTTGGGGTGAAATAGGCTCTGAGTCTAAATTCTCAAGAAATGTCACTGACCATGAAAAGCTTGTACCACGTGACAGAAGTAAAATTATAGTCTTAACCTCTTCTCGACATGGACTGGTCTTTACAGGGGCACCGAAAAATGACAGATTTGGAGAATCTCCTGGTGCTTATTTTAGATGAAGTCAAATCTACCCAATTAGTGTCTTGTTAGTAGGTATAATGAGCCTATTTCTTTCTAAAAAGGCTTGTGAACTGGACATGCTTTTACAAGAAATAGTGACCTTGGGGAATATGTAAACAAAAGATCTTTTTCTAAGAGTTGGGAGGGTGGGGGTAGGGGACTGTATAATGAAAAGAATTAGCTTACAAAAAAAAAAAGAAATTGATATTCAAAGTATTTTAGGCAAAGCCAGTCAAAATGCTTTCATGATATTTTGAGATGTAAATTTTGTCTGATTTGTATTGTTCTTTTCATTTGCCTTCTTAACTTTATATGTGACCTGAATTTTCCATAACTTGATGACTATAGATTGCATCTAGGCATTCCAATAAAAGCCAACCCAATGTGTGTGTGTTTATATATTTTTTCAAATCTTGGACTAACCTGTATTGCTTTTGTGTTTTAACACAGAACGCGTGCGCACGCGTGCGTGCACGCGCACACACACACACACACACACACACACACACACACACTTCTTGGGGTATTGATTCGGTTGCAACCCAGTTGGTATTATCTTTGGCTTTATTATTTTTTGTTTTGTCTACTGGCCAGAATGGCAGCTCAAGTCTGTGCACTTCACAAAACACTCTTTCCTGGCCTACTTTAGAAAAATCTTAAATACACTCCTACAAAGACACTCTCACTGTAAAGAATTTTTTTTAAATCACCCATTACTACTGGAAAGCAGGTCTCATTCCTGTGATCCTGGCAATAAGTGTGCTTAATTAAAACACTTGATTAGAATAATCAGTTTGGGCCTGGTAGGCTCGCAGCCTCCTGGAGTTGTCTAAATGTACATATATACATATAGACCGGCTGATTAGGGCATGCTTCCTTCAGTAGTTCCAAGATAGCAGGCCAGGGCTTTGATGTTAGCTGGAAACTTCAGACTTCACCACACTTAACTTTGTAAGTTACACTCACAACTTGGTAATGTATGAGTCCAGCTGCAATCAGGTCATTCCACTTGGCAAACTGATTAGTTTCTAGGAGTTAAAAGAGTTGAATATGCTCCGAAAAGGGGAGTGGAGAAGAACACAGGTAAATGACTATTCTTGCTCTGTACAACGCCTTCCTGAAAAGGAATGTCTGGAGAAATGCAAAACCGACTGTAAATAACGCTGAGAGAATAAATTTCTAGGTAGAGGACAGCTGCTGCCACATCCTCTGAGTTTTGGGGTGACATTTGTGCATTTACATTCCTCTCACATGCCCGAAGAATTGCACGGAGTTCTAACCACCCAACCTGAACAAATGAACGTCTGAATAGAAAAACCTTAAATCGAGCCCTGAAACACTTTAAGAAAAAGAGACGATTCTGCCTATCCATGCTCACACATCCACTTATTTGCCATCTTTTCTGTCTATTGTCCTGGCCAGATGCAGCTATTTCTCTCACCTGCTAAACAGCAAATCTTCTGACTTAGGTGCTTTTAACAGAAAAGAATCCGAAAGGGGAAGTCAGGAGACGCTGATCCACATTATATTCTGCCTCGCCAGTGCTCACAGAGCCTCACTAGCTGTAGTACAGAGGACAAGGCCCAGCTAAGCTGAGATGGTCACCACTCAACTCAGGTAGGATGAGATGATACTGGATCTCAACAAGTGGAAGAAGTCTGCATGCCCTGGGCAGCCTTGAAGAGCAACGTAGCATAGATACCCACCCTACCTTCCTACAGAGAAATGATCTAAGTCCAGCAACCCAGCCCTTGATATGCAACAAAATCTCGAAGGTGAGGTTCAAGAGAGGGAGAGAAATTTGAGTGCCTGGTCTTAAAACCAAGGGAAGCATAGATCTCCAATTAGCTGCTAGACTTCACTACATCACACAGTGTACTGATAATGCTCCCCCAGGAAGATTCTAGAAACATTACTCATCACTCCTACTTGCATGCAACACTGATTTTTTTTCCCAAGGCTTCCATGGTTACAGTCATGGTGTGTTTGGTTTTTTTATGTTTTGTTTTTGCTTTTGTGCCGGTCTGGGGCTTTGAACTCAGGACCTGGGCACTGCCCCCTTAGCTTTTTCACTCGATCTTCATGATCTACCACTTGAGCCACAGTTCTTATTTCCAGATTTGTGGTAGTTAATTGGACTTTCCTGCCCAGGCTGGCTTTGAACCGCAGTACTCAGATCTCAACTGCATGATGTGTTTTGTCATATAAAGTTGCTCCTAACCCACTAACAAAACGTGTTAAGCTTCCTTTGCCCCTGATATTTCTAGCTTCTCAGCCCATCGCCTATTGTAGAGTAGAAAGGGTGCCTTGAAATATAAATGATTATGTTAATTATGATTTCTAAAATAAAAACCACTGGCTGTGCACCCAGATTCTCCAGAAGTTATTCATTTGGATTGAGTCATCCTATTGAGCCTAGGAAAAAAATTAAAATTCATTACTTAAAAGACATTATTACCCATTTTAGCCACAGCATTAAGCTAGAGTACCACAGTGGTATGGCTGAACCATTGGAATTTCTGCCTTCTAATTTAAGCCATCTAATGAATCTCCTTTCTGGCCAGAGCTCTGACTTGCTACCCACTACTTCTGCAAGCAATGGTCTCTTGATGTCAGTTAATTACTAATCACTTTTAGGTAAATTGAGTAAACCTTTTCATTTATGAACTGACTTAAAATTCTGCCAGGGAGGAATATAAGATTCCTAGAGCCTGCCCTGTGTAGACAGAATTTACTATAAACTGATTCTAAGCCTACAGTCACATCATTATTCAGTTTAGAGTTAATGGGTTCCACAAAGCAAATTTAATAAATCCTTCTGGGATCTAAGCTGAGGAAAATTAAAATTAGAAGCATAAATTGTGACTTCTAGGGCAAGAGAGTGGCTTGGTTACAGTCTTCCTGCTTAGAAGGTGAATTGTGAGCGGGGCTTTCGCAGGCCCCAGCCATAGGCATCCAGCCTGCATTAAGAAGGGAAATCACATTCTTTTACACGTGTGCAGACACTTCCCTCCACAGTGGCTATTTCTACATGACATCACCCACTGCCTAGAACTGACAGGATTTACAAGTGGTCCGCTGGGTCAAAAGGAAGTCTTTAAAAATTTCACAAGTTAACTTTATCCATGGGAGGGGCGCATAAGTGCCCAAGGAGTTAAAATGACAAGTTCTCTGACATGACTACAAGGCTGGAAATGGAGCTGCTCAGAGGACGCTTCCTGACCATTCTCTTCCACGTAGGCTTCTTAGCACAGTGATTAATGAAAGTGTGAGTGGAGATTACTCCCCTGTCCAAAATGACCCCTCCAACGATGAATAATAGAGCTCTGTGTGTGTGTGTGTGTGTGTGTGTGTGTGTGTGTGCGCTAAAGAATAGTCTTCAAAATGCAACCTTAGCATTCCTCTCCTCTCTCCTCCCCTCTTCCTTCTCTCTTCTCTTCTCTCTCTCTCCCTCTCCCCTTTCACTTCTCATTTCTCCCTTTCCTCTTCTGCTCCTTTCCTCCTCCTCTTCTTCCTCCTCCTTTCTCCTTCTCCTTCCTCATTCTCCTTCCCCATCACCACCTCCTCCTCCCTCTCTCTCCCTTTCTTTTTCTGGACTTACCCTGACAGAAGCTATCTAAATTACAACCAATCAGATAGGATCTACCCATGTAGTCTTCTGAGACTTAAGAAAACGGTAACAATCCTGTGGTAGACCAGATGGACGTTTAACTCACTCCACGTTGAGTCATAGAGAATTAGAGTTTCTCGGGTCTAAGTTATCGACCAAAGGTTATAAAGATGCCGCTTTTAACTCTCACTTCAGCTATGACATTATTTCCCAGCTCAAGCCTGGGGTTGATGCTTCAGTCTCAAGCATGGATGTGGGCACTGCAGAGCACATAGAGATGACAGGGCTGGAGAGCCACGGTCACAGCTGCCCTAATACTCCACGGAGACACCCTGTGGGAGGTAGTATCTTTCTCAAAGTCCCTCCCCCATTCCTCCTTGACTTCCCCTTCGGTTTTCAGGACCTGGCTACCTGTGAGAGGGAGAGACTGTCCCAACATCTGGTGGCACAGTGGCTGAGACTCCACCGGGAGGCCTGGGCCCCCAAGCTGGTCCTCAGACCAGCCTAGCCTAGAACACTTTCAGGAAATGCTCTAGCGCCCCCTGGTGATGGGTGCCTGTGGTGAGCACAGTGGTGGACAGTAAAGCTGCAGCTTCAGACCAGAAACAAACTATCACTGCAGGTCATCCTTAACACCTTCCGCTGTTGGGCCAATGCAAATGATCCCCTATTTCCCAATCTCTGCTCTGCCCACAGAGTTTCACACATAAAGCGATTGCTTCTGCTTCATGCTCCACCTCACTGAGGCCTGGTCTTGCAAAAATCACTCCCCTAAGATTCCCCTTCCCGTCAAGCAGAAAGTCTGTCAAGCAATGTTCCTCTCGCTTGGCAGATCAAAATAAGGCCCTTCCTCCCTGGAGTTGTCCGCAGGCTATTTGAGTTCTGCAGCCCCCCGAAAAACAATGATTTCTGAACTACCACATTGTTTGCCTTCTACTTTTCATGTTAACAGTCCTGTCGCTGGGAAGACTTTCCCAGAAGGACAGATCATTTAAATTCAGTGTGGCGTTTTTATTTCTGCACAAGTTAGGCTCTCACAGAAAGTGCTAGAATGACAGCCTGGAAAAAGCAGACTCCCTCCTGATTTCCTACCACTCCCTGTCCTCCTCACCACCACCACCACCAGAGTGACATCCAATCTCCCTCCGCTGCCAGCAGCAGGTAAAATTGGGTTTCCAACCTTTGCCTCTTACGGAGAAGCTAATAGATGCTAATTTTAAGTGGCAGCCTGCACCAAAGTCCTGTCTTCCGAAACTCCCTTGGGTACAGACTACTGGCATTGTCTGTAGTCCTGTGGTGACTCAATAAATAGGCCTGTATTTCTACCCAGGTTCTCATTGAGGTGAGAGAGGAGATCAACAAAGGCATCAGGAGGTGGAAAACATCAGATAAAAGGCAGGCTGCGGGGAGGGTAGAGCCTCATGGGAAAACCCAAATGGTTCTCTAACGATACCAGAGTAGTTGGATGTCTTGCCTTTAGCTGCTGGCACCACTGGCCCAGGCTGCTGTTCCCCTACCTCACCCCGTTCATTTTTCTCAATTCACCAGGAATGTATTCTCACAGGCAACCTGGGAGCTAGAATGATGGAGAGAGAAGGGTTCAATGTGAAATCCACCCCCCCCCCCACACACACACCCCAAGAACCACAGGGAACCAATGGCCACAAGGAGAAATGTTGCACCATTCTCTCTAAGACTCTGGGTTTCCCTTATACTTCAGACAGTGGTGGCTTGTCCTTGGCTGAAATTGTTTCCTCCTCTTGCCTCTATCAAGGGACAAAGTAGTTGGGGGGAGAGGGGAGGGAGGTGAGAGGAGGGACTAAGCCCCTCCTTCCTGCTCAGGTTGGTAGCTCCTTGGCAAACCAGCCTTCAAAGGCAAGTTGGTGCCTCTTAAGTGCAGGTTGGCAGCGGTCCAGATTCCAAGCCCGTGTCATGTTGTAAATCTGCTCTCAGTTTGAGTTCTCCAGCCTGCTTCCCAGACCTCATGGCCTCCCCCTGCTCCCCCTCCCCATGTGTGACTGGCTGGGTTTCTCAGCCAGTTGGGAAGGGGAGGGGGAACGAAAACTGGGGCTCTGGATTCTTTGAAGGCCATGACTCCCCAATTACTTCCTGCTCATTAAGATGTGGACAAACCTTGCCCTGCCTGTTGTAAATCAAAGAAAACAGGACTGGCCTCGCCACACTCCGGCTTGGTCTGCGGCCTCCCGCCAATTAGCACTCCAGTTAATCAAACTTAGCAGGTCCCAGGAGAGGTAGCCCAGAGCCCAGAGCAAGGGAGAGACACTTGCTAGTCCCCGCCATGCCTGGCCAAAGACAGACACTTGCTGTCTCTGCACCCCAGTTTTCCCCATGTTTAAAGTGGGTCAAAACTTCTGACCTGCGCTGTTTCATATCATCACTGTGTCCATAAGCTTTGGGGAGGGGAGGTGGTGGTAGAAAATGTTAGAACAAAGAGTTCAGGGTGATGTGAAGGCTAGTATCCAGGCACCTATGGACATCTTCTGGAAAGTTCCCTAGTGCTGAGAACCACGACCTTTTTGTCCTACATGGGTGATCTCTGAGCTCTGTCAGGAGCTCACCTAGGAAAGAAAGGGTGAGGGCTCTCTTTTACACTCCCTGGACGGTGGGCACGGATGTGAGGATCAGAACTCTTGGCAGTGCTGTGCCAAGCCCCTGGTTTGACTGCAGGAAGGCGTTAGGAAGACTCCATCAGCTACCCTTCGAGAACATGCAGACAGTGGGGCACCACATAGGATAAGGGCCATCTTCAAAATGCTGCCCACATTCAGAAACTAAGGAGCTGAGGGAGGTGGAGGAAGGGCTGGAACACAGCATCCTTCCATGGACGCCAACACACTGAACCCAAAGTGCCTCACAGCCACGAGGCCTTCCTGCCCGGCCCAGTCCAGCGTGCTGGCACTTCTGGTCCCAGCACAACATTCCAGGCCTCTGGCAATGACTATCCCCATATTCCCTCACACCACTAAAGCCACAAGAGCCACAGGACAGCAGAGGGATTGCAGTACGTGGTTCTCTCATCTGTAAGAGCCACTCTGCTGGTGTCGGTGTCTAATCCTCTTAGGATGCCAGAAGTAAATAAAGAAATGACAGACAACTGAGACTGGCCAGCTACTGTTGCTGGAGGGGAGATGGTCACCTGACAGCATGGTCCTGACCTGGTGATTACACACATCACCCTGGGGTGCACCCAGGGTCCACCTCCCACCAGTGCCCAGGAGGGGACCAGAAGAGGGCTCAGAGGAGTGGCATTCCCTGCCTCCCTACTTTCTCCCTCTTGTGTCCCTTTCATGCATCGCCTGTGCCACCCACAGCCCTCCCCAGCATCCGGGGTGGCACTGATATATGCCGGTCTAAAGACAGAGATTCAAATCAGGGCAGGCAGGGGCTGGCTAGGGGAGCAGGTGGGTGGAGAAGCTGAACACCACCGCCCCCTGCTGGAGACCCCAGGGAAAACTCTGGCCTCTGAGAGAGCCCAGGCCGGAAGAAAGTCCCAGCTGTGCCTTGAGTTTACAATGCGTCCTCGTGCCGCCACCACAAATCACACGGGCGTGCACATACACACCCGCTCTCCACAATCACTCACAATATCCACCCTCTCTCCACGATCACACATGCATACCCTCCCTCCACAACCACACACACACCCTTTGCACAATCACACACACTGTATAATCACAATCATATACACATGCTTTCCCTCCCAACACACACACACACACACACACACACACACACACACATGATTCCTGTCTCAGGGCAAGCCCTTGTTTTTCTCCCAGTGAACAAGGGCCTGGTGAGGGAAAGCAGACCCCTGTCTCCCCCCGCCCCGCCCCCGGCCTGGGCCTCAGTGGTGCAGACCACTGCACACACCCCTTGGGATTCCCCATGAGGAGCAAGGAGCCACCTGTGTGTGACGTGTCAAGGCTGCGCCCCACTGTGCAGACCCCACTTCCCTGCCACAGAGGCTGGGAACCCAGAGAGGCCCCTGCAGGTGGGGGAGCGTCAGAGCATCCTCTAAACCATTTGCAGGTGTGTGTCATTTCAGACTGCTTGTGCAGGGATGACCCTCACACCTGCTAGGCCAGCACTCTACCACCAGCTCTTCTCCCAAGTAGCTGAGATTACAGGCATGTACCACCATGTCTGCCCAATTAAAGCTCACCTGACCCCAATGCAGACAAAAACCTCGCTGTTTATTAGATAGGTATGGGAGAGGCAATGGGGAATGTTCTAGGGAAGAAAAGCCCTGTCCTCCAGAATTCCACGTCCAGTTGGAACACGTGCTGGCTGCGAGCATAGACTAAGGCCCCTAGTCTGTTTCAGGAGTAGGTGGCTTCCTGGAGGAGGTCTGCCTGAGCTGCTGGCCAGGTAGCAGGAGCGAGAGGTGTGGCCACTAGGTCTTCCCTGCTTCTGGTCACACAAACTCAGATGACTTATTTACACTCTCTGTGGTTTACGTTCCTTTTCTTGTTTACTGAGGCTCACACCCATGGTGCGTTGTGAGATTAATTCAATCAGTACATGTGAAGCGTTGGACTCGTGTCCTGGAAACCATGCTCCCGAGTGTGACAGCCATGGCCACAGGCTAGCCATGCCTCCAAAAGGCAAACCTCAGGGAAGCAGGACTGTTGAGCTGCTATTCCTAGCCCCATGTCAATGTCTCACGCCTGTAATTGTACTACTCCTCAAACTGAAATCTGAGGATCCTGATTCAATGCCAGCCCTGACAGGAAAGTCTGTGAGACTCTCCAATTAACCAACAAAAAAGCCAGAAGCAGAGCTGTGGCTCAAATGACAGAGTACTAGCATTGAGTGAAAA
Organism: Dipodomys merriami; assembly: GCF_024711535.1. Classification (NCBI taxonomy): domain Eukaryota; kingdom Metazoa; phylum Chordata; class Mammalia; order Rodentia; family Heteromyidae; genus Dipodomys; species Dipodomys merriami. Next base: position 23,915,224 of record NW_027202493.1, on the reverse strand, counting down.
AGCTCAGGGACAGCATTCAGGCCCTGAGTTCAAGCCCCAGTGCTGGCACACAAAAGAAAGAAGACAGCAAAGAAAAAGGGAGAGGGAAGGAGAGAGAGGAAAAAGAAGAAAGAGAGGAGGAAAAGGAGGAGGAGGAGGGGAAAGAAGGAAGGAAGGAATGAAGGAAGGAAGGTAGGAAGGAAGGAAGGAAGGAAGGAAGGAAGGGAAGGAAGGAGACAGGTAAGCTATTCCTGCTGCCTTAAGCCCAAGGTCAGGACCTTGAGTGTATTATCAGCAGGTGTGTATGTGTGTGTGTTATCAGCAGGTGTGAATTTGCATGTGTATTATCAGCAGGTGTGTATGTGTGTGTATTATCAACAACTGTGTGTATATGTATTATCACTAGGTGTATTAGTGTGTGTGTGTGTGTGTGTGTGTGTGTGTGCACACGCGCGCTTGCTTGTTTTGGATATGGTCCGTATGGGGCCAGTGGCTGAATGCTCATCTAGAACATTCTTCCATGGGCACCAATCTGGAACACTGAGTCCTGCAGCCTCACATGACACTTTGCTCTCCTCCAACAAGTTGAGAACCTGTCCAAGACCCATGGCTGTGCAGGAGAAACTAGAACTGAAGCTGAATCTAGAACATGACTCAAATTGTTATGCACAATAGGCACCATGTCCAAACTGTCTCCCCAGATCCCCAGGTCCCGATGTGCTGGACACCTGCAATCCAGCTGGGTGGATTTTCCCCCATTTTCCAGAAATCATCCCACCCTCTTGTCGTGCCTGCAGCTTTACCTGTGCTGCCCGCTGCCTGGCGGAGCATCTGCCTCCACTCCTTTCAAGCTTCCCCCCTAGCCTGCTACCTGCTCGGTTGGAACCCCAGTTAATCCTGATCACAGGCAGGCCCAGGCCTTCAAGCCCAGGGATCTGATCAAATCCTAAATAACACCTGTTCTGCCAAACATCCAGAAGACCTCTGGAAATTTGGCCCTTGTTTCAAAAGTCAATTTTAAATTTTAAAATCTCAACCATTGGTAGTATAGAAAGAAAGGATCTCAATTATTAACAGTTCAAAGTGGGGCAATAGCAGGTAATGCGTCCTGTAATGTCCATGAATCACTACAAGCCAGGCATTGGGCTCACAGACCTACCCTTTGTCTCTGCCCCAGTATTGCCAAGTAGACAATTCTAAGGGCAACAATGATCCTCCCCTAAAGCCGAGTAGGCTCCTTCCTAGCCCTGGAGACCCAGGATCCCTGTGCGTTACACAGGTTCTGTAGCTATCACAAAATACCAGAGGCCGGGTCAGGATTGGGCGGCCCCATCGGCTCTGTCTCTTGGGAAGATATTCTGATTGCATTATTGCACACTGGGTACTTCGGATGAGGAAGAGAGTAAGCAGCTGGGGGAAGGGACTGGGTTTGTTCTCTTTATAACCTCTTAGCATCTGGAAAAGGAACTGGAATATCGTGAGAACTCTGGGAATCCCTTCTGAAGGCCGCAGCTGCAGTGACTTAGCTTTCCAAAGGGCTCTCTGCCCCTTTGAGGTCCAGCACCCACCACAGTGGCCAGGAAGCCAGAGGGGGGACCCTGAAGGGGGCTCCCTGATTTGTGGTTTATATGGGTGTGTGTGTGAGTGTGTGTGTGTGTGTGCATGCGTGCATCTGGAGTTTTTTAAACAATGAAACTCATTCTCTTGACCAGCACTGAACGGACATAAAGACCTAGCTCCAAGGAGACACCCTCGATACCACTGTGCTACCAATAAGCCTGCAAGAAGAGTCCAACGGCATCCTCTGTATGTGGCCTCTGATTTATCCTTTCACCTGGACTCCGGTCCTCTCGGGCCAGCCCTCCCCACAGGGACTCCAAGCCCTCGGTGTTCCCTCTCTCCCTCACTTCCTGCAGAGCCAGACTGGTTGACAAATGGCTTTGTCCACATGGCCTGCCTGCTGGGTCACCTCTGCTCCTAAACAAGCTAATTCTTCTTCCACTGCTGCCACCCAATTGCTTAAAGTTACAGTCACCAAACCATGGCCTTCCCTGGCCCCTGCTCCTTCATGGCCTCTCTGAAGAGTTGGTCCCCTCCATCAACAACTCTACCTTCCAGGCTGCTCACAAGTCTCCATCTCCTTCCTCCCGGATCTGTTGCTGTCTCTGCTAATGAGCCACTGTGGGACCTGAGGCCCGCTCCCCATGTGGCCTCTTGCCTTTGGGAAGGTGCTATGTGATCAGCTCCCTTCCTACCTATTCCCTTTCACCCTTCCAGTCAGGGGTGGCTTTGGACCTCTGCTGATATCAGGGTCAGCAGCCGAGCAGAATCAGGAAGGGAGAAAGCTTGTGAGCTGCATGCCCAGAGACATTCCAGCTCCAGCTTTCACATGCTGCTGGCTGTGTCCATGTCCATAGCATCTCCTGCCTGATTCCTCTGGCAAACCATAATAAGGAATAATCATGGGAGCCCCTAAAAGTGCTTTATTGCACACTGGACAGTGTTCGAGATGCTGTGGTTTATCTGGTCCTCACAAAATTCCCTATATGATACAAACATTACTCTCCTCTTCCTAGAGCTGCTAAATCTGAGGCACAGAGAAGTGAGTTAACGTGTCCAATGTCACAAAGCACACGGGTGTCAAAGCTAGAGTTTGAACCCAAACAGCTCTGACTCCAAAAATCTAGATGTCATATGGAGTAAAGCCAAACCTAAAGCTCTCTCCTGGCCTTGATCCATAATGAAAAAGTCCTCGTGAAACCCAACTAATTGTCAAGGTTCAGCGCAAGGGAAGTCTTCTACCACTTGAGCTACAATGCCACCTCTGGTTTTCTGAGTGGTTTATTGGAGATAAGAGTCTCACAGACTTTCCTGCCCAGGCTGGCTTTGAACCATGATCCTCAGATCTCAGCCTCCTGAGTAGCTAGGATTACAGGCGTGAGACACCAGTGCCCGGCTCTCACGTGACTCTTTAGGCTCCATTGTGCTCAGTACAATCCATTGAAGGGCTACTGTGTGCCATAACTGCATGTGGTAATTCAGATAGCGCATCTCTAATCAAACAGCAACCCTGAAAAGTTGGTTGCATTATTCTGTAAAATTATCCCCATTTTACAGAAGAGGAAACTGAAATTAACTGCTTTCATGAAAGCCGGGAGCCAGGATTTGAATGCAGGTAATAAGGATTAAAAGCCTGAGCCTCTTTTCTCCATGGTCTTCATTCAGCCTTGCAAGACTCCCATCTCTGGTTTCTGAGTGTCTGGCCCCTTGACTCTGAATCCCTTGGTTCCCCCTATATTTGTTCTGCCAGCCTCCATAATATTGGGCTGGTGATGATATATAGTACACAGGAATTAGGGAACTAAATAAATGTTCAGTGAGTGAGTGAATAAATGAATGGAGTGAATGAACTAACCAATATTCTCTTCTGTCTAAGAGCATCCTAAATACCTCCATTCAGGTAACTGTCCCCGTGCACCAAAGACCCAGTGCATTGAATGCTAAAAGGCTAGAGAACCAATCTTTATCCAAAATGTAGTGCCCTGCTCTCCAGAGCACTTTCTCCCATTCTCTACGCTCCATGTTTGATCCTGTAGACCACTAGTCCCAGAATCCTTCTCGTGTCTCATCTCCCCAGGGCCTGCTCCTGCTCACAGAAGGCCTGAGCCCTGAGGATCAGGGCTGTCCACACTGTCTACCTATCCTCTCCAAGCCTGCTGCTCTGCTGAGCTTACCTTGGCACCTGTGACATTTCTACCAAGCCCTTGGGCAGAACCTCTAACATCTCCACTGTTGCTCCTCCTCCTGGGCTCTGTTTTGGGGAGACTGCATCATCACTATCATCACTGGCCGGGTTTTGAGGGGCAGCTTCACACACACACACACACAGACACACACACACACACACACACGTACACACACACACACACACACACACATTCAAATCCATCACCAGGACCCACAGATTCCCCTTAGTTGCGTTGGTCTAGCACTCAGACTCCACCCCCTGCACCTCTCCAGAGCCAAGGATTCCCTTCCACTCCCTCCCCCCTCCCCTCTCTCCTCCCCTCCCCAGTCCCAGCCCAGCACCTCCAGCCACACTTGCCCACCAGCTCTTCCTCCTTCCCAGCCCTCACATTCCTTGGCCTTTGCCTTCAGATCCCCATGTCTTCGAATTCAACACAACCCTGCCAACTGGCTTCTGGTTTCCCAGCTGCTCCTGAGTCCCCTGATTCATTGTGAGGGGAGCCCCCACCCCCACCTTCCCTGCTCCCCCCCTCCCCTATCCCCAGGAGGGAAATTGAAGACAGTTTAAAATAGAACAAATCAAAGTGCAGAGGCTGATGCCAAGCACTGCTCAGCAGGAACCAGCTGGAGGCTCCAATCCCTTCTGCTGGAAGGCCTCCCCCCACACCCCCTGCAGGCACTGCCCCCCCACCCGCCTCCTCCCGTATGTTCAAATCCTGCCAGACATGCATCCAGCTGGTGGAGATGATGTTCAGACTGCAGGCTGCTGGCAGTGCACTGGGAGCCGGGAGGGAGGGAGGGAGGGAGGGGGAAGCGGCCCCTCTGGGGCTCACAAGCACCTGGCACAGGTGCCCATCAGAGCTCATCCTGTGGGTCCTTCAGTGAGGCCTGGACCCAAAGAAAGTGGCTGAGAAAGAGAGGAAAAAGAGAGAGAGAGAGAGAGAGAGAGAGAGAGAGGCTGAGGTTGCCAGAGAAAAGGCAGGCCACCCAAGCTGGATGGAATTTCAGATCAACAGTGAATAATCTAATAATAATAATAAATCTATTAATATAAGTGCATCTCAGGAAATATTTGGACCATACCTAGACTGAAAACAATTTTTTACTTGCTGTCTATCTGAAATTCAGATTTTCCTGGGCATCCTATTTTTGGTGTTGTCTTTTTCCTATGGCTCTTGATCCAAGAGTAAAGTAGGGGGAGGAGACATGGGTGGGAGGCTGCATCAGCGCCAGGACTGTCCAAGCACACAATGGAAATCTATTGTGTCAATGTTCTAGAAACTAAAGTCTGAACCTGAGACGTTGGCAGTGCGTTGATCTCTCCTGAAGGCTCTCTCCGTCTCTGCCTCCTAAATGTCTCTCCGGTGGTGGCTGGACATCTGCAACTTGGCCGGCCATTCCAGTCTCCTCCGGTGATGCTGGGTCTGTTTGCTCTGCCTGTCGGGCTGGCAGCCGTGCAGACCAAGGCTAACTCCAAGAGGACTAAGTCTGGCTTCCCTCTGCCCACACAGACCTCCCTGACAACTCTTGGAGCCCAGTGACCATAAACCTGACTGCATGTCCCAGTGCAGCAGAAGCTGACACCCAGACACCAGGTAAGGCCCCAAGCCAGTAACCATGTGGGTGTGGGGACATGTTTCTGTAGTGACAGGGAACATGTAGCCAAGTGCCCCCCACCCTCCCCAACTACAGCCCCAGACTCCATCCTCCTTAAGGCAGGGCAGAGGCTGAGGAGATGGCCAAGCTTCCGGTAAGGGATCAAGCCATACTTTCTTCTGTAGAGTCTCCTGTGATGTTGCCACAAAGACCAGGGTACTGTCCAGCAGCTACTTAGAATCCTCTAGGCCCCAAAGCACCAGGCTGCGCTCTACTCCAGTGCTGTCCAGACCATGGCAGCTTGGGGTTATGGTCCCAGGCTTTGTTGTGAGACTCCACGGGCTGCAGAGCTGATGATGAGCCCACAGCCCTTTGCTTACTGTCATGACCTCTGTACATCAGCAGCCTTCAGCTAACTAAGAGTCAATATCTAATTAATGGAACTCACTCTCTGGTTAATCATAACTGTAAGAGAGTAGACAGTAGTACATAAATTAATGTATTAAAACCAACAACCTACACACACACACACACACACACACACACACACACACACACACACACACAGGACAGCTCTTTCTCAGGGACTCAGTGTGCCTTCCTCTCCTCCTTGACAACCTGATTGAGTAGCTGGCCAATGTCTTCTGCTTCCCTTGCGCCTCTGATGCTGTTGCAAAAGAGGAATGGACAATGAGAGGCTGCCTCTTCATTGGCTGGCCTTCAGGAAGGACTCTCGATTTTCTGGGCTTCTATAGGCAGCTTCCTTCTAGACAGATAAAGACTCAAATCATCTTCCTTCCTTCACCCCAGCCTGATTTGGGCTCTCTTATATACCCATAAGATTCTTCAGAGAAGTAAGAATTCAAAGGCTGAATTCCCCATTATGTATGGGTTGCAAATGGCTTCATCTCACGTGGAGAGATTCAAAAGGGCTGGTCTTTGATGCATTTGAGATGCTCTGATCTTTGCAAGTTCTGTTGAGCATTCCCAGTGCCTCACGGGTATTCCAGTCTCAAGAGCCTACTGTGCCTCGATTTGTGTATCTTCGTAAAGTGCCTTAACGTGAACCCGTTAAGCCCTGACATAATTAATGGAATATTTTAATGTACAGAGAAGGAACTGGCTTCTGAGTCATCAGTTCACATGCTTTCCCCCGGGCCTCTATAGTCAGGACACTGTTCAGAGACACTGTCTTCCTCTGATGAAGGAGTTACGAGTCAGTAGCCCAAAGGGCAGGCCAAGCACCGACAGAGCCTTGCACAAGACAGAAGCACTTCAGAGCTGGAGATTCGAGAGGGGACCAGAGAAAGCTGGCATCCCCTGATCAGGAGCACCCCAAATAACAGAAGTCTAAGGAGCAGCTTTGTCCTGAGAAAAGTGGGAAGCAGGGGAAAGGAGAAGGACTTGGGCAAGAAGGAAGGAGCCACAAGTAGGGGACTCTCTTGCTTCTCGATGATGATCTTGTGGGGGGCGGGGGAGCGGAGATGACAAGCTAGTAAGCAAAACGTAGTTGAAGCCTGAGTTTACAAAGCCAGAGCCAGAGTGAATTTATTGTTGTAATCAAATAAAGCTTACAGTCATCTTCATCTGACACATAGATAATGATAGGCAGAATCATTACGGTGCTGTTGGCACTTAGGCCTGAATGGTAATCAATTCACCTAAATGACTGCAATTAGCATTCTCGTGCACAGACACACTGCACATGTGTGACACCGCAGAAGGGAACCTGTCCACTCGCATAGCTGCTCTGGTCTAGACCCACAAGGCCCAGACCTTTCCACTCTCTGAGTATCAGATTCCACAGCACTAAAACGAAAGCTAATAACTCTCCCCGCTGTGTGCTTCTCTTTCAGGATGTCCCTTAATAGTAAGCAGGACAATCTAATTTAATTTAATGCCATCTGTGTAGAAATCAAAGCCTCTGTTGTCTTCAGTGAGGCCATTTAATCAGATTGTTTTCCTAATACTTAGCAGCTAGGCAAGAATGGCTAGGGGTGACCACCAGTCCCTTAGTCTTCTCAGCTCCATTTATTTGCTAGGACAGATGTAGAAGAATTCCTAGTTGTAAATCACAGAACATTTGGCCTTTAAAAAAAAAAGCCCTATTATCTTTTTAAATCTCTCATATTGGAAGTTGAGAGGAGTCCAACACCAGGGCAAAAATTCAAAGGAAAGTTGTTCCTCATCCAACTTTCAGATCTCCACTTCTGCCATCTCCTGTCTTCTCCTGCTCAGGAGTCCAGAGAATGTACACTTCCCTCTGTATAGACTCCTCCTCTCATTTCCTCTGGCCTCTCCAATACAGCCCTAGGATAGCTAATTGAGGACTATGGATCTGCTTTCTCTTCTTTTCTTAAAACTTCTGTTCTCCCAATGGTGGTCCTGAGCTAGGAAATCTCACCATGTTTTACTTTGCTGTGATTATGGTAAAGAAAAGAAGCTAGGCATTGGCAACCTTTGCCTGTAATCCTAGCTACTATGGAGTTTGAGATGAGGGGATTGAGGTGCAAAGCCAGCTTGGGTAGAAAAGTTTGCTAGACTCCATCTCCAAAATAATCAGCAAAAGACCAGGCTGGAGATGTAACTCCAGTGGTAGAGCACCAGCAAAAAAGCTGAGTAAGCTTGAAGTACTGAATTCTGAGTTCTGAGAGATACCCAGAGAGAGGGGGAGGGAGAGAGAGAGAGACAGAAAGAGAGAGAGGAGAGGAGAGGAGAGGAGAGAGGAAGGAAGGAAGGAAGGAAGGAAGAAAGGAAGGAAGGAAGGAAGGAGGGAAGGAGGGGAGGGAGGGAAGAAGGGAGGAAGGGAGGGAAGGGAAGGAAGGGAGGGAGGGAAGGAGGGGAGAATAAGAGGGTCAAGTGGATGAGTTTCTCCAAATGAACTGAACACTCATGACCACACAGAAACCTGCTTATCATTCACAATTGCCAAAATTGGGCAGCAACCAAGATGTCACCCAGTAGGTGAATGGACAGAACAACAGTGGCCCATATTTCAACAATGGAATATTATTCAGCATTCAAAAGAAATGAGCTTGTAAGCCACAAACAAGACATGGAAGAAACATAAAGACATATACTGTGTGGTTCCCATTATATGTTATTCCAGAAGAGCCAAACTATGAAGACATCGACAAGATCGATGATAGAGAAATAAGAAGAGCACAGAGGATGTTTAAGGCCAGGAAAATGTTCTATGTGATACAATCATGACGAATACATGTCTTTCTATATTTGTCACGACCCATAGAATTTATCACAACAAGGCTTTAATGTAAAAATTATCGTCTTTGGATAACAATGACATGTCAATGGAGGCTCATTGATTGTAACAAATGTACCGTTCTGATGAGGGATGTCGATAATAACAAGGTTATGTATGGGTAGGGACAGGGGCTAGATGGGAAATCGTTGTGCCTTCTTTTCATTGTCACTATGAACCTAACACTTCTCTCAAACATAACTTCTGTAGAAGAGAAAGGAACTGAAAGAAAGAGGCAGGCAGGCAAGGAGGAAAAGAGGGAGAGGAGTTAGGAAGGGAAGGAGAGAAAGTAGAAAGAGCCTGCAAGGATATGTCTCCATTTTTTCCTCCAGTTTCTAGTTCACATTGGTTTTTGTTTTGTTTTGTTTTGGGTCCGGTCATGGGGCCTGAATTCTGGGCCTGGGTGCTGTCCCTCAGCTCTTCAGCTCAAGGCTAGCACTCTATCATTTGAGCCACAGCGCCACTTCCGGCTTTTTTCTTTTTGCTTATGTGGTGCTGAGGAATAGAACCCAGGGCCTCAAGCATGCAAGGCAAGCGCTCTACCACTGAGCCATCTTCCCAGCCCCACATTGTTTTTTATCATATTAAAAGTTTGACTACTTTGGGGGTGAATATGCTTATATAATCTTTAAAACTAGTTCTGTATCTCCAACTAGAGATTTGCATCAATTTCCCACTCCATCCCTGGATAAAATTACAGAACTTAAAGTCTGCCCATGCAGTTTGCCCCTCTGTGATCCTGTTTCATCTTCCTCCTTCTCATTTTACAATACTTCCTACTGACCTCAAAATAGGTAATGCACAAAATAGGTAAAGACACAAAATCCCCAGTAGGGCTGGGTGCTGGTGGCTCATGTCTGTAATTCCAGCTACTCAGGAGGCTGAGATCTAAGGATCTTGGTTCCAAGCCAGATGGGGCAGAAAAGCCCATGAGACTCATCTTCAATTAACCAGCAAAAAAGCTGTGGCTCAAGTGATAGAGCACTAGCACTAGCTTAGAGCAAAAAATCTCAGGGGCAGCACCTAAGCCAAGAGTCCAAGCCCCAGGACTGCCCCCCCACACACACAAAGTAGGGTTCAGTCAGGAAAACAATTACTTCAACAGAGAGAATTTCACATAGGGAATGGATCACAAATGTGATGGAATGTTGAAATAAAAAAGAAAGGGAATGGCTACTAAGGGACATTGTGGTACAAAAGGTAATACAACCAGGGAAGCAGCAGTTTCCCTCATGCTAGGGAACATTGGAAAGAGACTGCATTTTTTTTCAAAGCCGGAAAGCTTGGAGCCCCAGACTTCCAGGCTGGGGTTGCTGCCCAACGGCTGCTGGCTGAGGCCACTAAAGAAGACAGGATGAGGCCAGTTCTGGAAGCTTAGACAGAATCTGCCAGCTGCTGCCACCAGGACAGTACCCCATAGCACAATTGGAGCCATATTGACAGGAATAGTAAACAAACATCCTCCCTCCATTTCCTCTGGCTCCCATTGGGAAAACTAAAGTCAGCTGGCCAAAGAGAATTGCAGGGTCCCAGTGCAGCAGTGCAGAGGCAAATGACTGGAGGACTCATTCTGCCTGTAATGGCTCCCTGTTCCAACATTTGGCATCACCTACCAGATAGCTCAGGGATTCCTTCTACTATTAGCTTATAAAACACAATCATACCAAAAATACGGGGTAGGAAATATGTATTTCAAATTAAACCTGAGATAGAGTATTGACTTCTTTAGATGCCTTCAGTGAGCATCTCTGCTCACATAGGTACTGTAAGGTCCTCTCCTGGATGGCAAGCAGACTCCACCCTCCTCGCAGCAAAGTCTCCACCCAGTTACCTGCGTTACCTAGGCAACTGACAGACACACCTGGAAGAGGTCACATCTGCATCCGCTGAGGTCACATCTGAATTTGATGTGGTCACACCTTTCTCCGCCCATACCCTAGATAAGGCCTAGCCCAGGCCCAGACGCTCTCTTTTCTAGCTCTTTTCTAGCTCTTCTCTTTTCTAGCTATTTTCTCTCTTTTCTAGCTCTCTCTTAGCTCTTTTCCCTAGCTGTCTCTCTCTCTTTCTCAGCTCTCTCTCTCTTTCCCTGCTCTCTCTTTCCAGCTCTCTTTCCAAGGCCTTTCCCAGCCACATGGAGGGCCAAGACGGCCTGGTGCCAGCCAGAACGATGAATAAACTTACCCCTTACCTGAATACCACATGCATGGTGCTGTTCTTACTTGGCTACCTCTTTTTAAAAACCTAACATAAATGGTGCCGTGACTCGGATAAAGGACTTAAAGTCAGGATAGGTGGGATTCCTCTCTGCTTTTTTTCCTCTTTTTTCTTTTTCTGTTTGTTTTTCCCGTTTGGCTCTGAGGAATACCCACAGTTCTGACGGCCTTTTGCGAACCCGTCTGTCTGCTGCAGACACAGCGCATCGATACCATTGCTGCCTTCACATCCACGTCCACACCACTTCTCTACTCTGGTGAGTGAAACTACTCTCTACGGCTCTCTGTTGCTCAGTCTCTGTCCAGACGTGGAGCCACGCCAGAGAGCTCCTACGGCCTTAGCTGAAAGGCCGGTCACCTCTGAAGCCGAGGATGCTTGGTTTTGGGGGCTTGGCCATTTCTCTCTAGAGGGCTCTGGGGGAAGTCGGGATGCCGCTTCTGCCTGGTCAGCTCTCCTTCACTCACCAGACTGACTCTCCTACTCATTAATGGGGTGCTGCAAATCACACACGAGCAGTGAAACCCCTTTGAAATGCCTCCTGCACTCCCTGGAAAGCCAGAGCGCCTCATCTTATGCCATTCTCAGATGCTGACAGTTTTTGCTACTGCAATGGTAAATAGTCAGAAGTCTGTTTACTTTCAGGCTCTCTTTGCTCTCTCTCTGCCATTCATGTCCAACTCCCAGTGACACCTTCATCAGTGATCCCTCACTCAGTGCCAGCTGATTCTGCAAATGACTTGCTCCCCGCCCCCCGCAGGTATTCCCTGTCTATATTTGCTCCTGGAACACCACCTTCTTCTTCTGTACTCCACTTGGTCGCTCACTTTTTTTCCTGGAGGCCAGTGGGTTTGTCCTAGAGTTGGAAACTGAGCCAGCGCGCCCCCTAGTGGTGTCCCATGAAACTCCTACAATTATCTGGGTCCAAGACAAACAATAGCTTTTATTCTGTGCTTAACTCTGAGCCAGGCACTGTCCTAAGCTCTCCTTCTCCCCAGGGCAGATGCTCCCCATGACAGGGAGCTCTCAGTCTCATGAAGTCCCCTAGCTCAAGGCTGGACAGTGCTAATGATGAGGGGCATTTCCTTTGGATTGATCCCAAGCATGCCTTTAACTTCCAAACTTGGGGTCCTCATTAGAATCCCTGGGGTCACATGGGATAAGTTTCGTCCTTCTTCTGTAAGTCCAAAGACGTTCAAACATCGGCCATGAACCTTGCATGGGCCCCACGGCGTTCCACTAGACTCCTCCAATCTATCAGGAAACACCATTCAGTTACCCAATCGGCTGCTCACACGAATGTGACATCTCCTGTTCACCTTCTGCCCCTTGCACATGAGAATGGGTCAAAATCTCTGCCTCGATCCATTCACTCATGCACTCACTCATTGAACAAATACTCATTCCGCTCCTAGCACATGATGGCTGCTATTCTAAGTGCTGAAGACACTGCATTGAACACGGTGGGTGCTGTTCTTTCCTTTATGGTATTGAAATAAGGGAAGGAGAAGGAGTGATCAGAAAACAAATTATTGAAAGAATGAGACCATTTTAGACTACCTTGAAGAAAATAATGTGACTGGCTGAGATTATAGCAGGGAAGGTGTGGGTGGAGGATGAATTAGGGCACTCAAGTGAGACCTCTACTGAGCTTTGCCTACCGCATTTTCCTCTCTTGCACGGCTAATCATTCCCTAGTAACTACTCCAGACTAAACTAAAAGTCCCATGAGCTATCCATTGTGCCACAGAGCCAGTTAATAATCTCCCAAATACAGAAGGTTGTCTGATCTAATTTGTCCTTGGTATCACCATTCAATCTTTACCAATCTTTCTAATGGGTTCTGGCAGTGTCCTGGTCTTCAAAACAGTGCTCAGTGATGTCTCGCTTTCCTCTTGTTCTTACACTTTGAAAGAACCTGTCTCAGGTCCCCCAAAGATCCTCCAGACATTTGACAACCTTGGCCCCTCAAGAAACAAACACGTGGACATTTAGACAAGTTGGAAGCTTTATGCTCATTCCTTCCCTGATGTTGGAGACTTTTTCTCTTCTCACAGTAGTTCCTGCTTCTTCCAGCTGTAGATTCTTCTCTGGTGGAAAATAGAAGTAATACCCTGCCCTCCAGAAGCAACTCTCAAAGAAGTGGCACCCTCCTGACCGAACCTGCCTCCATCTGATCACACTCACAAAGCCTGTGAATGTGCTGTTGAAGGCCTTTGGGACACTTCTGCCTTTACACCTTCTGTCAGGGCTCACAGCAGCTACCAGTTGCAATTCCCTTTGATGGAAGCCTGCTTTCCTGAATTAGGAAATGCCCTTTGTAGACCTGAGTGGCTCGGCATTTCCTGTGCAGCTATCTTAACTTCAGAGCAACCTCCTTCCTCCTCTCAATCAAGCAACGAAGGACTCTCCTCGGTACTTAGCTCTTGAATTTAAAGGGCTGCCCAAAATCTCCACAGTCATCCCCACTTGTCATCAAGAGATACATTCTAAGGCCCAATTGGACACCTGAAACAATGAGTGATAACACACACACACAGACACACACACACACACACACACACACACACACACACACACACAGTGTATCCTCCTGTACTTATATACATAAGATAAAGTTTCATTTATGAATTAGTTATGGTAAGGGATTGACAATATAGCTGGGTGCTGTGGCTAACATTCTAACTACTCAGACCGCTGAGACCTGGAGGACCACAGTTGAAAGCCAGCCCAGGCAAAAACTTTGAGATTCTACCTCCAATTAACCAGCAAAATGCTGGAGTAGAGGCATGGTTCAAGGGGTAGAGTGTCATCCTAGTAAGCATGAGTACCTGACTTCAAAAGGAGGAGGAGGAAGGAAGGAAGGAAGGAAGGAAGGAAGGAAGGAAGGAAGGAAAAGAAGCAGAGAAGGAGGAGCAGAAGGAAGAAGAACAAGAAGAAAAAGAAATTAATAATGACAACAAAACAGAACAATTACAATTTTATACTGTAATAAAATTATATAAAGCTTATGAATTATTTATTTCTAGAATTTTCCATTTAATATTTTCTGACCACAATTTGTAGGCAGCTGAACCCATATGAAGCAAAATGTGCATAAGAGGGGAGCATTATTACAAGCTTTAAAAATCAATGCTCTCCACTGGCTCTGGCTTTGGTACCAGGTCTGGACAATGCATTAGCAACACTCTATTCAGCAGTAAGAGGAAGATTCTCATCTGAAGCACACATGGCAAAAGGTCACCAACTTTGTTGTTTAGCTGCTGAGAAAGCTTTTTAGTTTTTTTAAAGTCCTTTTAAACATACACACACACATACACACACACACACACACACACACATATACACACACACGAAGAAGAAGAAGAAGAGGAAGAAGAAAGTGTCTCTAGTTTATTTGTTCTTCTGATTAAAAAATAAGAGCAGGGCATTTTTCCATTCTCCAAGGTAGCCACTTTGGGAACCCACCATAAAGTGATTAGTGGGACAGTTATGATTGTGACCAAACACAACAAAATCAGTGCTTCAGCTTAAGTGGAATGAGAGTTTTCCTTTCACTTTGCTGTTTATTGATTCGGTGTACCCTCCCTTCTGCCTTAATGATTCATAGTTTAAAACTTGTCTACATGATTTATATAGAAGCTCGGAGACACCTATTATTCAGCTCGGCTCTCAAGCTAACACCCACGGGACCACGGGCCTGGCCACCTTCCCCATTTTTCTCATCATCCTGGGAGCTGGTGAACAGAAAAAGCTTGCAGACAGTTCCAAACAGAGGAGGAAATCAGTCAAGGCAGAGTGGGAGAAATTGCCTCCTAGGACTGGAAGCCAAGAGAGACAATTAAGTCAGTGAGCATCAAAGCTCTAGCAAAAACAAATAATAATAATAATAATAATGTTCCAATCTTGCAGCCCACTTGCTCTAGGACCTGCTTTCTTCCATCTCGCTTCTAGAACACAGGGGAAGCTGCAGCCACTGGCTGAGCGTTATTAATAACAATGACCGTGACTCGCTTTTCCTATGCACTTATTACCACTGTTTTAAGGGTGCTTATTATTAATAATAATAATTTAGTGCCGACATTACTGCTTTTGTGTAACAGTGAGTACCTGGATTCTAATTATCTGTCTTATTTTAATATTTATGGAATTAATCAAACTTTTTAATGGAAAACCCCACAATGAAATTACCGAGAGCATGCTTCAATGAAGACAGATGCGGCGTGCTGTGAGAAAAGACAGCTCAACTTTATTAACATTACTTGGAACCAGCTCTGGGATGCAGAGCTGGCCTAGTCCCTAAGTCAGATCAGCCAGCAGCTGCCTGGCCCGGAGCCCCAAGGCAGAGCCTACAGCCTCCCAGGGCACACCTCATCTATAAGCCCTGAGAGCGAGAGGGGGTGCCCACAATCCAGCTGCCACTGGGACTCACAAGGGACTCACCAAAACGAACGTGTCTGCCAGATGACCTCACTGGCCAGGCTGGTGCTGGCAGGTGCTCCTGGCTGGCTTGATTCCCTAACAAGAGGTAGGCAGCAAGGTCAGGTTCAAATTCCATCTAAACGCCAAGGAAGATGCTCTTTCCAGAGGGCTCTGTACTTACCCTGGCCGTCACTTGCAGGCTTTCCCTGGTGGCCGCCAGGCCAAAAAGGCCACCATCCATATTATTTTAAACGTGGAGGGTCAACAAGCTGGATTCAGCCAAGCCATGATCACCGAAGACCCCACTAACATTTGGCAGCCTGTAGGGCCCTGGGCCAGATTGTACAGAAGGTGACAAGAGCCTCTAGCTAAACATTCTAGCTCCTGGACTATGGCTTACCAAAGTCTGTACAAAATGCTCTGTGTCCTCATTTCCATTTTCCGAGCACTAAGAATTGGGTGCCTTTATTGTTTTCATTTCATAGAGGAGAAAACAGGCTTGCAAGGTTAAAACACTTGTACAAGGCCACAGAAAAATGCTATTCAGAAAGTGCTGAGCATTAAACCCAGGCTATGTAAACACCAGAGCCCCTGCTCAAATCCCTCCCAGGCTTGTGCCTCCCGCTCCTTCCCTGAACGCCTCTCTAACACGTCTTCCAGTCAGGGCCTGAGACACTCAGGCTAGCCTCTGACTTCACAGCACCCACACGCCTAGAACCATGGATTTCCTTTCCCAACGTGACTTTTACCCTACTCTGCATTCCTTTCTCTAAACCCTCTGAGGAAGCAACAGCTAGAGCTCAAAGGAAGGAATTCAGATCAGCTGGGGAGTCTGAACAGGCTTCACCCCCAGGTTGTACCTGTATACCCAATGACCAGGACCTGAGGGTTGGTAATTTTCTTGTAAGAGATTAGATGAGAGGATTCTGACAAAGCATTTAGCTGTGAGTCTATCCTGCAGTGTTTGCAGGTGTTAGCTCTCCTGGAATCTCCCTAGGATCAGATCACCTGGGGAGATTTTAAAAGTCTTCAAGTTGAGGCCTGCCCTCCAGAGATTCTGTTTCTTTGGTGTGAGGTGTGGGTCTGAGAACTGATATGCATCTATTTTAAGCTTCCCAGTTGATTTTAGCTTAAAAATGTCCTGGCTTAGAAAGAATACCAACAGTCTGAAAAGAAATTGACCCTAAGAAATGAATACTCTTGCTGTGCACCAGTGACTCATGCCTGTAATCTTAGCTACTTAGGAGGCTGAGATCTTGGGATCGCAGTTCAAAGCCAGCCCAGGGAAGAAAATCCATGAGACTCTTATCTTCATGTAAGCACCAAAAAAAATTGGAAGTGGAGTTGTTGCTCAAATGGTAGAGGGCTAGCTTTGGGCAACAAAACTCAAGAACACACTTAGGCCAAGCTCCAGAATCAGCACAAAAAGAAAGGAAAGGAAGGAAAGAAGAAAGGAAGAAGGGAGGAAGGAAGGAAAGAAGGAAGAAGGAAGGAAGGGCAGAAGGAAGGAAAGAAGGAGGGAGGAAGGAAGGAAGGAAGGAAGGTAGGAAGGAAGGAAGGAAGGAAGGAAGGAAGGAAGGAAGGAAGGAAGGAAGGAAGGAAAGAAGGAAGGAAGGAAGGAAGGAAGGAAGGGAAGAAGGAAGGAAGGAAAGAAGGAAGAAGGAAGGAAGGGAAAAAGAAAGGAAGGAAAGAAGGAAGAAGGAAGGAAGGGAAGAAGGAAGGAAGGAAAGAAGGAGGGAGGAAGGAAGGAAGCAAGCAAGCAAGCAAGCAAGCTGACAGCCTTTTCCCTTCTGTGTGAGCTCCAAGGACACGTTCCTATGGGTGTCTGTTCTGATACATGACCCTAAGACACAACTGCAGTCATCAGAGGAAAACAGCAGGACTGCAATAGCATGCCTGCTTATGTGTTCCCAGGTTCCCAACAGTATGCCAGGGCCATGCTAAAAGGTGTGTCTGGCACATAGGAGGCCTCAAATCATTTTCATGGATGGATAAATATGTAAGATAGAGAGGTAAATTTTGTAATTCTCCCTCCTAAGGCAAAGAAGTGAAGCTCAAGTCTCTATGAGAGATACAGAGACACCTCTTTAATTAGCATGTTTTGCAAAGGAGTCATTGGTCTATACTTTTCATGAGGAGGCCATCATTGAACCATTAATAAAGGCATGCTAGGAGTAGCCCCAGGTTATGATACAGTGCTTATAATTCAGCAGAAAATCCAGCTTCCAGAGAGTTAATGTTACTACACAAGTGGAAAGGCAAGGATTGGAACCCAGTGCCATATGAGTCTAAGACCTCCATGCATTTCACAGGAGGGCCTGCCCTGCTCATATGCCACCAAAGATGCATTCCTGGAGGCAGGAGCCAGCAAGCCAGCCACACCTCACTCACTGGGAAAGCTTGAGGACTTGAACCTTGGCCAAAAGATAATTTCTTTAAATCCTTTCCTTTGTGACAGTTTTTCCACTAGCTCCCTTACAACCACTCCTGCAATTCAAGTTTAGGAGCTCATTTATCAAGGGCCTTGGAGCCTTCTGAAAGATCACCTAAAGAAGACAAGCCCAAATTAGAAATGTTTATCTTGTTTCAGATGACTTCATGCTTCGGCTTTCTTAGAAAGCACTTTCTTCCAGGATAGGGGAGTTGTGCAAAAGTTACCTTCATTGACATTCCTGCCAGGGCAGGGCCTTCACTTCACCCCAAAGCAGCAAGGCTCTGCTTTTCATTTGAAAAGGAAGAAAGAAAGCTGCCTGGCAATGTAGGTAAACCTGATTTCTGCTGAGTCTTTTGTGGAGACCTCAGAAATGTAAGGTCAGCTGGTTGAGGGAGCCCAAGTCAGCTCAATCTAAATATTACTAACAAGGGCATGTGTATTCTCCTTTCTGATGCTGATTGAACGTGCTGTGAAATTGAGTGTTCTGTGATTTACCTCTGAATTATGCTGACATCTTTCTCCTCTTCTCCTTCGCTGGAATCTAGTTTTAATTAATTTTCAGTAACAAGTCAATCGTCCTGGTTGTTTTCCCCTTCAAAATGTGTTCATCACCAGAGCCACATTAGTCATACGTGACAGTTGCAAACTAAAATCGATGTCCAGACAGCCGAAGACATCAGAGGATACCAAAGGCCAATTAGGTCACCCAGCTCATGCTAAGGACAATGGGTTCACTGGTCACAGCAAAACTTGGGTTGCTCTGCTCAAAACTCCTACCTGACTACTCTCTAAGGCTGGCCACCACTGTATTAGTCAGAGTCCTCTAGAGGAACAGAGCCAATGTAATATATGTAACTATAAAGGGAGATTTTTTTCATTTTTATCATTATTATAAAGGCAGTGTACACAGGGGTTACAGATATATAAGTCAGATAATGAGTACATTACTTTTTGGACAATGTCACCCCTCCCCTCACTCTCTCCCAGTTTTTCCCCTCCCATTCCACCCACGAGTTGTATAGCTCATTTTCAACATAGTATCTAGTGAGTATCACTGCTGCATTTGTTCACCCTTTGTCTCTCCATTTCTGTGCCTCCCCTTTCCCTCCCAAAGGTATGACCAAACAGGACAAAAAAAGAAAAAGAAAAGAAAACGAAAACAGCAACAAAGAAAACAAAAAAATCTCATGTTTCCATTTCCTGGAGCTCATCTCAATAAATATTATTTTGCATGATCAGATGCGCATAGGCACTGTGCCTTTGTGTTCAAATGGAGATTTTATTGGATTGGGCTTCATAATCAGAGGCTGGCTAGTCAAGCAACGGCCATCTGCACAATGGAGTGCTAGGGAATTCAGGAGCTGCTCAGTCCAAGAAGCTGGGAGCCTCACTACAAGAATGTCATTCCAGTTCAAGACTGAAGGCCTGGAAGCTCCCTGGAGAGCCAGTCACGTGCATCTGTCTTAGAGGCTGAAGAAGCCGGAGTCTGATGTCCAGGAGGATGTCAGGTGCAAGAGATACATTTGCTCAGGAAGAATGCAACTTGCGTAGTCTGATGGACCTCTTCATGCTTCCACTTTCCTCCCTCCAGACCCCCACACCTTGCATGGTACTACCCACATGCAAGGTAGACCTATCCACACAAATTGGCCATCTCTGCAGACATCCTCACAGACATATCCAGAAGTGTGCATTACTAATCTCCCAAGCACCTCTCAGTCAAGATTCATCATCACAAGGGCCAACCTCATCTAGCTTTTATGCTTTGATCAAGTAAGAGATGAGTAAAGAAGGAAAGGGAAATGGGAAGAAGGGCAAAGGGCTGGTGAGATAAAAGACCATGGAAAGAGCAAGCAAGAGGACACAGAGGGAGAAAAGGACAGGAATACGATTCAAGTGGGCAATCTTGGTATGCTCATTTGCTGTAAAGTCAAGGGATGTTCACACTCAGAAGTAGGCATCAAAGAGGAAAGAAGAAGTGTGAAAATAAACAGTCTAGTAAATTGAAAATAGGCACAAGCTGCCTACCCAGAGCTTGATATAGCAAGGGAGTTGGCCACCATCAATTCTGCAGGCAAAGAACAGACCCGGCAGGCACAGGAGTGCAAATGCTTTAGAGAAGTCAAAGGCAAAGGCCTCGGGTCTGTCCTGAGAGGCTGTTGGCATGAGGAAGCTGCTAAGAAAGCAGTCTATGTGGCAAGTTAGGGGTACAGATTTGGCTTTCTGTAGTTGGTCCATAGTTGGAAGCCGGAATAAAAATGAGCTGTCAGCTGCTAACCCAGCTCTGGCCATTAGTGGCCAATTAGGATAAAGGTGACTATGCTGCAAGTCTGCTTCACAGCAATCTGCCTTCCTACACTGAGTATTGAAGACAAAGGGCTGGCATCCTAGGCAGGTTGCTGCAGATGTGGGTGGGTTAGGTCCTGTTTCCACATATGTTCTGGCCAATGTCTATATGCCAGATCTCTCTGGAGGCACTAATTGACAGTTTTATAATCATGGCTTGTTTCTCTTACTCTCTCCAACCAACATTTCTCATGCTGAATTCCAAACCCCAGGGTTGACTGGCCTCCAGATGCAAACAGCAAGGCCCTGTCAATTTTATTCTCCAAATATCTCTCTGATAGCACATTTTGCTCCATTCCCATGATCAGCAATCAAGTCCAAATCACCCTTACGCTCTGGCTGAACTTCAGAGAAATCTCTCAACCATCTATCTGAGGAACAAGATTCCAAGGCACAACCTTTGTTGTGTGTGTGTGTGTGTGTGTGTGTGTGTGTGTGTGTGTGTGCATACCTGTGTGTATGTGTACCCCTAACTTGCCACATAGACTGCTTTCTTAGCAGCTTCCTCATGCCAACAGCCTCTCAGGACAGACCCAAGGCCTTTTCCTTTGCCTGCGCTAAAGCATTTGCACTCCTGTGCCTGCCAGTCTGTTCTTTGTCTGCAGAATTGATAGTGGCCAACTCCCTTGCTATATCAAGCTCTGGGTATTATTCCATACCTGTTATTCCACACCTAGAAAGCTCCCAGGAGGGCAGGGGGATGTAGGCTCTCCAGCGAGTTGCAGTCATAGTCTGAGCCTCCTAATCCCCCCAGCCAAACCTCCAATAAATCTGTATACCCTACCACGTACTTCCAATCGGAGGCCTCCTGACCTGGGCTGGAGGGCGGGGTCACTGTGCAGTAACTGCAAATATCTCCTCCAAGAACCTCTCCGACTCACACTCTCTCTTCTGTTCTTTTCCATTCTGGCCCTTCCCCTCCTGGTCCCTGCATCTAGAAAATGGCAGGAACTTTTGACTGCAGACTCCCTGATCCATGCTGACATACTTGGCACTGGATCCTTGGACTATTATTGCTGATGTTGTGTTCTGTGGGGAAAATGGAAGAGAATACTGATAGGACTGGTAAAACTTTCCTCTTGGGGGCCTTTTGCTCATACTCCCATGGAAAGTAAATAAATAAATAAATAAACAATGGCACTCGTGCAGGTTGTGTTCATAATTAACCTGGAAGCACTAGAACAGTTTCAAGCTCAGAAACCCCGCTGCTGTCCTTCAAATTCTTTCCTGGTTTCGAGTGACTCTGTTCCCAGCTGTCTGTCTTAGCAAAGAACCATAGGGCTAGGTGCTTCAAACAGCACAAATTTATTGTGAAGGCCATGTTTCCTCAGAACCTTAGGAGAAGGATGCTGGCATTTCCTATCTAGTGGCAGAACAGGTCCAGTTATATTGGATAAAGGTTTACTCTAATGATTTCCTCTGAATTTGATTGGCTCTGTAACCACTCTAAAAAAAAAGGTCACATTCACCTGGGAAGGTGGCTCAGTGGTAGAGCGCTTGCCTTGCATGCCAGAGGCCCTGGGTTCAATTCCTCAGCACCACATAAGCAAAAAGAAAAAAGCCGGAAGTGGCGCTGTGGCTCAAGTGGTAGAGCGCTAGCCTTGAGCTGAAGAGCTGAGGAACAGCGCCCAGGCCCCAGAGTTCACATTCTGAGGTACAATGAGTCAGGACCTCAGCATAAACAATTCTGCCCATAACAGAGCACTTTAGGCTAGCTCCTTGCCATGGGCCGACAAGACCCTGCCCGGGACCTCCACCACTCAGTGAATACTCCTGACACATGAAGCGCACTTCCTCCAGTCATTTGGCTTTTTATCTTAACAAGACCCAATTTTTCTCTATACACAGCCAGGTGAAAATACTTGTCATCTCGGAAGGAGAAGACCTCCCAAAGGAAAGATGAGAAGCAAAGACCAAGTTCCAGATGTTTCTCCCAAGTATTCTCCACACGAGGCTAAATCTGTTCTGTTTTGTTTGACGGTTGCATCCTGTCCTCCAATGAGGACGACTTGTTCTCTTGCCAGTCTGTCCTGCACTCACTGGTAACAGTCTTTTGGAGGAAGCAACACTGTAATATGAACTCAAGTGTTTGTGCTAGCTAGGTAGGTGCTCTACCACTTGAGCCACGTCTCTAATCATTTTTGCTTTTGTTATTTTGTGAAGAGGGTCTCACATTTTTGCGCAGGCTGAGAGCACATCTTAAGCAAGCTTTGTGTTTGCAGCCTCACATTGAGCCACACCCCACATCCAGCATCTCCTACCACCCTTGGAACCAGGACGAAGAAACCCTAGTGGTGCTGTTATCCCTGGAGGGCCTGAGCATTCCCTGTCCTTGTTTCCCTTGAAATGTCGGCACTTTGGCCTTTCTGGTGTCTCTCTGGGAGCAGCTCTCTTTCAGAGAGAATGGCCTTCTGCAGACAAAGTCACTTCCATCAGGCTTGCTGCCACAGGGTCGTCGTGATTAAGGTGCATTTATAAAGTAATTAAAATGTTGTGTTGAACATTAGGGCTTTTCCTGGGCCACCGAGGAGAGGCCTATAATTGAGTCCTTAGAAGGCTTCTGTCACTTCAATGGCAAGTTGCAGCCACAGAGATAGGAAGCCAAGGGCAGAAGATACCCCTCCATTCTCTCTTCTTTGCTCACTGTCCTTGTTAGAAGGAGAGCTCAGTGGATTGGAGCCCCTGGCACACTCCCGGTTGGCAGTATTATTGGGTGTAATCATGTCTACTCCCACCCCTAAATTCATAGGTCAAGTCCTAATCCCCAGGACCTCAGAACATGGCCTTAGTTGGAGATAGGGTCTCTGCTTGGACAGGCATCCTACCTAAAAGGGGAAATAGGGTCACAGAGACAAGCAGAGCAGGTGGATGGTGTGGTGTCTCTGGGAGGGAGAAGGCAGCCATCCGCCAGTGGAGAGGCTTGAGAAGACTGTGCCCCCAAACCCCTCCCAAAGAAGCAGTACAATTGATACCTGAGGTTTTGGCTTCTGCACTCCAGAACTGAGGCAGTAATTTCCCACTGTTCAAGCTGGAGCAGGGTAGAAGGATGAGGTAACAGGGAAGTAAAAAAATAGCAGAACGTATTGAAAAGGCCAGAGTTGGACATTAAAACAGAACCAAGAAGTAAAGGCTGAAGAATCACTAAAACAGCAAGCCTCATTTCTTTTCAACTTCCTTGAATGGGTGAGAGACACGCAGTAAAAACTAACCATGTCGGGTAAAGAGATGTTGCACATCGTCTCTGTATTTTGAATAATAACAATCACCGCCCCCCCCTTTGTGACATGTTTTGAGTAACATGACCCATCTGAGATATGTTTTGGATACTAGATGTATCCAAATCCAGTTTTTCCAGGCGTGGAAATTTGGCAAAATGATTGAGGTTGCTAGATGAGGTGACCACATGTCTAGAAACTATAACTATCCCAGGGTGGGCCTGATGGCTCAGACTTATGATCCTAGCTCCTCAAGAGGTAGAGATTGGGAGGATTGTGGTTTCAGGCCAGCCAGTACAAAAAGTTAGTGGGATGCCATCTCAATCAGTAAGGCTAGTGTGGTAGCTTACACTTGTGGTCCCAGCTATGTTGGAAGGTAAAGGTAAGAGATAGTAGTCTAAGGTCAGCCTGCTAAACTTCCACCTTGTGAGATTTTTTTTTCCCTCTTTTCCTAAAACCCCTAGAAATGTCTTTCACCATGGATTGCAAAGACGATGATTTGAGCAGAACACCTCCCCCCACCCACTCACCATCAATTTCATTCCGCTTCTAGTGACAGAGCCACCACGTGCTCAATAAGTGTTAGGGCCTCCCTAGCAAAGCAAGGCAGAGAGCTACCCCTGCTTCTCAGGTCCATTCAAGTGGCCTGCTCACCTCTAACATCACACACACATACACACACACACACACACACACACACACACACACACACACACACACACACACACACACTGCGTTGTACATGAAAATAAAGCAGAGGAGTGGGAGATGGAAGACATTCAATCTGCCTGCTCCATCTTCACTCCAAATCAGGGCCTTTATCAAAGAAGTTTCAGGTTATTTGACCCTGAATAATGCCTATGTAGAAACCAAAGATATAAAAAAAAGTTCCCCATTCCAAGAAGCTCCCAGGGGCTTGGGCAATCTGAGCAATGCTCTATTTTTATTTCCCACCTAGCATCAAATAAACATTTTTATCCCCCAAATTTATGGGGAGCAGCCCTCTTCCTGATATGCACATACTAATGCACTTCCTGCCGCACCAGCCAGTGTTTTCAAAAAGCATCCTCAGTCTTTGACAGGTAGGAAATTTGCATTTCCATTAGTGAGGCCTTTGTCAATTGTGAGTCATAAAAGCCCCAGAAGAATAGGATTGGGGGAAATGTATTGTACTTTTCAAAGGAGACTTTATTGCACGGTTCAAGGAAAGGTACCAGAGGAGATAATGACAGCAAAGGGGCTGCTAAAAAAAAAAACCTCACAATAAGGACGAACTTATTAATGCACGGGCCTGTCACTGGACGACCAGAGGGAAGGAAAGTCTGAAATGTGACTTTACTAGTTTGCAATTTCCAATGTTTAACATTAAAATAATACACCCACAGACGACAGGGATAAGGGGCATTTGGCACTGCCTGCCCAGGACAAGTGTTTTTCCCTCCTGCTCCATTAGCTGTGGCTATAATCTTCTCATTTAAAAATCACTCCTGTTCAGCCGCAGCAGCTCTAGCAAGGGTTGGGGGTTTGATTTGTGTATGTGATTTGTTTTACTCTTTATGTTAGTAGTCAAGATACCCAAGAAAAATAAAAGCTCAAGAATCCCCAGCAGCGAAAAGAATGATACAAACAGTACTGCTTCATTTGTTATCTTATTTGCCCTTCAAACTCTGTCCCCAAACACTTACACAGTTAAATAATTCAGCTAAGACACTAAATACCGGAGAGGAGAGAGAAGGAGAAAAAAATGGTACCAGTCCTGAACTGCAAAAAAGAAGCGAGCGAGCGAGCGAGCGAGCGAGCGAGAGAGAGAGAGAGAGAGAGAGACAGAGAGAGAGAGAGAGAGAGAGGAGGAAGAGGAGGAGGAGGAGGAGGAGGAGGAGGAGAAGGAAGAGGAAGAGGAGGAGGAAGAGGAGGAGGAGGAGGAGGAGGAGGAGGAGGAGGAGGAGGAGGAGGAGGAGGAGGAGGAGGAGGAGGAGGAGGAGGAGGACAGACGCCTATTTGTGGACCTATGGCCTTTCTGAGTCTCTGCCACGGAGAGTGCACAGAGTGAGCTCTTTAAACCTCCTTGTTTCAGGGAAGATGTGAACAGAATTCTGGACTCATAGCACAAGGTTTGATACATACAAAGGATAGAGATGGACCCCATTCTGGCTCTCCCGGGAAAGCTTCCCATGTAGTAGGAGACAGACAATAACCAAGGATGCCAATGAATACACCAGCTCTTCTTGGATAATGATGTGTGCTCTCAGGGGAACAAAAAGATGTGAAAAGAGTAGGGGCAGGGACCAGTTGGAAGGGATGAGAAAGCTCTCTGGGGAGGGAGGTAGAAGCATACATGACAGCAAAGAAGATTCCAGACTTTAGGAAAAGTGTCACCAGATCCCCAAGGTCTTATTGAATTGCATGTCCATGGCTCTCAGTCATTCAGTTCAGGTCACCAAAGAGCTGAATTGCTGAAGGCCAGATCCTGAGTCTTGGAGAATTTAGTCTGACTCCATGTACAATAGAAAACTAGTGGGAGGTCTTTAAGGAAGAAAACAGCTTGATCCAATTTACAATTTGTACAACTTCCCTCCTGCCACTGAGACTGAATCCTAGGAAATCAAAATGGGGAGATCATTGGGATGTGGCTGCAGCCAGACTTCTAAGGCCTTGAAAAGGCCCTCAACACAGTAACCCCTCTTCTTAGTCTGAGTTTAGTAGCACTTAAAAATAAATGATTAAACCGGATCCCAGTGGCTTACACATGCAATCCTAGCTACTCAAGAGGCTGAGATCTGAGGATCACAGTTCAAAGTCAGCCTGGGCAGAAAGGTCCCTGCGGGGCCCTCAATTAATCACTCAAAAACTGGAAGTGGCATTATGGCTCAAGTGGTAGAGTGTTAGTCTTGAGTAGAAAAGTTATGGAGCAATGCCCAGTACCAGCACAAAGTAATGATGATGATGATGATGATGATGATGACGACTGAAATGATGAAGCAGCAGGTGGAGGTATAAATAACATCCTCTTCATTAATAAGTAAGTTGTAAAAATCATATGTTTCCAGCTGGGTGCCAGTGGCTCACACCTGTAATCCTAGCTACTCAGGAGGCTGAGATCTGAGGATCATGGTTAGAAATCAGCCCTGTGAGACTCTTTTCTCCAAATAATCACTCAAAAACCAGAAGTGGAACTATGGCTCAAGTGGTAGAGCACTAGCCTTAAGCACAAAAAGACTCAGGGACAGTGCCCAGGGGATCCTGAGTTCAAGCCCCATACTGGCCAAAAACAACAACAACAACAACAACAAAACCCAAAAACTTAAGTTTCCTAATCCTGACCCCCATAATGAGTCAACCCTCCCTCCATGGAGTAGAGAGGAGAAGTGACCTTTGAAAGAACAGTCAAGGACACTAGCAACTGCATACCACATTGCTAGAGAAAGAAATGTAAAACTGACTTGGACATATCCTATCCATACCCCTAAGTTCACCAAGAGCCAATGGTAAGGAAGGATGAGGAAAGGCATGAAGAGAAGCCAGGAGCAACACGGACTGAGCTTCTCAGCACGGAAGGAATCACAGAAAGCCAGCAGAGACATGGTGCCGGAAAAGGTGATGAAGGCAGGGTAGGGGATGCTCATAATGCAAACAGAATGTCTGATTACTTCTGGACTCAAAAACTACTGATTGCCAGGTACTGGGCTAGCCTGTCCAGCCGTCAGCCTGGGAGTACCCACCATTTAACCTCTCTATGGGAGATGATGTTATTAATTGAAATGTTAACACTCTTCCAGGAGGTGACATTCACTCATCCTCTTTCAGTCAGAAATTCAAGCTGGTTTCAACCTCTGTGTCCTTGCCGGAGTTGGAGGGGCTCCTCTTCCCCTTGTCCTCGATTCTCATACACCTGAGACTAAGACTCGGTATTGTGCACCTCTTCTATTTCTCTTTTACACGTTAAACAACTTCCCACTCCTTTGTAACCTTTGCTCATTTCTGCTTTTGATTTGCTGCACTTTTACTTCATTGCTCTTAAAATTCAGAGAGCAAAGCTCCACACGACATCCTGTCATGGAGCCTGACCTCTGCTGTGTGTGGCGCTGGCGGGCTGCTCCCTGGCGATCCGGTGGCCTGCCCCGCTCATCCTCACCACGCATGCTCTCTGTCAATACCACTGCCACACAGGCTGGCACGTCCAACTTCAGAGACCCGCGCGTCCCCCAAGGTTTTGTCTGCTCTGCTGTCTCCCATCTGTATCTGAAGAAAATAGCTTGTAGTCAATACTAAAAAGCATTTTATTACTAAAGGCACCTTGTGACTCATCAGACATTTGTCTAATTTAACCAGGTAATGTTGACTCCTGACTCTGTCATCTGAACCCAGCCAATATGGAAGCATTTGCAGGTGGCGAGCTAAGGCCTCCTGGCCTCCTCTACTCTCTCAGGAGGCCCAAATTACAGCCTTCCTTAGCCTCGGAGAAGCAACCAGCCAGCCAGGACCTGTTCTTCCTGCTCTGCATTGGGGGGACTTTGTTGCTCAGAATAGATATTCTGGGGACATTTGGAGACTATCACCAAGAAGAGAAGAATTTTGCTCCTTTCCTTCACTTCCTGTCTCCCTCCTTTTCTGCCTCACTCTTCCCATGTGGTTGTCCATTAGAAGTTTCTCTCCCTCTTCCCTTCTCTAAAGCTATGGAAATGCTGTTGCAGGCTGAATTGTGTCCTTCCAAACAAAATCCTAACCCCCACTCTGTGGCCTTGTTAGGAAAAAGCTTGTGGAAGGTGTGATTTGTTCTTGTTTTTCTTTTGTCGGTTGTGGGGCTTGAACTGGGGACCTCCTGGACACTGTCCCTGAGCCTTTTGTGCTCAAGGTTAGTGCTCTATCACTTGAGCCACAGTGCCACTTCCAGTTTTTGAGTGATTAATTGAGGGTCTCACAGGGACTTTTCTGCCCAGGCTGACTTTGAACCATGATCCTCAGATCTCAGTCTCCTGAGTAGATAGGATTACAGGCGTGAGCCACCAGTGCCCAGTTTGTAATTTGTTATATGAAGATAAAGTGACCCTGGAGAAGGGGGGAATCCCAACCCAATATGAATTGTGTCCTTATTAAAAGAGGAGATTTGGATGTAAACAGCCACACAGGAAGAACATCATTGGACATGCTGGCAGGGACCTGGGTGATAATTCTACAAGCCAGTGGATTCTAAATCACCAGCAAATCACTGCCAGAGGAGAACAGAACATTTCTTTCTCGGGGCTCTCAGGAGAAACCAACCCTCCTGACCCTGACTGCAGGACCAAGGCCACCAGCAGGGTGACACAATACTTTTCTGTTGTTTAAGCAGCCTGGTTGTAGTCCATTGTTATGGCAACCTAGGAAATTAACGCCTGCTTCATTCATTTTTTTTTTTATGTAAAGGGACACATTGGAGCAGAGAAAAACCTTTCCATGATCCTAAGCAGCCCTTCTCTTCGGTGCCACCCCCTTTCTCTTTCTCTTTCTCCTAGTCCTCCTCTTCTTTTTCTTCTTCCCCTCCTACACCACACCTTTTTTTTTCTGGAACAGAGGATTGAACTCAGGACCCACACTTGCAGGGCAGCCACTCCACCACTTGAGCCACACCTCCAGCTCCTCTTTTGCCTCAGTTAATTTTGAGGTAAGGTCTCATTCTATGCTCAGGTCAGCCTGGACTCTAATTCTCCTACTGTGCTTCTCAGTGTTGCTAGCAAGGCAGATGTGAGCACTAGGCCTACTTGTGCTTTTCTGTGAGATACAGTCTCTTCTCTTTTTATACCCAGGCAGGCCTCCAACTGTGATTCTTTCCCCCATTGCCTCCTAAGTACCTAGGACTACAGGCTTGAGCTACACAGCTTCTGTCCCAATTTCCTTAGTTGAATACACATAGCTCTTTCTTTCCAAGTCCTCTATTCCATTCTCCTTTAGATAAGAGATCACGGTACAGAATTAATCATCATTATCATCATCATCATCAAATTTATTTGAAAACACCTATTCTAGTGTGCCTCAGGGTCACACAGCAGATTTTAAAAAAATAAAAAAATTTTAAAAAACATGGCTTTTATCCCCTAGGACACTGAGTCCAAGGCCAGCAGGTGGATACCATGATGTCATTTGTTTTCATTTGTAGCTGGTTGAATGAATACACCTATACTGTATTATGTGCTGTGGGATATTTTGTCAAAGCTTTAAAAATTAGTAAAGAGAACAGTCTCGAAAGAGGCTTGGCATCATATTTCACTTCAGTACCTTGCCTGTCCCCTGGGGAGATACTGGGTAAAGGGCCATTTGCAAGCACATCACAGTAATTAGCCAAGGGCAGCTAGAGACCCGAGAGCAGCCATGACCATCCATCCTCTCTCTCATCCCCGCCGCAGACATCCATTCATTCGCACCTTCCGCAGCTTGTCTGCAGCCACACTAGAACCCTACAGGTGGCCTACTTCAGCCAGCCTGGCCCAGGGAAGGCAGGCCTGCTCTCTCTCATGCAACTCCGAAGCCAAATGGAGAAAAATGCATCTTTCTGTTCAAGGGATGCCTTCTCCTCCTGGCCACCACGCCAACTACTGAGTCCTGGCAATGCGTGGCTCTTCCTGCCACACTTGGGTGAGCACAGTCACCAGGAACTGTGGGCTTCCCCATTCTCACCCCTATCCAAAAGACAGCTGCTCCAACAAACCAGAAATTAAAGTCGGTACATGCTGTGCGCCAGCTGACAGCCTTTATCAGACAAAATGGCAAAAGCCACAGCTGCTCCAGGTGCCCTGGAGACCCTGGTCTTCTCTGAGAAATTTCCACAGACCTCAAACCTTCCCTGAGCTTCTAGGTCCTAGACCTGAGGCTCAGATCGCGTGGCTCTCGCTGTGATTACCTCTGTCCTGCTTTTCCTGCAAGGCTTCTTTTGGCAAGAGTTCATCTTATCTGTGGGATTTCCACTCTGCTCTGCAAAGTAGAAAAAGAGTCATATATGAAACTAAATTAAGGAAAAGGGAAAACGTTTACCCCCCACTTCTGGGACTGGCTATGCTGTGCCAAGTCCAGAAAAGAAAAGCCAGCCCAAGAACAAAGACCCCAGGCTGTGACTGACCTGGCTCGTGACAGGTGGCAGGTGGCTGGACACTGGCTGGCTATGGTGGCAGTACCTAGGCCATGCATGTTCTCCTTCTACATCGAAGCAGCTGCTAACTGTGCTAGGTAGAGCCAGAAGAGAGAAGAAAGGTACAGCCATAGGCACCAACTAAAAGGAGAATCCTTGTCTTCTGACCCTGGAGTTGAAGGTAAACTGAGTCAAGTTGCATGGTTGAACCTTAACTTTCTTCTCTCCAAACAGTTTCCTTCCACCTTATACGCAGACATCTTTAGAAGCTGAAATAATGGACAATGACCAAAATGCCTTGAAATTTTTTTTAAAAATCTAGAATACATAGCAATTCTCATGAAGGAGAATCACCCTCATTCCATAGGTCTTCAATAAAACCAAAGCCCATATTTGCAGGGAAATGGATGGAGCTATAAGGAATCATGTTGAGCGAGGTAAGCCAAGAACGAAGAGACAAACAGTACATGGTCTCCCTGATAAGTGGATGATAAATCCAAAATGTTAGGTGATATGAAAAAACTAACAGGACTTAAGAAACAAAGAACTCCCACTCATCTGGTTGAACCACTACCAAATATCCCCATGCTGCTGATCACATATATGGTATATAACATGTGAGCACCGTTATATATTACAGACTGTGATAGACAATTTGCTCCAGGAAAGTTAGAATGAACTTGTGACTTTAAATGAGCATCATTATTCCACAATACTATGAATTTCCGGAAATTAAGTAATCACTTAATCACAATCAAAAAAAAAAAAAGAAAAGAAACTTGGGGAAGGGAGGGAGGGAGGGGATGGTAGGGGGAAAACAATGGAGGGGGTAACAATGTTCAAGAGGAAGTGTACTCATTACCTCACTCATGTAACTGTAACCCTCTGTATAGTATCTTTACAATAAAAAAATTAAAAAAAAAAAAAACCAAAGCCCATGAAGGGCAGGTTCTCAACATCTACCCCCTTAGACAAGTGTCTTCTCAATGAACAAAAGAAAGCCCTTTCTGTTTCCCATCCTAAATTGCCATGGAACTTAAACATCTCCAGGACATCCAATAAAGGGACAATCCCAAGATGCATGGTTCTTCGGGTTGTCTGGAAGTCAAGCCCAGGAAAGTGTTAGGAAGACTGAGGGGAGATACTCGCCCTCTCAAGAAATCTAGACACAGCTAAATCCTGTGTCTGGACACAGACACAAAACACCCTTGTTCCTCTGTATGTCTTCCCATGTGTGGGCACACTGTGCCACATCCTGACCCAATCAGAATTAGAAGACAGACCTGGTCACAGCTTCTGACAAATCATAAATCTGACTTAGCTGACTGGTATGGAAGTGTAAGGGACATTTTTGCATAAAGTGGATGTATTAAATCTTCAACTTCATTGTTGCTGTTTAATTAAATTGTAGCATTCTATTTGTTGTTTTGTGCCAATACTGTGGCTTGAACTCAGAGTCTCAACCTTGCTTGGCCTGTTTGCTCAGCTAGTACTTTACTACCTGAGCCATACCTCCAGCCCTTAGGTTGACTCTTTTAGCTTCCGCATATGAGTGAGAAGATGTGAACTTGTCTATCTGTGTCTGATTAATTTCACTTGACATTATTTTTCTCCAGTTCCATCAAGTGGCTGGAAATGTTATGTTTTCATTGTTTATGGTTGAATAATATAGCATTGTGTATATACATGCATAATCTCTGCCCATCCATTCACTGTTAAGATAAATTCCACTTTTAGCTATAGACAATAGACACAGGATGAAGGTCTCTCTAGGTATGCTGATCTCATTTCCTCTGGCTATGTGCATAGAAGCAGATTGCTACATCTGGAGCAGATCTGGGTTTAGTTTTTAAATGAACCCCCATGCTGTTCTTCATGTTGACTATTGTCATCAAAATTTGTATTTAAAGGGAACAGACAATATATAATATGCAAGGAAATAAATCTTTTTAAATGATTGAAATATAAGATAAAATTGAGTTTACAACTGAGTTACAATTTTTCAAGCTCTTTTGAGGATCAGACAAACAAAAGGTTGGGGCTACTGCTGGGTTTCATGGGTGAGGGTGTCAGAGGTCAAAAGGACCCCAGACTCCAAACCTTGGCAATGACAAGACATGTTGAGAGCTGAGGAGCCGAGTAGTCTGAAGTGAGAGAGGCACATGGACTCCAACTCACTGTCCCCCAGTTTCTACCCATCAGACATCGTGAAAGTGTTTCTTCATATTTCTGGCTGGGTTTATAGACTCAAAAGAACTGAAAGGCTTTTTTCAAAGGAAAAGGAGGTAGGTACTAATGGCTCATGCTTGTAATCCTAACAACTCAGGAGACTGAGATCTGAGGATTGTAGTTTGATACCAGCCCAGGCAGAAATATCCAGGTGGCACTTACCTACAATTAACCAGGAAAAATGTCAAAATTGAGATATGGCTCAAAGGGTAGAGCACCAGCCATGAGTGAAAAAGTTAAGCCAAGTGTGGAAGGCCCTGAGTTCAACCTCTGGTAATCATCACAAAAAAGGAGAGGAGGGAACAGGAAGAGAAAGTGTTAGGAAGATCAAGAAAGGAATCTTGGACCAGAGAGGGGATGAACAAGAGAAATGTAACTAGGAAATTTGAATAACTAAAAAAATGTAGCGCAACAAGAACAGCCATAATAAATTACTCATTTCTCTAAAATACCTTTTGAGAAGAATGCTAGCATTGACTTTTACAGGAATCCAGAAGCTATGTCAATTGAGATGGAGGCTAAACTTTGATAGGAATTGTTACTTCATCTTTATTTCCCTTAACCTCTTGCTGTAATCTAGCATTTCTTTAATTATAAATGTGAGCACAGAACCATGGTTGTGTTAGCAGTTCCTATGGTTCACTTATAGAGGAAATCATAGGCATTTTTCAAATCCCATTACCAAGTGCTACAAACATCATTTACCCTTCTTGCTACTTCAGAATGATAATGACTAAGGAGCTTTAAAAATATTTAGATAACTATATGTCAATATAATTGATTTCTATTATAATTTATGTACTTGATTCTACGCATTTAAGAGTATTATTCTGAGCTGGGTATGGTCACTCACACCTGTAAATCCAGTTACTTAGATGATACAAGTAGGAGGTTCCTGGCCAGTCTCTACAAGGTTAGTGAGGAGCTGTCTCAAAAAAATACCAAAAAGGGTCTTAGGGTTTAGCATCAGTGATAGAACAAGTGCAATGATCTGGATTCAATCCCTAATGTCTTTAAAAAAAAAAAAAAAAAGTCTGGGAAGGTGGCTCAGTAGTAGAGTGTGCTTGCCTTGCATGCATGAGGCCCTAGATTCAATTCTTCAGCACCACATACACAGAAAAACCTGGAAGTGGTGCTGTGGCTCAAGGGGTAGAGTGCTAGCCTTGAGCACAGAGAGGCTCAGGGACAGTGCCCACGCTCTGAGTTCAAGCCCCAGGACCAGCAAAAAAAAAAAAAAAAAGTTACATTCTAAAGAACATCATGTTTCTATGAGGACAGCAGGGCATAATGGCTAAAATAACATCATATGAGGTACGCTGGACCCAACCAACACACCCGGAGACACCGCAGACTACATGGTTTGGATCTTAGAGGTGAAACAGCCCTTCCTAGGTTTCACAAATGAACCTGCCACACCTTACCTTCTTAGAACTCAAGACACGCAAGTCCCAGAAAGGCCAAATCCTGCCCTTCTGGAAGAAGCTCAAGTACCGCCCGATGTCATGTCCCAGAAAGGACCTTGGGTAGCAGAAGGGTGTCTGAATGCCACCACACAGATACTGCCTCCTATCAGCCCTGTGACCTAACCAAACACAACTGTCAGCAATTTTACTCTCAACTTGGACCAGAAAAAAAAAAAATAGAGGCATACATGGAAGTGTAGAAGTCAGAAAGCTTGGTCCTTGCCAAACAACCCAATGTAGTCAGCCAGTGCATGAATTATCTACTAAACATAGCAATGCTGTATTAGTCTTATTCCATTTTCCCTCTTGAGGGAATAAGGGACATTTGTTGTTTGGGGAGGAGAGGGATGAGAAGCCTTTCCTCCCCCCCTCAGGGGGAGGTGGAAAGTCTTGGAAAGATGATAAACTTGGAAGAGAGACCCAGGCACTCCCTCCCTACAGGGATCTAGGGAGAGAGAATAAACATTCCAAATCCAGTGCCCTCAGCTGAGCAATAATGCGTGGCCTGGCAGAGGACAAAGTGTAACACAGCCCAGCAGAATTGGTCTCCTTGGCTTCTTTTATGATAAAACACTGGAATTCTTCAAGGAAGGCAATGAGAAATGACTTCTGAAGAGGGGAAAAAAAACCCTATAGAACTCATAAAAAATCAGGTGCTTGTTAGCAATGAAGCTGTTTTGTTTTTTCCCCTCCTTTGTCTGGCTTTTGTCAAATTTAAAGTTCCTGTTCAGACTGCCTGTGGCTCTCCTCATCCTGAAGCCTTTCACATTTTCTTGCGTTCAAATCAGTCAGTCCTTGGCGAACTGCTCTGTATTTGGCAACACCACAAGTAGAAAATGCATTGAACAAGCCTGAAGCAAGCAGGGATTCTGGTCTGAGTTCAGACACCAGAGTCCAAAGCAGGGCGAAGCCCAAAACCCTGGGTACTTTGCCATGCAGGGTGTGGACAAGCAAAAGTCCCCCCCAAAAAACTTAAGGCATCAGTGTGTGTGTGTGCACACACTGAGACAAAGACTCACCATCCCGACTCAGCCTCCTGAATTCTGGGAGTCAGGCAGGTCCCACTATGCCTGGTTAATGATGTGTTCTGAATTAATCATTCTGAACTCAGTTTTCTCATTATCTTCTCAAAGTATGAATTCATGGTAAGTATTTGAAAGGCCCTTAGCCTTCTTTATGTTTGTTTCTCATGCTCCATTGAAATGAAAATAATTTTCACAAACCTAATCGTTATCTCTCATCAGAAACCACTTGGCACTTTTCAAAATCCGTTTTCATTCCAAGGCTCTGATGGCATCTGTTCATCTCAGCTCAACTGTTCTGTATTTGTATTGGAAGAGCTGTTCTCAAATATCTAAAGCTCTGCCCGTGGAGCAGCAAGTCAACTGTTCCTAACACAGTTGTAGATGCTGATGAACTGTTCTGAGTCTCCTCTCAGTCTTGATGCTGATGAGTCCATGTTTCTTTACATTGCAGATCCTTGTAAAGCATCTTTGGTTGGTTTTATTTCCAACATATTTTTCCAAAAAGGACCTAGGGCCTCCTTGAATCTTGGTGGCATTGGTCCTTGGTCAGCTATCTATTGATGTTCATATTTCTACTCTGTCTGGGGAAAAAAAGCTTTGTTGCCCTATGGAACCCAGAGTCATTACCCTCTTTATGAATCAGGTTCTGGGTTTACTTAGACTTGAAGATGCTTGCGCTTTCGTGGGGAGCCTGTCATTTTGCTTCCCTCTGAGTTGCTAGAAGGAATGAAAATGATCAATCAGACTCAGTTGCTTCATCTTATCACTTTCTTATTTGATTATTTCTTACATTTTCTCCTTTTAAAAAGTCTTATCGAGATAGAAACTCCCATACCACAGACCTCCCTGACTTAAAGCACATAACCCAAAGCTTCTATTATATTTACGGAGTTGTATAATCATTGCAACCTTTAGTATCAGAACACTGTCCTCACTCGCTCCAGAAAGTTCTAACTGTTTTCCTTTCCACTCCTCCCTCCAGGCAAACACCCATCTACTTCAGTATCTGCAGATTTGAATATCTGGGGTTTTCATCTAAATGAAATCATTCCACAGAGGACTTTTCATACCTGGTTTC
Organism: Dipodomys merriami; assembly: GCF_024711535.1. Classification (NCBI taxonomy): domain Eukaryota; kingdom Metazoa; phylum Chordata; class Mammalia; order Rodentia; family Heteromyidae; genus Dipodomys; species Dipodomys merriami. The sequence goes on along the minus strand of NW_027202493.1, from coordinate 23,879,118 downwards.
ACTTGGTAAGATGTTTTTAAGGTTCATCCATAGCATAGCATATATCAGAACATCATTCCTTTTGGTTGCAGGGTAATATTTTAATGGACATATCACAATGTATTGACCCACTCATCAGTGATGGGCAGTTGAGTGCCCAACCTTTGGGCTGTTAGGTATAATGCTGAGGCAACATTCATAGACAACTTTTGTGTAGCCATACATTTTCCTTTGTCTTGAACATCTATGTAGGAATAGAACCGTTTCTAGAAATTATATTTCTCTGCAATCTTCATAAAGTTGTTTTTTACACCCATTGAGTAACCCCATTCAGTTTTTCTCAGGTCTTCTTTTTTTATTAAACAAGTACCTAAAGGTGGTTAAGAGATTATTAATTCACTATAGTAACAAATAAGCTCCAACATTTCAATGGTATGACATATTCAAAGTTGATCGCTCCCTGACTTAGCTGTGGATGGGGACTGGTTGGCAAGCAGTTTCCCAACAGGCAACTCAGAGTCCAAGCTTCTAGGGGGCCTAGGTTTTCTCATTAGTGAGAATTAGTCACCTGGCTCCAGCTCAATACAAGGGGGTCCTAGAAAATATTGTCTCTTATTTTTGCCAGTAACAGGACTTGAATTCAGGAGCTAGGTGCAGTCCTTTAGCTTCTTCTCCCAACACTGGTGCTCTACTACTTGAACCATAGTTCCAGTTCCAGCTTTTTGCTGGTAAATTAGAGATTACTAGTCTCACAAACTTTCCTGCCTGGGCTGGCTTAGAATTGGGATCTTTAGACCTCAGCCTCTTGAGTAGCTAGGATTACAGGTGTGAGCCACCGGCGCCTGGCAGAAAAGCCATCTCTGATGGGCACTAGTTTCCAGAAACAGCATCATGGTATAATAGAGAAATTACAGAATCCTGGCTGACTGCCACATGGGGGTTCAATAAATGTTGTGTGTTTACAGCTGGAGAGCAAAGAGTTAAAGGGATTTATGCCCGAAGCCCCACAAAGCCAAGAAAAGGGAAGTTCTGTCATTTTTCACATTTCTTCTTTTTTTGAAAGGCATTAGCCCTGTGTTCAAAGACTGAAATGCAAGTAAAGAACTGTTAAATATGGGAAGCAGTGAACCTGTGAGCACTGGACCACCCCACTTGACCCAAATAGTCCATCTCCTCCATGAATACTGCCTCCCAGGGGAAATCCAGCTGTGTAATTTTACATGCTTGTAAATTATCCAAATGCTCTTCTACTTGTAACCATATAGATCCTCCCCTTTCTCAGTAGGACTGCCAATCAAAGTGTTCTGTATGTACCCACGGGATGGACTCAGAATAGACCAGACTGACCCTTCTTCCCGGAGTTTGAGCCTAGAGCAAAATGACACAAAAACAAACATATACTGTCCAATTCCTTTTGGCCTCCCACATCTTTAAAGAAAGCAGCTCCTGGTGTTTCTGGAGGGTGGTGCCTTCGCTGTGACTTTGCAAGTCACCCCATATCCTTACAATAACGCCCTGTCTAATTAAGTCAGTATTGGCCTCTTATCACTTGCATAAAGAATCAATAAAGCTGAGCACTGGTGGCTCGTGCCTATCATCCTAGCTGTTCAGGAGGCTGAGATCTGAGGGTTGAGATTTATAGCCAGTCTCAGTCCATGAGACTCTTATTTCCAATTAATCACCAAAGAGCCGGAGTGGAGGTATGGCTCAAGTGATAGAGCGTGGGCCTTGAATGAAAAGGCTGGGCTCTCAGTTTCAAGCCCCAGCCCTGACACCAAAACAAAACCAAAATCCTAACCAATACACTTGCCTAGGGCAGAAACCTGAGTATGATTCTAATATGTCTTTCTACCTTTTGTTTGCAAATTCTCTTCTATGAATTGGACATCCGATATAGCTCTCAGCTCAGTCTTCCTTCTTTTCTTTTATAATAACGCCAGTGCTATAGTTCAGGCTCTTAGCATTGTGTACCTGAACTTCACAAGACCCCTTAACTGCTACCTCCCTGTCCCCATGGTAACTTTTCTAAAATGCAAATGCAGGCTTTAGAAATTACAATACCAACCCTGGTGCAGTGGAACTATGCACTCACATATTGCTGGCAGTTATCATTTTTACCACCTTTTTCAAAGGCAATTTGGCCATTCACATGGAGAGTCATTAGAAATACAATATAGCCTTTGACTCAACACTAGTCACCTAAAAGAATGTTTTTTCCTAAAGAAATAATCAGACATGCATACAAAGAGTAATGACTGACACATTTTCTGAAATTGATTTATTTACTCATTCAACAAATACCAAATGCCTACTATATCAGGTACTCCCATGATTAATTATAATAAAAAATTGGAGGGGCATAAAGTGGTATTTAGAGAGAATTTTAGTGGACTAAAGACCACAGATTTATTCTTTTACAATTCTGAAGTCAGAAGTCCCAAATGATCTTGCAAAACCTCAGAAGGGCTGGTGGGCACCAGTGGTTCGTGCCATTTGAACCCAGCAGCTCAAGAGGCTAAGACCCAGACGACTATGGTTCAAATCCAATCCAGGCAGAAATGTCCATGAGAATTGTCTCCCAAATAAACGCCAGGCTGATGAGGATCGTTTTACAAAAGACAATGAAATATCACATAATGTCTGTATTTCACTGTTTATTTGAGTACACCTTAGAAAACTGAATGTAACACAAACCCTGGACATTTGGGGGGGGGGGAATTATATACCCTCTAACAACTCTGTGAATTTTTACACAAGCATTGTTTTATGAGTTATTATGAAACATTGTAAAAAGTAGAAGGAAAAAAAAGCCAGGCTGGAAGCGTGGCTCAAGTGATAGAATACAAGTTGAAAAAGCAAGCTGAAGCAAGTATGGGACTGGATTCAAACACTATTACTGAATTAAAAAAAAGAAAGAAAGAAAAGTCATTGGGGAGGTGGGGAGGAAAGGAATGGTAGGGGAAAGGCTGTTTGGTATCCTCTCTTCAGCACGCATCCTGTGGTTGGGTCAAGCCTGTCCAGATAATACAGGGTGACACTCAGGAAATCTCAAGGTCTTTAACCATGTCGGTAAAGTCCATTTTGTCATACAAGGTAACAGAGGCACAGATTCGAGGGTTTGGACCATGGACCATGGCCACTCCTCAGCCTGCCCAGTGAGATGTCACCAGCAATATGCACTGTGGCCAAGGGAGAATCGATTGTCTGTTTCATGTGAGCCAGTCAGAGGAGGCCATACTGATCAGGTGACATTTGAGGGCAGATTCATCATGAAGTTATCCTGGGCTGGGAGGGAAGTGTTCATTGTCCAGCAGTTGGATCGGGTTTCCCTTCTCAGCAAAACCTGCTGTCTCTACCACACCCGGTGTTAGTATTGCTGTGGCCAAGACAATAACTATATGTCCCGTTGGCCTCACACTGGGTATCCTATGTGGTAATATTTTCCTTTCATATGGATTTTTCCCTGCTATTCATGAATTTCTTCTGGGCCAAATCAATGTATTTGTACTCCTCCCGCCCTTCCACACAATGCCAGGCATAGTAAATTCCCAGTGAATAGAGGCTAAGCATGTGAATAAATGAATGAGAGCTGGACGTAGAATCAGATGTAAAACTGACTTTACCCTTCCCACTTAGCAGTTACAGAATAACTGGCAAATTTTCAAATCCCTCCATGACTCTTTTCCCATCTATGAATGGGATGACAATAATGTCACTTGCCTTCTAGGATTAATTTGGGAATCTAATAAGGATAAAAATATGTAAAACTTCTAGCGTTTGGCTTACAGTGGGAATTTCATTAAATTACATAAAGTCATGTTTTGTAATATTGGGGGTGAAGAACAGTTCATAAAAAGGGAAGTTATTGAAAATGTGTCCCTCGTTACTTAAAATTAAGCTGAGGCTCAGGGCTGAGTGTGTACAAAATGTAGGCTCTGCTGCCCTGGCTTAGGCCCTGGGATCTTATTTGGCAGGAGTCCTGTCTTACTCTGCATCCCTGTGGGGTCTAAAACATATTTGTTTCACTCAACAAATATACATTGAATGCCTACTGTGTCCTAGAAACTGTACTGGGAGTTAGGGGTACACAATGGAAGAGACAGACTCAGAAAAGCTCCTCAGCCACAAATGCCTGCATTTCAAGTTTGGAGAGATGTTGAAAGAACACAGTACTCTTGTAATGCATTCCATGTTTTCCATGCAATGCCACTGTGAAATCTGCTAATGCTCTTTGTTAAAGAACATTCTTACCCTTCCCAGTGTGTGTGTGTGTGTGTGTGTGTGTGTGTGTGTGTGTGTGTGTGTGTGTGTGTGTGTGTGTGTGTGTGTGTGTTTAGGGGGAAGGGGTTGGGGAGAGATACAACTACACAGGAAAAGAGCAGTGAGATCCTTGAAATTTCCATTTGCTCTTCACTTGGTACTGCTAAGCATCAGGCTTGGTATCACCTGACTCCAAGATGCTATCCCAGCTGAGATTTCTCCTCTTCCTCCTTCTTTTGTTGGTACTGGGTGTTTGAACTCCTGTCCTTATTCTTACTACCACTGAGCTCCACCTCTAGCACTGGTTTTTGTTTTTTGGGGTTGTTTGTTTTCACTGGCTATTCTTAGGATAGGGTCTCCATTCTTGCCCAGGTGTACACCTGAAATGTGATCCACCTACTTTTCACAGGCACATGCCACTGTGGTCAGCTAACTTCTGTGGAGACAGAGTATCCTTCAACTTTGCCACCCCAGCTGGTCTGAAACTACAGTCCTGCCAATGCCAGCGTCCCATGTGCCTTAATGACAGGCATGTCACTGCACCCAGCCATGGGTTGAGGATGGGGGGGTCTCACAAGCATTTCTTCCAGGCTGTCCTGATACCACAGTCCTCCAGATCTCAGCATTCCAAGATCACAAGCATGAATACCAACGACCAGCCTAGTAAGAGACCACTGACAGGGCTGTGGCGCGCACACACACACACACACACACACACACACACACACACACACACACACACACACTGTCCTTCACTGTGAAGGCAGCAGAGACGGCTCTAGCACATACAGCACTGGTCAGGTGGCCACGGCAATGGGTGTGAGTGCCGGGAGCGCACCTGACAAATGCAAGCTCCGTCACTTCCTGGTCTTAGCTGCCTCTTTCCACCTGTTCTTGCCCTGAAGCTCAGAGGTTGGCTTTTCCACACGTACCTCTGGCCTCCTGCTTAAATATATCTTCTTTTCCTGCTATCAGCACATTTTCTCTGACATGCAGCTTGATTCTTCTTTCCTGCCTGTTTGTCCTGCATTGTGGGAAGAGTTCAGGATATGGTGGGAGGAGGAGATTCAGCCATGAGGTCAGTGAGGGCCAATTGGACCTATTTCGAATTTAAATTTGGTTTTAAGTCATAAAAGGGCCATAAAAACCTTCCACTAAGTAAGGGAAACGGTCCCATCCGGGGGCCTAAATCCATGTCCAGTTCTGCTTGACTTCTCTCGCTCATTACACTTGTATAATATAGTATGGTTTCTATTGAGTGTTTCCTTCCTGTTTTTACACTTATTCTTGCTTCACTGACTTTATTATGGGCAGAATTTTGTAGCTTTTTTTTTGCACCGCCATAAATACTATTCAATTCAACAAACGCGTACAAATGGTTTCCATTAGAATTTTAATCTACTCTCAAAATGAAAGAAAAGCTTCATATAAATCTTTTTTAAATTACCAGAACATAAATTCAGACAGGGACAGCTCCACCTGGATGACACCCAAGGGGTCACATCCCGCTGTCCCCGCTCATAAATTAATTGAGGTCTCTCGCCATTGTAAACGAACAGTACATCCCAGAAAGATCATATCTGTCAAGATTGCAGATTGGTTTCCCTCGGACTTTGTAAAAGTCACAGCTTACAATACCTTCATAATGCCGATGAGAATGCTGTCTCCCCAACTGGAAAGAAATAGGTGTTTTTGTTCTGTTGGACCAAGATTTACAGAAAGCAATTTTCCTCCATGTAGGAGATAGGACAAACCTGCTGGAAAAAAAAATGTCATTTCACAACTTCTTTCATTTTATCACCTTTTTTCCCCCCTGCTAGATGTAGATTCTCTCCCCTGTACAAACAGGCGGGCTGTAGTGACATTTAATGGCTAAGTGAGGCAGCACTAGTGGGCCAATGCACCTTTCGAAGACACTAAGCTGTAAAGAGTTCACATCCCTCTCTCTCTTGCCCACCCCCTACCTCTGAGAGAGTCTAGAAAGTTCCCAGCTTCTTCCAAATGAGGGAATGAGTCACGAACAGGAGAATGCACGGGACACTTCACAGTCATCCGCCATCATCTGAAAGTGGCCTCAGTTTCCCCCCTCGACTTCTGATCCCACAAACCCCAGGATACCCTCTCCGTCCTTGGTTGACAGCAGCAGACATTCTCAGGAGGACAACTGAAGGGCAGAGTCGGGGCTTATTTTTTTTTCCCATTTCCTCGTGTCATAACCTAATGCTGTTGTAGCAAAGATTCTGCATATTAAATCGCCTCTTAGCAACTGGGAAGCGGGTGGCGTGATCTATGGAGAAAGGGCCCTCATGTAAATGTATGATGGTTGACACTACCCCACTGAGGACAAAGGGCAAGAGAAACACAGAGAACGGGGCCAGCAAACCCCGGGAAACGTCACTCTTTGCTGTGACTTCGCTCTCCTTGAGTCAAGAGCCAGCGTTCTGGGCTCTTCACCCCCAGCTGCCCCATCCCAGACCTGTCACTGCCTGGTCTCAGGGTCTTGGTTGGCAAGGAGACTCAGGAAATCTAGGAGGGGCGCCTGGAGAGAGCATCTCTGAGCTCTGCATAGCAGAGAGAAACCCGCAGCAAAGACAGAAGGGAATTTTCTCCTGCCCAGGGGAGAGGCTGGCCTTAGACAGAAATGCCTGGGGCAGGAAGGCCTCCCACCTGAGTAATCCCTTAGCTGAGCCAGGCAGGGAAGGTGGGATAAGCCAGTGGAGCATTGATTCTACAGGCCACTGACATCTTTGTCTATCTTTCTCCAAATGATCATCTCGAGCCATGTAAAGTGGCATAATAGCATCTTGGCTTCACTGAGTGGTGCTGGCTGTTCAAGAGCCACTTTCTTGATTCTTAGCGCATTTATTTTCCATTAGCAGTAATCCCATGCCTGTAAAATTCCAATTACTAAGTGATAATAGAAAGACTGTTCTGCCTGGGATGCTCAGGTGCACAGGGTCCAGAGCAGGCCCTGTACCATGCACAGCCACAAACCATCATGTTCAGACCACAAGAGCCAGACACGTGGCCAGGCCCTGCATAAGACCCGTGGGAGCTGAATAGGCTTCCTCAAAGTGTGTCCTAAGAGACCAGAGGCTCCTGAGACAGTAAAAGGAGCTCATGGAGATCAGAACACAGGAATTTCTTTTGCCCATCCTGGGGCTTGAACTCAGAGCCTGGACACTGCCCCGGAGCTTTTGTTGTGTGACGCTAGCACTCTACCACTTGAGCCACAGCTCTAGCTTTTAAGGTTAATTGGAGGTAAGAGTCTCACAGAATTACCTGCCAGGGCTGCCTTGGAACCACCATCCTCAGATCTGGGTTTCCTGAGTAGTTAGGATTACAGATGTGGGCCACAGCACTCAGCAGTTTTGGTGGGAGGAAAGGATCTACCAAGTCCAGAGTCTAGAACTTCATGATCTGGCCCTGCTGCCACTAGTCTGTCCACAGCCCTACTCTAAGACAAGCTCTCAGAGGGCCACCCTGCGGTTCAACTAAAGGGTCATCCTGCACAGAGTATGCCATGAAATGATGTGCGCAGATGTTGTACAATTTGGCCTCCTGCCACACAGGTTTAGAGTGCCGCAGGTGGGCTCATAAGTGCCCTCTCCAGGAAGCACCTTGTAGATGAGCAGTCAGTTTGTATGCAGTTTGTCAATTAAGTCACTTAATATGTATTCATTGTTTAAGCACTAGGGAGTCCAGAGAGAATAAGACAGGCTTCTCTCCTGTTGTTTTGCGGGGGTGGAGGCATGTGAGCTATGGTTTGAATGTGTCCCCTAAAGTTTGTTGGAAATTTAATCCTCAAAGCAATAGCATTGAGAGACGGTTAGTGATTAACATCATGAGCAGTCCTCTCTTTTGATTGGATTACTGTCACTGTAGTGAAAGTAGGTTAATTTATACTGGTAAAATAATTTATCTTAATAAAAAGGAAGCTTTCAATTCACTTGCCAGTGGTCCAAATCCATAATCCTGGCTTCTCCAGAGGCTGAGATCTGGAGGATCAAGATTCAAAGCGCAGCTTGGATAGAAAAGTCTGCTAGACTCCAGCTCCAACATAAACCAACAAAAACCCAGGCTGGAGGCACTGCTTAAGTGGTAGAGCACCAGCCAAATTAGTGCTAGACCCTGAGTTCTTATTCTAATACTAGTGGAAAAAATAAAAAGGATGAGTTCAGCCTCTTTCTCTTATTGATCGCTTCTGCCCTCTCCTGCCCTTTGCCCTCTCACTGAGGAATGGTCCAGCCAGACGGTGCTCACCACAGGATGTCACCTTGCTCCAATCCCTGACCTACAGAATCATTACTTTTCCTCCTTCAAAAATGACAGAAAATGTGGTATATATACACAATGGAATTCTATGCCTCCATCAGAAAGAATGACATTGCCCCATTTGTTAGGAAATGGAAAGACTTGGAAAAAATTATATTAAGTGAAGTAAGCCAGGCCCAAAGAAACATAGGTCCCATGGGTTCCCTTATTTGCAATATCTAGTATATATCTGAGACAAGCAGAAAAGGTCAGATAATGTGATGTTAGGCGAAACGAACCCCAAGATAAGGACTCAAATGTTTTTTCTTTCATGCGATTGTTTCTAACACATTTATAAGATGATTTCTTTGTGGTTTTGTATGTCCCTCCCCCAGGGTATAACCCCTGCTTTCACTGTATTTGATGTTGGTTTAATTTGTGGAGGGGAAGGGGGAAAAAAAACAAATCGTTTACATAGGGATACAGCTGTACCCATTGCAACAATGAGATGTACAAGTCGTTATGTCGAAAACGAAGTTTACAACTTTGGCGCTGGGGTGAGGAGGGAAGGACGGGGGGAGGGGGGAGATGGGAAGGGATGGGAAGGGGAAACAAAGCAGGAGGCAACAATGCTTGACAAGAAATGTACTCATTACCTTGCCCATGTAATTGTAACCCCTCTGTACGGTATTTTCACAGTAATAGTAAAATAATGACTCTGTCTATGGTATTTTGATATGGCCACATAAAATGGGCTGTGACAGGAGAAATAGAAAATAAAGCAAAAACAAATGAAGGAGAAAGGCAAGGAAAAAGATTGGATGATATAATGGCCTCTGGGAGATGGACACTGAAGGGTAGGTAGTTAAGTATTCAGCCATGTGGGCCTCTGGAAAGAGTAAGCCTTGAGTTGAAATGGAGTTGTGAAGGAGTCAACTGTAGGACCAGCTGGGAAGGACTTTTTTTTTTAAATCCAGGAATGTGAAATCAAATCACAGCAGCCTTGATGTGAGAAGGAAATGTGGAGAAGTCCAACAGACCAGCCAGAGCAGAGTGTCAAAACCTGGAGGGTAAGGGGCTGGAAATGTTGCAATGAGTGGAAAGCTGCCAAACATGGCACCCTCCTGCCTGGTAATGTCAAGACGTGTCCCTCTGCTAAGGCTGCTCAGCGCAAGGTCCTGCTGTGGACATTAGCTTCAGAATGCAGAAGCCTGAGTTTCCAACTGGTTCTATCTGAAAGCTGCCACGGCCCAGGAAGTCCCTTACCTGCAAATCCTAAAACACAAGGTGAGAATTCAAGGCAGGGCACTAAACTGTAATATTCTCCTGGAATCGCCAGGAAGTACAGACTCACAGAGAACTCTGGGGGCCTAGATGCCAAGGTGCCTCGCTTTCCATTTCAAGAGCCTGGGATCTTCTTCCCCTGCTAGCCGGCTGCTGCTCCTCTGAGAGTGGAAACCTGCCAAGTCGCAGCCCAGGGATATAACAACTCACTTGGCCAGTGAACAATGTCACGGTCCTGTCCAAGAGAGGAGAGAGAGGCAGGAGGAGAGAGGTAACAGGCAGAGAGCCCACTCTGGGACAATGAGGCTCTTGAGTCCTGACTGAGCAGCCGTCTAAATTGAAACATCATCCCCACCGCACAGTGGAGTGATTGCACTGAAGTGAGTTGGCAAAACATCAGACAGCAGGTAACCCGGCTGCCTGCGCCCAGAGGCTTCAGCTGACTCTGTAATCGGGCCACAGCTCCTCCAGTGTTCTGAACTTCGCTGGCACCCCCACCAGCGGTTAGAACCACTAATCTTGACTCAATTAAACCATGTTTCCCAGGCAGCACTCCACCCCTCCCTGGAGCCCTGGACTTAGTCTTGTGATCAGTGCTGGCTCTGAGACTCACGGTCCAGGCTGTGACCCCAGGCAACTTGGAACCTGTACCCCAGCTCTGTGGGTGTGGCTAGCACAGTTGCCCCTCTCTACTTACAGCCTAACAGGACCTTGAACCTAAAGGGCTTTATCTTCTCTGTACCTATTCTGGCCTTTTACTCTGTGAGAATTCACTGTTGTCATGCTGGTTGATAAAAAGACTCATCAAGGGGCTGGGAAGGTGGCTCAGTGATAGAGTGCTTGCCTTGCATGCATGAGGCTGTGGGTTCGATTCCCCAGAACCACATAAGAAGAAAAAGCCAGAAGTAGACTGTGGCTTAAGTGATAGAGCACTAGCCTTGAGCCGAAGAGCTGAGGGACAGTGCCCAGGCCCAGAGTTCAGACTCCACAACCGACCAAAAAAAATAAAAAAGATCTAATAGTAGCTATTTAAATCAAATATGTTGGGGGAACTGATGTTCATATTAGGCAGAACAGGGCTGACTGATCTGTATGTGAATTTTTGTCAAACTTTTAAATTTATTTTTATTTTTTTGTCGGTCGTGGGGCTTGAACTCTGGGCTTGGGCGATATCCCTGGGTTCTTCAGCTCAAGTGCTCTACCACTTGAGCCACAGCGCCACTTCCGGTTTACTAGTGGTTTATTGGAGATAAGAGTCTCATGGACTTTACTGCCCGGGCTGGCTTTGAACCTCGATCCTCAGATCTCGGCCTCCTGTATAGTTAGGATTACAGGCGTGAGCCACCAGTGCCCGGCTATTTTTTTTTTTTTTTTTTTTTTTTTTTTGGTGGCTCTAGAGAATCCCCTTCCTCCCCTATATAGTAAATAGCTTTCCTTGCATTAAGTAGTTTTCAGATAAGTCTTGAGGTTTTGCTCCTAGCCATGCAGCCTCTGACCTTCATACCTATTGCTTTATTTTGCAGATAGGGTCTCATGCTTTTGCTCCAAACTGACTTCTAACCAGGATCTCCCAGTACCCGGGGGTGCAGATGAGCCACCGTGCCTGCCTGGACTGTTGGGAACTTTTCTTAAGTCAGTTTGTACCTTCCACCTGTGTGTCCTATGTGAGACTTGGGACCAGAGGGCTTCAGCCACCAATAGCAGGAAGAGAGGACAGACTTAAGTAGTTATTAGTTTGTGATGTTTGTGGAACTAAATGCAAACTCAGTTGAGCCCCTTCCTCATCCCCACCCTCTTTGAAGTTAACACTGCCCAGAAAGGCTGAAATCAGCCCCATTCCTCCTCCATCTCCATCCCCTCTAATGATTCAAAACTATGGTCACAAAACACACAGAGAACATGCTCACAACAGGGAGTTTCTTCTAAATAATACTTTTGATTCATTTTATTAAGAAATTAAACCATTAATCCATTTGAACTCTCAATAGATAATAAATGTTGCCTATTATAAAAGTGCTAATGAATCATTAGTTGTTTTTTTTTAATTAACCACCAAATACTAACAAATTAAATTTAAATCATTAAGTCTGATAGTCCTAGAAAGAGATCACAGGGGGTGGTGCACTAGAGAACATGGTTTTATTTTGTTTGGTTTAAAACACGAAGAGCCCCATGCTGACTCCTTTCCAGGCATCAGCGAGCATCTTTGAGCTTTGTGGCAACTGAAGGGTAGGGGCTGAAGTAGAGGGTGGTGAGCTACCTGGACTGCAGCTGAGTCTATGTCCACAGCTCACAGTCCTTGCTCTAATGAGCACTTACAGGTATTGCTCAAGTGTTGACTATTGTCTTGCTCATCACCTCTTTCAGGGCTGCCAATGGTAATTTAAAAGCTCTACCATAAGTTGGGAGCAGGTGGCTCATCCTCGTGATCGTAGGCACTCACGAGGTTGAGATCTAAGGATCAAGGTCTGAAGACATGTAGGGCAGAAAGGTCCAATTATCACAATTAACTAGCAAAAAGCCAGAAGTGAAGCTGTAGCTCAAATGGCAGGATGCTAGCCTTAAGCAAAAAAGCTAAGGGTCAGTATTGGCACATAAAAGAACCAAAGATAAGGATGAACATTATCAGTTGTATCTGTGCATAAGGAAAAAAAATAAAACTGTTGCTCACCCTCGCTCACCTTTCAATGAGAAGGAGGCAAGAAATACAGAACCCCATATATGGACATAGTTTTCATTAGAACCCAGGGCCCATCATTATGACAGTGTGCCCGGCTGAATATTTCATCCTCTTGAAATATACTGTGTAACTTGGCTCACTCTGGTCTCTTTATTAACATTTTAACATGGGAGCATTAAATAAAAGACTGTACTGTTCTAATTTGTAAAACTGTAAGTTTCATTTGTTCAGCTGCATCAAACCAAGTCTGGTATATATTAAGAGTTTGTCTATTTGTTTCCTAAAGCAATGATATCAATCACACTGTGCATACTCATTGTGTTATAAAGGAAACTACAGGTGAATATAATGATCAACTCCTGAAAAAATACATAGATACATACATGTTGCTCTCCTCAGGCAATGTCACCTGGGCCTAGTTGTTAAATGCCTAAGAGAATTGACTTCAAAAGATGTGAGGTCTATTTTAGCACATAGTTTTGGACATTTCAGCCTACTGTCAGCTGGTGTCATTGTTTTTGGGTTTGAGGAGAGGTAGTTCTCTGTGTCAGAAGCACATGGTGGAAAAAGCTGCTTACCTCATGGTGGTCAGGAAGCAGAGAGAGGAAGAAGGGACTGCATTCCTCTATCCCCTTGAAAGACATGACTCCAGAGCCTAATTTCCTCCTCCTCCACCTCCACTTCCTCCTTCATAGCAGTACCGGGGTTTAAACACAGGACCTCACACTTGCTAGGTGAGTGTTCTACCACTTGAGACACACACTCAGCCCTGTTTTGTTCTTAGCTACTTTTCAGATAAAGTTTCATGTTTTTTCTTGAGCTCACTTGGACCATGACTCTCCTACCTACAGCTGCCTATGGATCCATGAATAGGCACATGCCAGCCAACCAGATTTACTAAGTGGGAGAGTATCACTTTTTTGCATGGGGCTGTCCTCGAACTATGGACCCATGATCCTCCAGATCTCCTACCTTCTAAATAGCTGGGATGACAGCCATGAGCCACTGTGCTTACCTAGGCCCCTCTTCTTTTTTGTTTTGGTGGCACTGAGGAGTGAACTGAAAGCCTCATGCTTCCAAGGCATGCATTCTTACCATTTGAGCCACATCCCCAGCCCTTGGACTCCTTAAAGATCCCACTGCTTGCTTCTTAACAGCACAGTAGACTGAGGACCAAGTCTTTAACACTGGTACCTTTGGGGGACACTTCAGATCCAACCTAAGCACTAGAAATGTATAAGGAAAAGAGATAAAGGCATGTTCCAAATGCTTTTCAAGTTGGAACCACATTAAGGCACCCAGCATCTAAATACATGGTCTTGCATTCTCATGAGTGGCCACAGTGTCAAAGTATTTTCATGATTATATTAAGATCATGCACTGTGTTGATATCTGCACTCATGCAATAAATGTAAATGTGAATGAAAGTACTAGAGAGAGCATCAAGGTATGCTAGTACTCCTCACTGCCATACGCTCAAAGAGGAGAAAAGAAAGGCCAGCTTCTCTTAAACATCTCTCAAATAACCTAAGTGCTGGCTCACACTGTAATCCTATGCTGGAAGCTAAGACCTAGCACTCTACCACTTATGCTACAGCGCCACTTCCAGCTTTTTCTGTGTACGTGGTACTGAGGAATTGAACCCAGTGCTTCATGAACACTAGGCAAGCATTCTACCTACCACTAAGCCATATTCCCAGCCCCAGCAGAAAGATCAAGTATCCATCTCCAATTACACAGCAAAAAGCAGGTCTAAAGATGTGGCTTAAGTGGTAGAGCTCCAGCTGAGAAAGGAAGTAAAGCACACTCAAGGACCTGAGCAAACAAACCAAGCAAGCATGGGGTCCTGAAAACATTTTTTTTTAAATCTTTTCAGTGCTGCCTGGAAAAAGTAGTAGTTGTACTAAATCTTGACTGCTGAGAAGTCCTTTTATTTTTTAACATTCCCGGGGATATGATGGCAAAGTATACATAAAGCACTCTGCTGCATGCCAAAGTACAAAGACAGTCTTCAGGAAAAGCACTGTGCAATGGTTTGAGTTGCAAGCTAAACTAGCCACTTTGTTCCTAGAATGTCTGAACACATGGAGACATTTTCTTGAAAAATATATAATGTGAGTCCATGATTTCATGGGAAACACAGAGATAAAATGATGATAAAATACAGGTTTTCAAAATAAAATCATAATTCTTTAAAAGAAAATCTGTGATCTGTCACGCAGTTAGAAGTGTCTCAAACTGAAAAAAAATTCTGACAAGATCAGTGGTGATATTTACAAGTGATTTTTGGATAGCACATGATGAAATGTGTGAACACCTGAACAATCCATGTAGCTTTGGCTAGTATTTTTCAGATGATTAGCACGTGTGACTGTATCATTTATGTGTAAAATTCCAATTCAAAAGGCCAGGTGTCGATGGCTAATGCCTGTAATCCTAGCTACTCAGGAGGCTGAGATCTGAGGATTGTGCTTCAAAGCCAGCCCAGGCAGGAAAGTCCATGAGACTCTTATCCCCAATAAACCACCAGGAAACCAGAAGTGGCACTGTGGCTCAGGGGCAGCACTCAGGCCCACAGTTCAAGCCCCACAACTGACAATAAATAAATAAATAAATAAATAAATAGTTCCAATTCAAAATAAGATAGGTCAATGGATTCTACCATAAGGAAGCACTAAAATACTCCCTCAAGTGGTTTCCCATTGTAATTAACCTATATGAAGCTATCTCTTATCTAGTTGTGGTGTAGTATCTTCTATTAAAATATACTTCCTTTGGGTGGAAGTGTGTCTTGGCATTAAGAGCACCTGCCTTGCAAGCACAAGGCCCTGAGCTCAAATCTCAGTAGTACCAAAACAAAAGATTCATGCACCTCCATTTTCTAACTATGGATCCGTGCATTTCTGGTGTTTCAGCCCATCTTGTATTGCTTTAACAACCTTAAAAAGAAAGGTTTGTTTGGCATAATTCTAGTGGCTAGAAAGTCCAAATCATATATCACTAGCATCTGGCCCTATGGCTATGTCACAACATGACAAGAGAAACAGAAGGGAACCAGCTCTGTACAAAAGCATGTGGAGCAGGTTCACTTTATAGCAATTTTCTCTCTTGAGAACTAATCCAGTTACATGAGTCCTAACCCACATCTACAGACAATAATCAATCCTTTCCAGTGAAACCCTACCACGTGGGATCCATCACTTCACATTGAGAATCAAGCATAAGGATGTCTGGAGCACAAACTACATCTAACCATTGAAGCTTGGGGTTTTTCATGTTCCAGCAAAAACAACATCCCCACAGATAGAAGCCCAGCTGTTTGCTATGAAGCCTGAAATCTTAAAGAGTTGTCAAAATGTAACACAACGATATTTTTACTAATGTTTTGTTCTGAAATACGGGTTTTTTTTTAAATGCTCTCTGTATGTTAGCAAGTAACGGGCCATCATTATTTTAAATAAATTAAAATTTACAATTTTTTTTTTGGTCAGTTGTGGGGCTTGAACTCAGGGCTTGGGTGCTGTCCTTGAGGCTTTTATGCTCAAGGCTAGCTCTCTACCATTTGACCCTATAGCTCCACTTCAAGTTTTCTGGTGGTTAATTGGAACTAAGAGTCTCACAGACATTCCTGCCCAGGCTGGCTGATTTGTTTTTTTTTTGTTTGTTTGGTTGGGTTTTTTTTTTTTTTTGGGGGGGGGGTCTGGTCGTGGGGCCTGAACTCTGGGCCTGGGCGCTGTCCCTCAGCTCTTCAGCTCAAGGCTCTACCACTTGAGCCACAGCGCCACTTCCAGCTTTTTCCTTTTTGCTTATGTGGTGCTGAGGAATCGAACCCAGGGCCTCAGGCATGCAAGGCAAGTGCTCTACCACTGAGCCACCTTCCCAGCCCCTTGATTAATGTTTTAATGCAGTAAAGATCAATAGATATAGACTGTGTGAACAAAATTCTCTGGTATCTTCCATCTTTTTATGTGTGTGTGTGTGCGTTTGTGTGTGGTCCTGGGGCTTGAACAAGGGCCTGGGAGCTGTCCCTGAGCCTCTTTGAGCTCAAGGCTAGTGCTCTACCACTTGAGCCATAGTTCCACTTTGGCTTTTTCTGAATAGTTTTTGGAGATAAGAGTCTCATGGACTTTCTTGCCCAGGCTGGCTTTGAACTGCAATTCAGATCTCAGCTTCCTGAGTAGCTAGGATTACAGGCTTGAGCCACCAGCCCCCAGCTATCCTCAATCATTTTTATGAGTGTAAAGGAGACCAGAATCAAAAAGCTTGAAAATTACTGTTTCTAAGGCATCTCAGCAGCAGGCAGCAGGAGAGTGCTCTTTTAAGGACTAATAGTACTGTGGATGTGTTTCAGATTTTAAAAGCTAAGACGACATGATATCTGAAGGCCAAAGTTCTAGACCCAGTCTAGAACTGGGTCTAGAACTAGGTTTCTCAGAAAGAGATACAAAGAAAATTATTGATCAGTTGACAAAAGTGGACTATCAATAGCAGATTGAAACATTGTAGCAATGTGAACTCTATCAGTCTGTGTATATAGATATGTGTGTGTGTATGTCTACATATGTGTATTGTGTGTGTGTGTGTATAGCAGTGATACTTGAAGAAAATCTGAGCTGAAATATATAGATTGTTTTGTAATTTTCTGCCCAAGGAATATGCTGGAGGAATAGGAATAGGAAACAGCTATAACTACCTCTTCCTCTTTAGTTTCCACTGTAGAACTTGGGGTGCTATGTTTCTTGCCAGCTTCTCTTGCAGCTAAGGTTATCTACATGATCCAGCTATGGACTAAGAGATGGAAGAGGGTGTTGTCCACGAGTTTCCAGTTAAGTTTTTGTCTTCCTAATCAAAGGGACATGCAAGAGAGAAGCTTTACCCCACCCAACCTCCCATTTCCTTCTTGCATTTAGAATGATTGCATTTAATGCAAACAGAGCTTAGCAAAACAATCCTGAAGACATTAAACAAAAGATATAGTAAAATGAAGCTAAAGAAAAAAAGTCTAGCTCTTTCTGGAGATCCTTGAGCAACAGAACCAATCTCAGCTATGCTTACTGCTGTGCATCTTATTATTTAAATAATATATGTCCTTGTTGAAGCCACAATGTCAAGTGTTTGTTGGTTACAGCTGCACGCATTGCTGATGCTTGCTCAGTTAGGAAAGAGTACAAAACAGAGTAAGAACCAGGCCATGAAGCACTGTGCAGAGAAAGTAACTCTAAAGCAAAATGCCTATTTAAAACCTGGGCCAAATGGCGGCATGCTGAAGTTTTTAAACAATGCCAAGATGTGACAATTTTCCTTAACAAAAGTTAAAATAAAGAACTCCTACAGCAGTAAACATTCAGCAGTGATTTAAGACCTGAAAAGGTCAAGACAGCCCCTAATCAGATGGGTTTCAATGCAAACATCATTTCTGGGTATGCTGCCAAGAGCACACATTATTGCCAAATTCCTCATTGAAAGCCATATATAAAAAGGCGTTAGCTGAAACACAGAAGTTAAAAATAAGACATTTAAATAGTAATCTCCTTTCTCTCTCAAAGATAAATGTGTCCATTAACCCTGACTGCTAACAGGAAGATTTCTTTCTCTTAACATTCTGCATGACTTTCTTTTTCCAAACTGTTCATGAGCAAGTTGGCATGAAAAATAAATAATTTTAGTAAGTTGGCTCCTGATCAACTACTCCTCTGAATTTAAGCACAATCCAGTTCATAACTTTTAAGTGGCAATACTAAAAACATGGATAAAACTCCTCTGTGCTGGGCCCCCTGCAAACACGGGGGGCTGGATTCAGCCATATACAAGTCAACACATGTGCATCTGGTCTTCTAGTCAGAGTGGAATTATTAGAATGTGTGGGGTTTTCTTCCTAGTCAAGTAGGAAGAGCCCAATGTGAAAACTGAAATAAAGTGCTTCCATTAACATTTCTAGACAATACAGGAGATGTCATGAACAGCACGATTCGTTGCCACAAAGGTTGTGCTGGTGATAACACGAGTAACATTTTGAGGAAGGAAAAAAGTCAGTTCAAGTCAGGAAGGTCTGGGGAAGTATATAGAGAAGGCAGGTTCCCAGCTCAATCCTGAAAGATGCATGGCAACCTGTGGGTGATCAAAGGAAGCATACAGAAGAGCATCCTAGAAATACTGGTTTAAAACAAAAAGAGTGGCATATGTCTGTAATCCCAGATACACAGGAGGCCTAGGTAGGAGGATCTGGGTCTAGGTCTGGTCCAAGTAAAAGTTTAAGATTAACTCAAACTCAAATCAGAAGCAAAAGAGCTAAACATGAGGCTGAGTTTGAAACCAAAGACTACACTAACTCACTTCCCCCCCCTCACCCCCCTACCCCCGCCCCCCCCCAAAAAAGAGCTAGCTCTAGGTCTTTCTACAATCCTGGGGTAGGTATGGACACTGGAAGATTAAAAATGATACCTGGTCCACAGGAACTTCACCTCAGGAGGCATATGAGACTCAATTTTTTACTCGGGTGGCTTTCTGCTTTTATGCATATTCTTATTCAGTCTCATTTTTAATTAGGAAGAGATGCTAATGTATCAGATCACTTTCACTGATGTCTTGTTGGAGTTCACAAGTCTTTAAAGACTCAAAAAAAAATAAAGCATAAAATGTGTCAGGGAAAGGAGTCTCTATCATTTCACTCACAGATTCTGCCTTTTAAATGTAGTTCTTCTGCCAATGGTTCAGTGAAAGATGGCTTCCTATTGTCATTTATTAGCCATGACAGGCAGCAACCTGTCTCTCAGATACAGTTTCCCTTCACCACACAATTATCTAGTAATGCCTGCAAGGCAAAAAAGACTGCTCAAAACTTCTTCATTCTGGAATGTTTTCCCCCCAAAGGCAACAGTTCAAAGTGAACCTCTATTAACTGGAACACTGACATGTGCAGAATTCTCTGGACAGGACAATTCCACTGCTGCTAGAGAGACAGCGGAAACGAAGACATATAATTACCCATAGTCCGGACACCAGGAACTCAGGCTCGGTAGCAGTGTGGGGGTGAAGGCCCCGTATGCTGGCACTGACGGCATCGCCTCACCATAAACCACCCAGCCACAATCCATCAGCGTATATACATATGTCCCCATCAAGGACCCTTCCCTCAAAGGGGAAAATATGTTTCTTGCTTAACTCAATGGAACTAAGACAAAATATAAGACAGTATCAAGATTAAACCAATTAGATGCACCACTGGCTTATTAGCCAGTAGACATTACCTGCAGATATGACACGAAAATTATACACTCCAGCCCGGCGCCGGAGGCTCACGCCTGTAATCCTAGCTACTCAGGAGGCTGAGATCTGAGGATCGAGGTTCAAAGCCAGCCTGGGCAGGAAAGACCGTGAGACTCTTATCTCCAATAAACCACCAGAAAACAGGAAGTGGTGCTGGAGCTCAAGTGGTAGAGCGCTAGCTTTGAGCTGAAGAGCTGAGGGACAGTGTTCAGGCTCAAGTTCAAGCCCCACAACCGACAAAAAATAAAAATAGAGCATAGTTTCTACCTGTAAGTCTCTTTACTGGCTTCCTTCTTTTACCTTCCATTTGTCTTATGCATTGTGGAGCACAGAGAGGGTTAGGGGTAAGAAAAGAAACAGATTGAAGAAAAAAGAAGGGAGACTTAGAAATACAACAAGGTAAGGGGGCAGTCGAGGATGGGTTTGGAGACTGCAGCATGGTGGGAGGAAGAGACTGGGCCTCACTGAATGGCCAGACTCCAGATAGGAGCAGGGAACCCAGAAAAATGTGGGAAGAAGGCCCCTGAAATCTGGTTCAGAAAGCAGTATACAGCATTAATAGCTCAGATTGTTCTGAGCATTAAACCCACACAATGTGCCTCATGAACAATGCAGAAATGACAGAGAGTTAAACATATCATTATAACAATATAAAAAATAAACATACTTCAGTGTGATAGAGTTTAATAAGATTTTAATAATATTGGTAGGGAGCCAACTCACAAGATGCCCTGGAATACAGCATATAAAGAAACCTCAGAGACAAAAATAAAAACTCATGAAAATATAAGAGCACTCTAAAAAAGGTAATAATCTTTAGGATAAAGAAACCATTTTCTCAATAAAAGTACTGAACATGTTTAATAAAAATTAAATGAGATTAAAGATAAGACACGTGGCTTGTATTTTCCACTTACAGTGATCAGGCCAAAGCATTCAGGAAGCACCAATGAGCTCCAATCCCCAACAGTGTGGAGTAACAGCCTCTGGGAAGGGGTGGGGAGGGGGAGGGGTGACGGGGCGACGTGGAGAAGTTCTCACAACCCACTTACAGGACAGGAATGCATTTACTCTCTGGCTGTGGAGCGCCCTTGGAAATGGCCTACGTTGGCAAGTGGAGTAGAGACAGCACTTTTCCACCCAGTAGAAGGAGCAGTGGGGAAAGACGGTGCACCTCTCCCATCCACACAACTGCAACTGCAATCCCAGTGGGGGCGTGGCCTAGAGAAAGTGACAAGCTGCCTCCTCTGGGAACAACTCATTACTCAGATAGACTAAACCAAACAGTTCTATGTGACCAACAAACCAAAGATAAGAAGCCAAACCCCCGGGGTCTCCCCCCACCCCCAGAGATAATACGCCACTCCCTGGTGTGTGACAGGAGAGGCGGGAACAGAGAAGATATCCCTGGCTCAGTGGCACTGATCATCTGCCAGACCAGCTGTGCCATCTTATCCAGTTCTTCTGGGTGGGTGGATGGGGGGGGGTTCCCTCTACACTACTTTAATGCTACTGTCATTCGGGCTTGATTTTCTTTTTTTCCAAGGCCACTACATGCTATGCTTCATTTGGGCCAGATGTTCACATCAGCATGTCTGCTCATCCCCGCTAAGAACCAACTATTATTTACATGAGGAGTGACTACTGAAACCTAGTGGACAGCAGAGCCACCAGCCTCCCAGCCAGACGCATCATGAAGGAGGGGACACCCGAGATCCAGCCCCACAGCACAGGCCCTCATTTTCAATCCTAAATCAATAAACAGATGTGGACTGCATGCCATGAGAGGGTCCGAAGAGAGACTTGAGGCTGTGTCCTCTTTAGATGTCTACTTGGGCTGCACTGGCTATTAAAAAGTTATGTGCAACTTCCAGATGAAAGACATCAGCAACATCTTAGAGGAAAGTCCCAATTCCTGAAGATAAAACTCACTGAGGCTTCTAACTCTTCTGGCTGTTAATTGAATCAAAGTCAATGACAATCTTGTTGCACTTCGGTGAGAATTTCCTAAACATGAAAAAACAAAATGCATAAAGATATCATCCAATAAGTCATTAAAGCAATTTTGTTGACTTTGATTGAAGATGTATTTTTTTGTGCAGAAAGAAAAAATGTCCTGGGATTCACTTGATACTTTATCTTTACAGAAGCCAATTATAAGTGTACCACACTGAGAGGAACATGGACCTGAAAACAGTAAGACAAAAAAAGATGCATGGGGTAGCTTGGTTTATATGTTCTTCGGCAATCTGAGTTCATGAATTATCCGGGAGTCAAAGCATTTCTAACAAGTTAGCTGCACAACATGGTATCTGATTACTTGTTTTCCCACCAGAGTTATCACATTTTCTAGGAAATTTTTTCTGCCAACTTGGAGTTGCTCAAAGCAAAAGATAGTAAATTTTATTTTACTTCTTACACACACAAGAAAAAAGAAACTAGCTTTAGTAAGAAATAATCTTTAAGATGCATGTTCTAAAAGTACAAATGTAAACTAAACCCTCCTTATTTTTGTGCTCATTGTTTACCAATTAGTTCTACAACAATGACAGTGAAGATAGATATTTGGGGCTAAACATAGTCTTTTAAATAAAAATCAGACAGTCAGAGAGTCATGTACATAACTAGGATTTAAAATTTCACAAAGCACAATAAGGTAGCTCAAGAGATTCACTGCAAAAAAAAAAAAAAAAAAAAAGAGATTCACTGCATATAACCCATCCACCCTAATCATAGTGGACCCAGACAGGTTGGAGTAGGTTCCCTAATATGGAAGTCCTATACTGCTGGCCATGCCAATTTCAAAAGAATTTTCTGGACCAGAGTTGTGGTTCAAGTAGTAGAATACCTGTCTACCAAGTGTGAGACCCTGAGTTCAATACGCATACCACAAAAAAAAAAAGAGAGAAGAAAATATCAAAGAATGTTCTGCCATTGCCATTAATGAAAGGTGATTGATTGTTCTAAAATATTGTTCTAAAAAAGAATTCTTGGTAGCTTAACCTGGCAAACTGCTTTCAACCTAAACTGTCTGTGCCAGAATTTGTTACATTGAAAAATTAATAAAAGTTTGGCATTACCACTTTAAAATGTGTGAAATTTTAAAGTTCATACTATTGGAAGAGTTTAAATCCTGAAAAGCTACTAATATTAAAATATAATCATCAGACAGATAGTTATCAGATGCTTCTGTCACCACCCTTAAAAATCTACCACTAGATTTCTAGCATCTTCTTCCATCGTATCTCCAAGCACATTGCCAAGTCAGACATCACTAGGAAAAACTAGATATCAAACAAGATCTCATGTGTTCCTCCATCAGCCACTGCCCCCAAGTTCTCTGGCCTCACCTGAACTTAACCCCGGCCATCTCAAACATGAGCCTTGCAGCTCTTGTCTCATCACTGTCATGGTATTTATCAGACATGAAAATCACTTCTTTTATACCTAAAAGGTAACAACAAAAGTCCCATTAGTACAAGCACATACAGATACAAGAGAAGACCAACAGGAACAGATGGAGACCTTGTAGCATCTATGATTAATTACCTTTTCCAAGTGAACTTGCAGACAATGTCCAGTTGCTGAAATATATATATATATACACACACACACACACACACACACACACACACACACACAAACACACACATATGCATGTATAATCTGCCATTTTCTAATACAGTAGAGGCAGCCTTTATGGATTTTTTTAAACAAATGCAAAGTAAAAACATCAGGCAGACAAGTCTGATCCAATTAACAAATCTCCCTTATTGCAGGTAAGCAAATATTCTTTATTCACCGGCAACTACTCTGAAGCCAAGAGGCTGATGAGGAGGCAGTGGAGGGTACTGGCCAATTCAGGGATTAGAATCCCTGGGCTTCCAAGAATGGCTCCGTACACATCAATGCAGCCCAGCTTTGTGCAGGAAAATCTGCTTCTTTTTCCTCATCTCACAGGCAGGCATAATCCGAGAGAATTCTTAAGACTCTGCACTAAAGGCTGCTCCTCTACCAGCTTCAGAAAGGGTAAGAAAGCTGGCCACATGGTGCCTCTCTACCCAGTGCATACACCTGCTACCTCTGTGGACAGCACAGGGAATATCCAAAGGATGGAGAATCAGCAACAGCATGGGAGCCTCAGTGTTCCTTAACGTGGCTCTGATTCACTATCAGCAGACTTCTTCTGTTCTGAGATTCATGGGGTTCCTGATAAACAGTCCCTTTAACCCACACATCTGGCTAAACATGCTAAGTCTTTAAATCTCAAGCTGAGAGCTTTATGGAGATAAAGTGTAGCTGAATCTGAGATGTGACAGCTTGAAAAAGGTGAAATATTCAGAATACAATGTGGTAAAATCATGGAAACAGTAATATAAGAAAAATGTAGGCTTGTAGTACCATTTGAGTCTCATGACATTTATATGCAAAGATATGCTTAGGTCCTCAGATATCTACCATGTATTAGATACAAATTAAAATTTGATATACAGATTCCCAGCTGACCTTGTTTCTGACAAAAGTTCATTCCCCTCCCTCCCCCTTAATCTGTGCACAATATGTCAGAGAACGGTAAATTGACAGTAATTATATGCAATGCCTGTTTAGGTTGGTTTTGGTTTTTGTTGTTGTTGTTGTTTTGGCAGCTCGCAGCTTAAAAAGTTGCAAACTAAATTAAAAACATGCTAAGAATCACAGAGGATGCAATTAGTCTGGGGATACCTGGCACCACTCAAAAACAAAACACAGGAAATATCTTGCAACGCTGATAGTGCAATTAATTTAGATCTACACAATAACAATTTAAGATCCAGCACCTCTGCAAGGAGCTGCTGATGAGCAGGTAGCAATGCAAATGTGACGACTGAAAAGACCTGGCTCCTACCTGCCTGGATGATGAGTTTAGCACATTCATTACATGGGAACAGAGCAACATAGATAGTACAGCCCTTCACGTCCGCCGAGTTCTTGTTCATGATGGCATTCAGCTCAGCGTGACACACTGTGGGTTCGGAAGAGGAAGAAAAACTTAGACTGCAGCTCGTGAAGAATTTACTAAGTGTTAAACATCCCATTCCCCCCTCTGAAATAACATATAACAGACTCAATAAAAATAAATTGATTAGAAACAGCAAGAACTGAAAGTAGCAAATGAGGGGCTGGTGATTAGCAGGGAAATCTGCTCGCTGCGGCAGCCCTCAGTCTGGAAGCACCTACAGCAGCCAGGGAGGGCTTAGGTCAAGTGCCCTCGCCCACCCTAAGCAGAGCAATAGCTCACCGCTCCATAAGACCCTGGGGTATTGAATTGCCCACATAAAATGGCTCATTTGTGTGTTGATATGCACACACAGGGACATTCAGTATGGCCATTAAGAGGGCAGGGAGCAATAAGACAAGAGAACCAAGAAGTGAAACTGAGCATTCCAATGCTGAGGGACTCATTTTATCTCATCGTTCTCAGCCACAGACCCACAAGAAAAAAAAAAAAAAAAAAAAAAAGAATGTCAGCAGACAGCCATTTGTCTTAGGTAAGAGAAACATTCATCCACTTAAGGCAACGTTCTTTGTATACCAACCCATTCCTCTAATGATCCTGAAGTGAGCGCCCAGTGTCATCCCAAGTTCAAGGTCAAAAAGAATGCTTTTCTCTCCCCCCACACCTGTCAAACTGGTCCCTAGAGGTGTTCCCAAATTTGTCATTATCTGTGCTCCATACCTGGTGAGCATGATGGTCTGGGGTGCTGTCTAAGCCTGGCTATTTTAACAGACTGTCTGGGTGATTCAAATGTGCAGGCGAGTTTAGGAAGCACTGCCTTAATGGATTCCCTGGTGTCCCTAGCACACACCATGCATGCCAGTGGTAAGTCTTGGTTGAATAAATTCATGAGTGAAAGTCATATAAAACTCCTACAACAGACATATGGGGACCTTCAAGGAGCTTTTCTACCCTCTTCAGCTACTAGCCTTCTATAGATAACATCTCTTTTGGAGTTTTAGGCCTCAAATGAATAGTGGACTAAACTCATGGCCCTGTATATTTCAGTCACATCTTGTTCAGTTAATTCACATTGAGAATCTCTTCTGGGTCACACAGAGAATGGCCCCAACTCACCTTCCTCTGACAGCCTCCTGTTTTGGAGAAGGAGCTACAACTACCCCTGTGAGCGCATGTCCTATAGATTGTCAGTGTTGCAGCAGAGCTGACCTGGAGCTCTCTCAGAAAATGAGTGCTTATGTCCTCATTTTAGGAGTCTCCAGTTTCAGAGAGGCCTTGGCCATCAGTGAGAATGAAGAGTTTCTGGTAGCACAGGGCAATTTAAAGAAATAAGCTGACAGTAACAGATGCTGGTGTGGATGTGGGCCAAAAGGAACCCTAGTATACTGTTGGTGGGAATGTATACTTGTTCAACCTCTCTGGAAATCAGTATGGAGGTTCCTCAAAAAACTAAACATAAGCCTGGTACCAGTGGCTGTAATCCTAGCTACTCAGAAGACTGATCTGAGAATCACTGTTCGAAACCAGCCTGCACAGGAAAGTTTGTGAGACTCTTATCTTCAATTAACCACCACAAAAGCTGGAAGTGGAGCTTGGCTCAAGTTGAAGAGCTCTAGCCTTGAACAAAAAGCTCAGGGACAGCACCCAAGCCCTGAGTTCAAGCACTAGGACTGGCACAGAATAAACAAACAAACAACAAAAAAAAAACCTAAATATAAAACTACCCTATAATCCAGCAATTCCATTCTTGGGCATTTGTCCAAAAGATTACAAAATAGGATATAGTAAAGCCACCAACACAATCATGTTCACTGCAGCACTACTGACCACAGCCAAGGTACGGAATCAGCCCAGATGCCCCTCAAACAGTTCAAGAAAATGTGGTATATGTACACAATGGAATTTTACTCATCCATTAGAAAGAATGATACTGCATCATTTACAAAGAAATGGAAGGTCTAGAAAAACTCACGTTAAATGAAGTCAAGCCAAGAGAGACAAAGGATACATGTTTTCTTTCATATGTGTAAGCTAGAATTAATTTATAAATATATAAGTAAACACTTTGGGATGGTATACAAGAGTACACAAATGTATTAACTGAAAGATGGTAGATTCAAAGGAAGAACTCAAAAATTCCTCACACTTCAACAAAATAAATATCAGCATACGGGTCCTTGAGAGGGGAGGAAAGCATCATGGGAGAGGGGAGGAAGGTGTCAATGGGAAAAGAGGGTAGACAAATGAAGAGAGGAAGGGAGATGCGAATGCAATCACAAAATTCAATGCATATCCTACAGATTTATGAAAAATGAGGGCAGTTTGGGAGAGATGGGAGAATGATGAAAAGGATGACATCAGTCACGATTCATTGTATTCATAAACTGCTTTGTTTATTGGCAACTCCTTTGTACAACTACTTACAGATAATAAAAAAAGTATTAAAAAAAAAAAAAAAGCGAAGCCTTATCAGATCCCAGTCCTACTGTGGCTAGTCCTCTCTGTGCACTAAGGAACCTGTGACCCGCCCCCTGAGGCTCACTGACCTAATGAACCGCTAGGCCAGCCAAACAGAAATGCCCAGGATGGGGTAGCATGGACACGTGAGCAGCACTGGCCACCAGGAGACTATTGGTCACTTTCTCCTCCTACTGACCAAAAGGTTCAGAAGCTGGCATTAACACTGCTCAGTGGTTAAAAAAAAAAAAAAAACAATTAGATGTAATTGTTTCTTTTATTTCCCCCTTGAGGGCAGAGCCCAGCCTTCTAGGTTCTTTTTAACCTCCCCAGAGTCTAATGGGATGCCAAGAACATAATGGGTGTAAAGTATTTATTGAGTAAATAAAGGAGAAAATGCAGAATCTAATTATTGATGGTGACATTGGGAAATATCAAAAGTCCTTTTAAATTCAAATATCAAAAATAGGCTTTCCCATTAATAAATATTTTTTGATGGTGCTGGTATTAAGATTCAGAACTGGAACCTCGAAATGTGTTGTGAAATACTATTACGTTATCTCCTTTGTAAGAGGTGTCATGGTGACTAGCAGCTACCTTTGTGTAATTCATCTGAGGCAGACTGGGGCAAATTTAACATTATAGGTCTGGATACAGCAGTAAAAAATTATCATATGGAATAGATTCCCTTGGGTCTTGAGCAGTGTCTGATGTGCTTGTATAAAGATGGTTTACAGAAGATATAGGATTATAAGCAAACTTTCTCTCAATTAAAAAAGAAATCACAGGATTAAAAAATACATGCAGGAAGCTGAAGTTCAAGGATCAAGGTTTGAGGCTAGGCTGGGCAAGGAAATCTATGAGACTCTTATCATCAATGAATCACCAAAACCCCAGAAGTAAAGCTGTGGCTCAAGTGGTAGAATGCTAGCCTTGAGCCCTTAGTGCAAGCCCCAGGACAGGCACAGACAGGCACAGACACAGACAGACACACACTGACACAGACACACTGAAACAGACACACACACAGACACACACAGACACACAGACACACAGACACACAGACACACACACAGACACACACACAGACACATACAGACACACACACACACACAGACACACAGACACACAGACACACAGACAGACACACAGACACACACAGACACACACACACACACACACAGACACACACACACACACACACACACACACACACACACACACACACACACACACACACACACACACACACACACACACACACACACACACACACACACACACACACACACCTTGCTAAAAGACAATAAAGGTATGTTCTGAGCAACAGAAGTGCACCACTGCTTCCTCCCCAGAGCTCCTTGGTCCCTCAAGGTCTGACTGATTAAAAACGGCTTCCTGACCAGGCCTGTGTGGGGTGCAGAGGAAAACCCTCAACCCAGTGGCACTCTGAACCCCCCATCAGGATCTGCTTACCTCACTCCCACCTGGAGGCTATTAATGGCCTACCCTGAAATAATGCCTTCACCTCTGTGGCCTGGCATGTTCTTCTCAGGCCCAAGTCCCCCTAATATATAGTGTGCTCCGGTCTTCAGCTGCCCTCCGGAACCTCCATGGAGGCCCCTTTCATTGTTCCATCTAATAAATGATCACCTCAGGCCCAGGCCCCCATACACTTCTTAAAGAGGAAAATGGGTACAGCATTGGTGGCTCATGCCTGTAATCTTAGCTACTCAGGAGGCGGAGATCTGAGGATCTCAGTTGAAAGCCGCCAGTCCAGGCAGGAAAGTCCGTGAGACTCTCCAATTAACCCACCAGAAAACCAGAAGTGGCTCTGTGGTTCAAGTGGTAGAGCATTATCCTTGAGCACAAAGAAGCTTAGAGAGCAGTGCCCAGACCCTGAGTTCAAGCCCCTCAACCGACAAAAAGGAAAATGGGCTCATCACAGGTCAGTCAGAGTGGACTGTGTGAGTTCATACTTGGACTGGCATCTACACCAATCAAATAATAAATAGGTATCCACTTCAGACCATAAAGAATGCTCCGAATCTCTGTGTCTGGACTATGCCGAGCCTTACCAGTGCCAAGCACCTCTCCTCTTTGCCTGCTCCCCCTGGTGGGTAACCTGCCAACAGCACTCAGCACCAGCATCCAAGGCCCAGTCTGTCACTGAGAAGGACTACGACCTTCAGTGTGCTTTTACACGTCAAGATGAACAACAGCATGAAGAGAATTTACTCCCAAGGAATTAGATGTTAAGTCATTTTTAAGATAGCAAGTAGTATCTATTTGGGGCTTTTTCTTAATGTTTCCAGTTCCAGTCCATTCCCAGGACAGTCAGTTCTCTGTAAGACAAGTTGCATTTACAAACCCCAGCTCGCTCCTGCCAGGTCTGACAGCACTACGTTTCCTTGGTCCTTAAACAAGTGCACTTAGTCCTTGTTCTGTACAGTTCAGATGCTCAGCATGTTAAGTCTCTTTTCCTCTTTTCAAAGTTGTCATTCCAGCAACTGCTAATCACTTTTTAAAGTAATTGTCTCACAATGCACACCAGTGGCTCAAACCTATAATAATAGCGCCTTGGGAGGCTGAGACCAAAGGGATCACAAGTTAAGGTCAACTGGGCAGAATAGCTCATGTGATTCCATCACATGATCCATCAGGTGATACCTATACCCATTCACTTTAAGAATTCATCAATTCATAGTCTCTGAGACCAGACATATTTTGTAAAACCCTGAAATCAACATTTCTAATCCTAGTTTTCTACCTGTTCCTGGGGCTTCTCTGTACCTTTTCCCACCACAATAAATATTCCACATATATTTGACAAACTAAATAATAAATTTATCTCTAGTACTAACACCTTATCAAGTTACTAAAAAACTATACCAAGAGCCAAAATATACGTGGAAAAAAGAAGCCAAAGTTTGGTTCTGTTAGCTGTAAGCCCCATTTTGTACATGTATAGCTGGAAGAAAAGTATTTAAAAGATGCATTGTGTTTATAAAGCATTCATAAGACATTTTAAATTAAAAAAGAATGAATTTTCCAACTATTTACCTAGACTTACATATCTACAGCTAAGCAATAAGCAAGAGAAATTTCCAAATAATACCTGTATTTGATAAGCACAAAAAGTGACACAAAACCCTTTAATTATTCCCCACATTGTTTAAAAGGAAAAGAATCAAAGGCGGAAAATACCAGATTAATGCTTATAAATTCTTGATTGCCAGAAGAGAACCTCTGTTTCAGGTAATTATAAGACAATTCATACACTCTGGTCTTTTCTTCTCTTCCTTCTTCTTTTTTTTTTTTTTTTTTTTTTTGTCCTATTACTGTCAGAATTCAAAACTACATTAACCTTGGACCACTGAGAAGAAATTGTATAATTAGAAAACTGTATTTTTCAAATTCTCTCTTACTGGGGCTTGATTAATCCTTACTGTCTCATGTAGGCAGTGCTTTAGAAGTTTGACAAATGAACAGGATATATTCCGTCCTTCACTATGTGGAATAGATTTTCAACATTTTATAGGTTTGACTTCCATCTCATTTAATATAAGATGAGTACAATACTTATTTTAGACATGAGTATTAAGGTTAGTCAAATAGGTTTAAAAACAAAAACACCTGAGCAGTGCTAAACATATTCTAAGTGTTACACAAAAATAACTTACTCGGGGCTGGGATGTAGCTCAGTGGCAAAGTGCTTGCCTAGCAAGTGCAACGTCCTGGGTTCGATCCCCAGTACCAAAAAAGAAAAGACAAAAAAATAATAATAACTTAGTGTTCATGCTATCACTCCACCCTTAAGTGATCTTCTAACAGGAAACACCAGGGCATCAGATAAGATGGGCACAGAAAATTTAAGTTCTGTTTCAGTTAGAGAAATTCAAGCATGTTTAAAAGTATTCATCTTCAGTGGTACAAGATTCTTTTTGTGTATATGCCAGTACTGTGGCTTGAACTCAGGGCCTCAGTACTATTCCTTAGCTTTTTGGCCCAAGGCTGGTGCTCAGTTACCACATGAGCCACAGCTCTGCTTCCAGCTTTTGGGGTGGTTAACTGAAGGTAAGAGTCTCGTGAACTTTCCTGCCTTGGCTGGCTTTGAATCAGGATCCTCAGATAACAGCCTCCCAAGTAGCTAGGATTACAGGCAGGAGCCACAGACGCCCAGCAAAGAAAACAACTTCTTAGGCCTGAGGAGAATTCTGAAAAGATCAGCAACCTGGTGGGCAGCTCTTCCTAGGGTCAGGTGTAGAAAGCAGACACAGTTCACCTGTGGCCACGCAAAACATCCTTCTGCCTCCTGCCACCCCTCCAGACTAGACTGTTCAACTTGAGGACCGCTGGGGTCACCCAGAAAACAAGAGTCAGGCTCAGCTCACAGCCTGTTTCCCATCATCGATTCTTCCTTGCAGTTCTCACTCTGCAATTAATAACTGACATGAACTGGGATACTCAAACCAAAACTGAGGTGCACATTGTTTTTAAAGAACTCGAGGTTACTTTAGAAGAGATCCTGCCTCTATTGTGGTGGCCAAGTTTGTTGTCATTACTTCTCCAAATGAAAACTGAAGTGACTTCACCTCTGGAGTTCCACAGCTGTGGGTCACAAAGTCTGGTCTCATGTCTGGGAGCGTGGGTGCTCATCCCAGCCCTCGCTGCCAGACTCACACCGGGGCAAACTTCAGCGGAGGGGTGGGACCCACACTTGTTCCTCTACAAGACTCATTTAGGGAACTGCTTTACACCTTCTGAAACTAAAATGGAATTTTAACTACTTATTTCTTAATTATTGAAAGATACCCTGACAGGGTCTCATATGTCACTGTCAGCCTCCGAAGTACCTATCCTTCAAGTCAATAATTTAATAACAGACTCATCTCTAAATGTAAGCCCCCAAACCTACTACTACCCCAAGAAGTCTTTCCCCCCGCCGCCCCCCGCCCCACCACCAAAGGTTATAAAGTATTCACTTTCATGACTACCCCAAAATGCAAAAGAGACATTTCTAGAATGTGGTCCCAAACAATGTCACTCTTGGCCTCATCTACCCCTGCACAGAGTTTTCTCTATGTGTACAGCAGCAGGCTGATTAACTGTCAGAGCTCTCAAATGATCTGAAATATATGGGAGCTTGGGGAAGGGAGAGACAACTTGGAAACGGGTAATCACATTACTTCTCTAAGACAACTGGACCAAGGAGGCCCCACTGGCTACATCTCACTCTTCTTGTCCTCTGCTCCCCATTCTCTCCCAAGCCCATGCCCCTTCCCTTCTTCTGTACCCACTTATGAGAGCTTTACAGAGTCCCTCTCTATCGCCAGTCCTACGCCCCATTCTATCCCCATGATACTAGGCTACCACAGAAGCAGAGACAAGTTTAACTCTCATCAGACCCTTCCTGTGTACATTCTGGTCAGTTCTGGCTGTAAATACTGAGCATCCAAGCCAAGTTCCCAGCTAGGAACTGGATGCCAGGGTTCGAGGAACACAGTCTCCACAGAGTTCACACCCTCAGGGCCAGAAGACGCCCAGGCACAGAAACAACCAGAGGATTAAACAAAAGCTACCAGCACGACAGAAGCAGGACTACGGAAGTGTTGAGAAAATTCAGCACGTGAGGGGTTAAGTGCACTGTGTACAAGTAGATAGGGGAGGTAGTTTTGTTTCTGTGGGGGGAAAAATGTATTTGGATTACAAATGCCTTTTCAGAACAAAGGAGGCTGAACTCAGGGATTTGCCTGCATGAAGGTAAAGCACGTTCAAGCCCAAGCCTCTCTCTGCTACAAACCAGAATAATATGCTCCCTTCCCATGCTCGGGGTTACAGGAAGAGCACAGGAAGGGACCAGGTGGGGAAAAGCCTTCTGAAAGAGAAAGACTTATGCAAATGAAGCCTTTGTTTCTACCAGTCAGAAGGAGACTTGTTTCCTGAGACAGGACAGCCTCAGCCCTACTCCGGGGAGGTGGGGGCCAGGGTCAGGGTCTTCCTGAGCAGAAATGACTGGTGACAGCACCAATCCACTCTGTGCACATCGAATGGAGACCCTAGTGCCCCGCCCCATGCAGTTACTCAGGAGATGGAGTAAGTAGCCTCAACCTTCCTGGCACGAAGGGGCACTCAACTGTGCGTGAAAAGCAAAGCAGGAAATAAAGAGATAATGCAGAGAAACCGAGGCCCATACCTGGGAAACGTCTAGTCATCTCTTACCAGCCTGGGCCAGAGACGAGGGATCTGTTGGAAGAAAAGGACGGTGGCATGGGAGACCAGGCCAGGTCTGAGCCAAAGGGATGAGCCACTCACTCAGAAGGCCGCTGAGTCCTGGGTGAAGCAGCAGAGTCCCTACAAACAGCGGGCCCAGGCCTTGCTGTGCACCGCGTGAGCTTCCTGGGTCCATCTGCTCTTTTCTGCCTTTTCTCTTCCACACTGCATCCCCCACCTCCAAGTCCTTGGACCTTCGGTGTCTTTCAGCCTCAGCCTGTTGACCACTGAAATGGAGAGAATGGATACCCCCCTCTCCTCGCACCCCTGAACCCTCTGAGAGACTAGAATCTATTAAGAACACAGTGTGTAAAACCCATTTGGAAAACAAACACTGCTACTTCCTACCCTCTCCACACTGCCCACCTGAGGCTTGGCAGTCCGGGGCTGCACCGACCAGCCTGACCACAGAAAAATTATCCATCTCTTTTCCTTCTCCCCTGCTCTGCTCCCTGTTGCCTGCCCCCCTTCCTTACTGCTTCCTGCTAAAGCTGCTGGCCAGAACTCATGGCACCCAGGGGAGCCACTTAGCCCCAATGGTAGTGCTTAGGGCTAAAGACGTTTCTGACTGTGGTGTTTCCATTATTGATAATAAAGCCCCCAGAACTCTAATTACACTGCTTCCCTATGTGCTAAGGGCACACAATCAGGTCAGGAGGAGGGGGCCGTGAAAATAACTGCATTTCATCCATGGCTGAGCCGGGCCGCCTCCCTTCCTACTGCTCATGTGAGTACATGGGTGATGCTTAAAAGCTTCTGAGAAACGGAGCACTAATCATCCTTCCGTAGTGTTCTGGCATAAATATATACCACAAGGCTTAAAAGCTCCCTGAACCCCCATGGTCATGGTTTTTAGAGGGTAAAGTGGGATTGTGCGCTGGAGTTCTGGAGTCAGGATCCATCTGTGGGTGCTAATTAATTCCAGCTCCACAAGGCTGGCCTCAAGCAACTCACTGTAGGGAAGAAGGGGACTCGATGATCTAACTAGGGGTACACTTGACACTGCCCTACTTCCTAGGAATTCTCCAAGCCCACAGCTCCACCTCCTCCCACCCCCATGACTCACTCTTCTAGCTGGTAACCTCCCTCCAACCTCACAGCCGTCCATCCTCTCCCACCTGCGACTCCAGGAACACGGTGTCTGCTGTCACTCTCCATTCCCTACTTCTCTGTTCCTAGTGTCCCTCTTCCTGTTACAAACCAGGGTGCCGGTGCCGGGGAGGCTACTTCTGCTCACATCCACAAACATGTTGCCTCTTTCTCCCTTCCTTGATTCCTATCATTCTATGGAATGAGACCACTGACTCCCATGTCTCAGGCAAAAACAGTATCAAACCCAGCAAACAAAAATGCCCAAGAAGCTAAAAGCAAATTTTCCCATCCCGCACACAATATGAAGCTTTTTCCTGGCCCCATCTCCTTTCTGCTCCAGAAACCACATCTAAACCACGTTCTGTTCTTCCTTCAACTGGCTGCACTTGGGCTCCCAATCCCACCACTATGTTGAAACTGCTCTCGGGAACATCGACAACCACCTCCATGTTAAACTCCAGAGGCATGCTTAGTTTTCTTAAAGTATCTTGGACACACTACGCCATGGCCCCTTACTCCTTAAACCACTGTTTCCTCAGCCCCTGACGGCACAGACCTGCTCTGCAGGTCTAATCTCAGAGGTGAGGGCAGGGCTGCTTCCTGCCTTTATACACACTACCTTTACACCTCTCTTCCATGAGGCAACCAACTGCCCACCATGCTTACACTGACATTGCAGGCCTGGAGTTCTCCTCTGCTCCCACACTCACCTGCCTGCCCACACCGTTTCTGGATGCTTTCACAACCATCTCAATCTTTCTGATAGGATTACATCTTTCTGATCTTCAAT
Organism: Dipodomys merriami; assembly: GCF_024711535.1. Lineage (NCBI taxonomy): Eukaryota > Metazoa > Chordata > Mammalia > Rodentia > Heteromyidae > Dipodomys > Dipodomys merriami. Next base: position 23,843,787 of record NW_027202493.1, on the reverse strand, counting down.
TTCAGATAGAACTGCTTGAGGGTGGCGGGGTCCAACTTCTCTCCCTTACCCCACATCACCCCATTCTCTTGGTGTTTCCTTCATATTATGCATCAAGCCACTTTTCTCTGATCCAGCACTACTAACCCCCCAAGGCCTCTTCCCTAGTCTACTGCAATCACCTCACAGATGGGCTCCCACTCACTCTTGCCCCTGAACATGAATTTCATATAATACCTGTCATAGTCCATTTGGGCTGTCCAAATACCACACACTGGTAGCTTCTAAACAGCAGAAACCCATGTTCCACAGTTCTGGATGCCTGGTAGTCCAAGACTGAGCTCCAGCAGATTCAGTTCCTCTTCCTAGGTCACCCACAGTTCTGTGTGTCCTCCACACAGTACCAGGTACCTAGCTCCCTTAGGGACTCTTTCTTACAAGTCCACTCATCCTACCCATGAGGGCTTTGTTAATGACCTTGTGATCTAATCATACTTCAACACCATCACTTTGGGTGAAGTGTTCTAACATGAACTCAGTTCACAGGAACATAGCTAAAGTTATCTTTTTAATCCAAACTCCTTAACCTACAAGGCCCACAACCTCACCTCGTCACTCCATCCTTCACTCACTAAGCCTGGGCAAATTCTGACCTTGGCACACATAATGATTGCTCCAAGAGTGTTCCCACCTTGGGGCCTGGCCCTCTGCTCAGAATACTCTCACCCCCAAATACCAACTTGCCCATCTTTACCTCATGAACTCATTGGATCCTTCAAATTTCAACTTAAAAGTCACTTCCCAGAAAGGAGTATTTGACAAATATCTGTTGATTTTACTAATTGTCAACCTCTTCCACAATCAGTCTACAAACTCCCTAAAAAGAGTCCAGACCAGACCATGAACCTTGCACTGAGGACGGCAGTGTCTGGCGCCTAATATATAGCACAGGTGCCCTGGATTTTTGAATGAATGAGAATAGGTGTGAAAGTACTAAAAAAAAAAAAAAAAAAGACAACCAAAAACACAACAGCCAATCCCTTACAAAATACAGTTATAATCTCTCAAAGTAAGCCGACTCAAGAGAACACTCTCATCACCAACCGACAACTCCAACTGGGAAGAGAACTGTGACTCATTAGTATTTATTTCAACTCCTACAGTGATAACTCACTTGCAGAAGGAAAAAAAAAAAACGACAAAAGAGGAATTCTGCTTCCCTCTTTTCACCTAAACTCAAAAAATTAATGGCATTTTGAGCAAAGTCTTTTAATTGCAGAATTTAAAAATTCATGCTCAGTTATCATATTCAATATTTTAAATTTACAATGGCATCTATCATTTGAAAGAAGCACAGAGATAAAATTTACACCTCTGCTAATTACCTAGCACCAGCCCTTGAGCCAGCGCAGAACGGAAGCCTGTATGCCTCCTCTGCTTTAACTCCCTCGTGTCCATCAATATCCTGCCTTTATCACAGGACTTCCCAATGCCAGGCAAGTATCTGGGTCTCATTAAATACATCGAGTTGCTTCACTCACAAAAGAATTTTTAAAGTTCTTTTCTTTTGGTCTTAGATTAACCTCTCCTTAAGATGTTCTCATATGTTCACAGGTCCTTGGCACTTGGTTACTGGAATTCTTCCTCTATTGTTATCCAATCTTTCTTCCCGTGTCTTTTAATCTCAGGTTTGTGGAGTAACCTTTTTACTTTTTAAGCATTCTCTCTTATTTGTTTGTGCATACGCTTCAGCCCATTTCTGGTCATCACCTTTTAAAACCACTACCTTAAATTTTTATTTCAAACTTCTATGTGGCAAATTGACCTCAAAAATCACATTTTTACCAAAAAAAAAAAAAAAAAAGAGGCATATGCAGGTATGTTCTCTAGGGATAAGTATTTTAGCTGTTCCTATGACTGCTCTTTAGAACAGGGGGTTATTCTGTTACTACCCAATCGTTTGTAGATATTCATAGTAAAACCACCATTAATGCTTTAAAATATAATTAGCCTTGTATCTATAAAAATACATATTTATTTGATAAAAGTTAAATCAATTAGCAAAAAAAAAAGCTATTCTTTCCTGAAGACTGTTTATAAACAATCATAACCTAAAGTGAAATGTTCTTAACTCAAGCTGGTTAATTTTAGGGGGTGTGAAAAAGGACTCAAACATATACCACTGAGTTCCTGCTAATCTAAAACACCATACAATCAAACCTGGCTTGCCCTTCATTCATAAAAATAATCTACTTAATTTCTTTTCTGAACAAGTGCTTAAAGGTTTTCCATTGATTCCATTACCTAGTTTGTACAAAAGTCCCTAATTAGACCTGCTGTCAGGCCACAACTTCTAGATGGCCAGGTTGGGAAGAACTCACAGGAAGCTAGAAGTGAAATTAAATTCTGCAAAAAAGAAACAGCAAGTCATCAAATCCACAGACCTGCCTAACAAAACCAGAGGGCATTCCATTTCAACAGGCTGAAAGAACAAATTTGATCTTAATTACTAAGAAGCTCTTACAACTTGTGAGGAAGTCACAGCTTAAGAAGGATCAGCCTCCTAACTTCTTGATAAATTAGTTTCTCAAGACTAACCTTTTGGATGCCAAAGAAATACATCACAGGCCTGGCAGTCAGGAAAATGTCAGTGTTCGAGGGGGTACAGTAAATGGCTAAGTAATCACTAAAATGACACCTATGCATGCTTAATGATATGCTAAGTGTGAAAAATAAAGATTACATTTAAATACTGATTTAAAGAAGAACTGTCACATGCCAGCCAAAGTATTTTCAGTGGCCATGTTGATCTCCTGCCTTAATTAAATTCCAGGCTTTTCTGCATTGTTTCCTTCCCAGCATCATCTCCTTTTTAGGATATGCAAAATACATATTGAAAAACACATATATATATCGTTGCAAAAATAGGAAAAAATTCTAGAAAGGGTCCATGTCCCTACTTCCTTTTTTTTTTCCCCTCTTCTTCTTCTTTTTTTTTTTTTTTTTTGCCAGTCCTGGACCTTGAACGCTGGGCCTGGGCACTGTCTCTAAGCTCCTTTTTGCTTAAGAATCTACCACTTGAGCCACAGCACCACTTCCAGTATTCTGGTGGTTAACTGGAGTTAAGAGTCTCATGGACTTTCCTGCCTGGGCTGACTTTGAACCATGATCCTCAGATCTCAGTCTCCTGAGTAGCTAGGATTACAGTTGTGAGCCACCGCTGCCCAGCTACTTCCTGCTTTTTCTGTGATTAATTGGAGACAACAATCTCACTGACTTTCCAGCGAAGGCTGGCTTTGAACCTCAATCCTCAGATCACAGTCTCCTAAGTAGCAAGGATTAGGGGTGTGAGCCACCGGAGCCCATCCTTACTTCTGCACAATACATTCAGAGTCACTACTATTGACTCTAGAAATAGCAATACCATTCACTCCAGAAACAGCTCCCTATAGTGAGCATGTGATGATGGGGGAGACACATCAACCCCTGCCTTCTTGATAGCTGAAGATGGAAAGAGGAAGCCAAATCAACAGGCATGCCATGCACCAAGCCCATCGCCAAGAGAAAACAGCAAGGCCACAAATCTAGGACAGTGTGATGAGGTGAAGGTGCACTGTTCAAAATTCTCTGAAGGCTGGGAAGGTGGCTCAGTGGTAGAAGCTTGCCTTGCATGAAGCCCTGGGTTCAATTCCTCAATACCACATAAACACAAAAAGCCGGAAGTGGCACTGTAGCTCAAGTGGTAGAGTGCTATCCTTGAGCAAAAGAAGCTTAGGGACAGTGCCCAGGCCCTGAGTTCAAGCGCCAGGACTAGGGGTGGGGGCGGGGGGTGGGGAGGGAAGAGGCGGGAGAAAGAAACAAAATTCTCTGAAGCTTAACAATGCAGAGAAGTTGATTCTACTCTGACTCTGCAGTCTATAAAGTGTATCATCAAAACTGATTACCGCAACTCAAGGAAGGAGCCTTATCTGAATTACTGAGTGTATTTTACCTCCATTTTATAAAATTGGTATTTTGATTAAATGTGATTCACCGTAATGAATTTCACAAAGAAGAAACCAAAAATGTCAACTGAATACTTACTTCATCATGAATTTAGCAAACCCACCTCCTCATAAAAAATACAAGCCTTCCATAGTCTTTTGATAAGGCAAATTAGATACACTAGCTGCTTCCTGGCTTTTAATTGCCATTCATCTGAAAAGGTCTCACTGTAACAACACCACCTCCTTCCTGCCACTGCGACTCTCTTTGCACTGTCTTTTGGATTTTTTTTTTTTTCAGGGAAAAAACACGAACTAGAAGCAGTTTCTTTTGCAGGGAGAATTTTCATTTTCCATTATTAATATTTCATTATAATCAAATAGTTTCATGAAGTTTTGATCCTAAGGCTGAAAGAACAAAAACACCCTTTACAAAAAAATTCCTCTCCAGAGACACAGCCTAGAAAAAAGCTCTGTCTTCCGATTACAAGGATTTTGTGCTTTCCTCCTCCCCACAAGTGCCAATCAAGCCAAATGACATCAAGCTTACAGAATTCATCAAGTAGAATTAAATTGTAGGTTATTTAGTAAACTCAAATTTACATGGGCTTCATGGTCCCTGGCTTAATCACTTTGGGCTGCTATAACAAAGCACTGTATTTCTCCTGTTTAGTTATGGAGGCTGAAGTCCAAGATCCAAGTATCAGGATGTGGGGTTCTGATGAGGGCCCTCTGGTAGGTTTACAAATTGCAGTCTTCTCCTTTTCTCCTCAATTGGTGAACAGCAAGTACTTTCTGGAGTCTCTGTTCTCTGGGGTCCTTCCTATAAGGCACTAATTCCAGGGGCTCTACCTTCTTCATGTCCTAATTACCTTCCACAAGCCCCATCTCCAAACACCATCACCTTGGGACCAGGGTTTTTAGATGAATTTTAGGGTGAATGGGGACACAAACATTTAGTTCATTGCACTCTCTTTTGAAGGAATGTTAAAGTAAGTTGTGCACAAGTGGCTTTCTAATGCTAGGCACAGGCCACCTCTCACAGCTGACCTCTTCATCTCTGAGGAATTATTGCATCTGACCTGCCGTCTACTGAAATGCAAACTAAGATCAGCATTTCAGAAAAGCTGAATTCCTGTGCCCCCAAGGAGAAACGCAGATTGGCATAGCAGACAGAGCACTCAGGAGATGCCCCGATGTATATTGGGATGTATGTAGTGAGGAATTACCAAGAGCCTAGCATGGTCCACGGCTGAATAAATGCTATGTCTACCATGTCAAACCCTTTCCAAGCACATATAAACTAATAAAGGTGGAACCCATGTATGAATGATAGGAAGTAATTTTTTGTCATCATGGATTTTCTTACTCAAAAGATACCTGGTTTTTGTTTGTTTGTTTTTTAACAATAGGGTCCTCTTTATTTAAAAGTGTCTACACTTTAGGTAGTCTCTAAAAGTCCTTCACAGGGATTGGCACACAACCTACGACCCGATCCTTCTTCATATGGCAATCTAGTCACCACTAACATAAATAGAAAGAGGGCTATGTCTAAGCGATTCTAGAGAGTATCAACTTATTTTTTAATTGATCTTTAACATCTTCAAACAGAAGCAAAAAAAAAAAAATCACATTACAGTTTAGTTATCACTAAGCATTTCTACCACATGCCAGCCAATCCACATAATTACTTCACTCTTGTCTGAAAGGTCTTGAGAAATAGAGTTGAGTGTATAGTACACACAATCACCATTACTTACATTGAGAGCCCATCTTTATGTGCATTAGAAACACCTTTTTAAAGATCATTTAATACCTACTGCAACTTTTATGGTACATCAAATTACAAACTTACTACTATGAAAGAAAACTGTATCTTCTAACATAGCTACATGAACAATGAATAATAGATTAAGTGAAGGCAAAGACCTCTACAATCCTAGAGATAGCCTATGGATAATTAAAAAAAAAAAAAAAAAGTAATGCAGGCAGACAGTCAGTGCTCCGCAACTCAGCAGCCATTCAGTCATTAACAATCAGTGCAGCCTGACTCATGCCTGTAACCCTACCTATTCATGTGGCTGAGATCTGAGGATAGACATTTGAAGCCAGCCTGGGCAGGAAACTGTGAAGCTCTCATCTCCAATGAACTTCCAAAAAGCCAGAACTGGTGCTGTGGTTCAAGTGGTAGACTACTAGCCTTGAGCAAAAAAACTCATGGGCATATGCAGTAGGAAGTCTTCGCTTCTCCACCACTGTTATAAATCCCCTGGGGTGCACAGTGAGCTGCTTAGTAACCACAGAGGGTCTCTCTACCACGGTCCATCCACTAGCATCTTTCGCAACTAGCCTGAGTGGGAAAGACTGACATCTCTTAAGAATTCCTCTATATTGGAGTTCAGCACCAAGACTAATATTTCACTGTCTTGACTCAGTGAAATATTGACCGCAGCAGTCATACATTTCAATGCAGATCTTTAAGTTATCGACCCTTTTGCTTTTCCCTGTTTTTATATGGGACATTGAACTGCACAGTGAAAAATTATTTTTGCATAGACCTGAAAACAACTCATCATTTCCCTACTTTCTTCCCATCAAAAGCTTACAGAATCAAAACCAGAATGACAAAAAGTTGCTAAAATATGGAAGCAAATTCTTCACATAACCACTACTGTCAGCTATAAAGCTCTGTCGGAGAAGACACTTTTACGTTCTCCCAATTCTGATCCTGCTCTTCCAACTCCGACCAGAGAGAGTAAAGTTAAATTGACTCTTTATTAAATCCCCTTAATCACAGAACTATTTTTTTTATACCCTGAAAACCCTGAATGCTTTGTAGTTGGCCCTCATTGCTCAATTCATTCTCTACTTCCAAGCGTCTTTCTTCTTTCTCATTCAAACATGGAGGATTTGCCCTAAAGCAGTTTAGAAAAAATGACAGAACTTATTTAACATGATTAAGAACAAGAACATTATTTTTTTAATGCATAAATTACACTAAACGGAGACTTGGAATTCTTCATTAAAAAAAAAACTATCAAGGAGCTAGGCGCTGGTGGCTCATGACTGTAATCCTAGCTACTCAGGAGGCTGAGATCTGAAGACTGAGGTTCGAAATCAGCCTAGGTAGGAAAGTCTATGAGACTTTTATCTCCAATAATCACCTAAAAACTAGAAGTGGAGCTGTGACTCAAAGTAGTAGAGCACTAGCCTTGACAGTATCCAGGCCCTGAGTTCAAGCCCCATGACCAAACAAAACAAAAACAAAAACAAAAAACTACCAGAGTCAACAAAGGTGGTCTCTGAACTTGGTATCTATAAGATATAATCTATTCCACTTCAATGACCTTATCTACTTTTTCTTCCAAAGCCATTCTGTTCATTTTCAGGCCTAAGTACAGAGTCTAACATGTTGGAAAATTAGCACCCAACATAGGTGGACCCAATTTGCCTCTTTCATGGTATGAACTACATCTCCTGTAGGAAACAAAAGTGAAGCTGTAGCAGATAAGGTCGAAAGCAATTTCCCCTGGGACCCAGACAATAACGTTCTAAGAAGCATCCTTCTCTAATTCTAAGGGGATTTGTATCCTGTCAACCAAGCCAAAAGGCTCCACTTCCATCTTTCTGGGGTGCGGGACTGCAGAAGTCCCTGTGACCGGAAGAAGGACCATCTCATCCATCTCCTGGCATCCAACTCACAGTCTAGTCTCTGCTTCCCAGAGAGAAGGACACAGGTGTCCTCACCAGGCAGAGGGTCTGGAGGCAGCCTGCTTCTCCTGACAGCAAAGCCCCAGGCAGTGCTTAGAAAGCTGACCCTATTTCCCAGGAGTAAAGAAACAACCTGCAGAGCCACCGTATGTGTCCCCCAGCTGTCTCTGCAAGGGACTGAAGTCTCCCATCAAAGCTCTGGTGCCCACAGGCTGGCAGGCCATCAATGAAGTGTACTAGGTCCCTACAGGCAGTGGAGCTCCAGACCTCAGAGCCAGGTTGCATTACCACTACTGTGCTTCTACTGCTTGCCCTCTTTGAACCTTAAGGGATGGGGATGGGAAACTGGAGTCTTCCAATGGGACTTGTCTTCTTATTAGCTGCTCATGACTGAAAAGGAAGGCAATTCCTCCAGATTTTTGAGTCAAACACCTGGCCAGGTTCTTTCACTAGAAAGTATGGAATGTAAATGCACCTTACCATAAGGGTATTTGGTATCCAACTTATTCTCCGCTGTCCTACTCCAAGGCAACTGGTCATCGCTGCACCCATTGGGCATTCCATTGTACCCTATCCCAACGATCTTATTTTCAGCATTCACAATGCAGGCTCCAACCTACAGGGAGACAGAGACGAAGGCTGGGTGACTCCAAATAGGTGAACTGCCATGAGGGCAGGGATGGGGAGACAATGAAGTGGGGCAGGAAAATGTAAGCACATGACCACAGCACCAAGGATAACAGGTTTGCATTTTTTAAAGTTGATAACTGCTCCTTTTGTAAAATCTGCTCATGTGTGGACATGCATTTATGAGTCTGAAACATTCTCCTCTGAAACTCACCTGGGAATTTGGATCTTTGCTTCTCTGTGCTGACAAAAAGGCCACCGCCATGAAATACTCGGGCCACTCCAAATAGTCATCCCGTTTTTTGCAGGAAACTTCGCTCATGTTGAGTCTAGAAAAGGAAAAAAGAAAAACACCATATAATGTTGTGACAAAAAAATAAAAACAACAGACATATTTTAACTTTTTGTGTATGTGCCGGTCCTGGGACTTGAACTGAGAGACTAGGAACTGTCTTTAAGCTCTACCAACTTCTGGGGTTTAATGGTTAATTGGAGATAAGAGTCTCACAAACTTTCCTGCTTGGGCTAGCTTTGAACCACAATCCTCAGATCTCAGTCTCCTGTACAACTAGGATTACAGGCGTGAGCCACTACTGTCCCCCACATTATGACATTTTGATCCACTTTTCAACTCAATCCAACCACTCCAATCTCTGGGTCTTTAAACAGAGGTGACTTTGGCTACTATCAGTCAGAAACCCCAGCTCCTACACAATCTCTGATGTTAAGAAAAACATTTAAGTTTGCATTTGAACCTACACCTTCACATTCTCCAATATCTCATCTCCTTACTGCATTTTCCTAAGATGCTTTTCTAAGTTAATATATACAGTTGGGCTATACACCATTCCTACATTCCTTCCACATTGGAGTCTGCATAGGTGGGAGAGCAGAGAACCATTTGTTGGTCACCAAATAGGTTCCTTAAGTTTTTATACTTCAGATTCCTTGTTTATATAGAATAACTTACTCAAGCCTCACTTCTAGCTGAAGTAGGCAGTGACACACATAGAGGCTTTAGGAAACGTGCCCTCAAGTCACACCAGAGTTATCTGTGCCAGGATTTCAAGGGAAACAGCTAAAGGTGCACCGATCCTAACATTAACACACTCATTTGTCTTTTCCCCTTAGCTGTCCCAAGTAGAACAGTTACCAACTCCAGGGACTGCATCAAAGGTTCAGTAACATGGGCTTTCCTGAGGGCAGGCACAGACACTCTACAATAGGAACAGCCCTTGAAGTGAGGCCCACAACTTCAGCTCAGAGGATCCTTAGAAAAGGGATGAAAGGAGGGGAACTCAAGACCATTCAGTTGCTCCTGCCACTGAGAAATCTGGATGCCCATCCTAAAAGAAGAGGAGAATTCCAGAAACCTCCTTTAGGCGGATGCTGTTGAGCCCTGCGGAAGAGCCTGGTAGGATGAGGTGAATAGGTAGACACCAGGAGCCACGGTTACCCACAGATTCTGTTCCCCGAAGTCGGAGTAGCCTGCAGGAAGGGATGTGCTGGATTGGCCTGTTTTTCCCACCAGGTTAAAGAAGAGCTTCCACAACGGCTGTAGGGTGCCAGGTAGTAAGTACCTACTAAACAAAGGGGGAGGAAGGAGGTGTTAAGAAAGGAACACATTATACCAGGCACCAGCGGCTCCCTCCTGTCATCCTAACTACCCAGGAGCCTGAGATCCGAGGATGGCAGTCCAAAGCCAGTCCAGGCAGAAAAATTCCATGAGACTCTTATCTCCAATTAACCACCAGAAAACTGCCAGGGGTGCTGTGGTTCAAAGTGATCGAGGGCTAGCCTTGAGCAAATAAAAAGCTCAGGGACAGGGCCCAGGCCCTGAGTTCAAGCCTCACAACCCACTGTCAATAGAAATAAAAATAAATTAAAATAAAAAAAGTCCTGTGCACAGAAGAGCACAGGATTTAATCACCGCAGGAGCGGGGTGCCAAGCACTGCCAGAGCTGGAGATACCAAGTCCAAACGAGGAAGTCAAATCTGGAGCAGACCGGGGTGACGGTTTCAATGGCTCCAGGGTGGTCAATGGCTCGGGGGGGGGGGGGTGCAGTGGGCCACGGAGGCCGCGGCCTGGGGTGCTGAGAACCAGGCAGATCCAGTAAGGACTGTCACCCCGCTGGAGACACAGGAGGAAATGAGGCTGGGAGCAACGAGACCCGGCCCACGCTCCTCCCAGGCCCGCTCGGCTCGGGTCCCGGATCCGAATCCCAGCACCCAATCCGCACCAAGGGGAAAGCCACGGGCGCTCCGGCCCGGAGCCCGGGCCGCCGGCCGCCCACCCTCCCGCGCCAGCCCCGCGGGCCCACGTGCGGGCTGGGAGAGGAAGGGACGTCCCCTCCGGGGCCGCCGAGCCGGGGCCCCCGGCGGCCCCACGGGGCGCGCGGCGCGTACCCGGCGGCCCGGCTGACGCCCGCCACCCGCCGGGGCCCGATCCGCGGGCCTGCAGGCCGGTGCCCGTCCCCGCCGCCGTCCCGGCCGCCGCCGCCGTCCCGAGCCCGAGAAGGAAGTCGGCGGAGGAGGCGGGGCCGGAAGGGGGCCCGGGCCGGGGCCGGCCGGCGCGCGGGCGGGCCGGCGCGCGCTCGAGGCGGGGGTGTCGGGGCCACCGTCGGGATCGCAGGGGCCCCGCCGCCCCGCCGCGGACCCGGCGCGCTCAGCCCGCCGTGCGGCTCGAGAGTCTCAGCCCCGGGCGCCAGCCCTCCGTTTGGGGTCACCAACAGACCCAGTTTGGGGCGCCAAGGCGCCATGAGGTCGTCTGCTGCCACGCGCGGCCCGCGATCCCGGGCCTGGGCACGGCCTGGATTGGCGCCCCTCGCGGGGACCGTGCTTAGACACGGCCGGGGGTGGGGGTGGGGGTCTCACGTCATCCCCTCCTGAGAGCTAGGCGGGTCTCTTTACAGACAGAGCTACCGTCCAAGTATTTATACCTTACATGCAATATATAATTGTATGTAACATCATTGTATGTCATATAGAATACTGTGAGTATGTGTGCATAAAGGTAATATAGACCTATTACACATACACTAGGCTCTGAACTCTGACCCTCGCCAGTTGCTAGACAGGCCCCCTACGACTTGGTTTTGTTTTGCTGGGCCTGAGGCTTGAACGCAGGGCCTGGGCACTATCCCTGAGCTTTTTGAACTCAGGGCCTGGGCACTATCCCTGAGCTCCTCAGCACAAGCCTAGAGCTCTACCACTTGAGCCACAGCGCCACTTGCAGTTTTCTGGTGGTTAATTGGAGATAGAATCTCATGGACTTTCCTGCTGGGGCTGGATTTGAACTGCAATCCTCAGATCTCAGCCTCCTGAGTAGCCAGGATTACAGGCGTGAGCCACTGGCACCCAGCTTCTTCTATGACTTGGGTCACTCTCCCCTCCCCCCGCCCCCAGCCGTGATTAAATTGCCAGTGACTAAAAGTCCAAAGAATTTGGTGGTGTGCAACTGAAAAGGGTGGGAAGGGAAGAAAACTAACTGGTTGGGCTTCTGGAATGAGCCCTGCAGTGTCCTCCTGGGGACTACTGACCACTGATTACTTTCATCTAGAGGGGTTGTTAGGGTTGGGGTGCTGTACCTAGAGAGAGGCCCAGTACCTGGAAGATGCATTTGCATTTGCGTTTTGCTTGACTGGCTTCACGGTTTCTACTTATTATGTAGAAAGGCCAGAAGTGTTTACTGAAGGCGGACACCCTTTCCCAGCCCCCTGTCTCCACAAGTCCACCACATACTCGTCTTGGTATTACCGGTTGACTACTTCCCAGACCCCATGCCTCTGTTTCCCTATAAGAAGTCACAATCTTTTCTTGGCAGAGGAGGTAGGAGCCACTAGTGGCATCAAAGCCCCATGCAGAGATGGTCCCAGAAGAATCTTACCTGACTTTTGTCCTTTTAATCTGGGTCCCCAATTTCTGAGATATGCAAATATACTCAAAAATATGCCACAGATCAGTCAGAGATAGATAACCCCAGCCTTGTAAATAGAAGACACTAGTCCTGATGAATGCATTGATGGTGTTCATCCTTCTCTGAGACCCGGTTACTGTATTCAGGCATCAGACCCCTGTGTCTCTTGGGACATTAGTTCCACCCCAGAGAATGACAAAAGAGATCCTTTTCTTTGTTACACATGGGGCTTGCAGATACTGCCAGCACTCTCCATAAATAATAGCTGTTGTAATAATCATGAGTTCTGATCTGCACATCCCAGATCGGAATGGCTAATCCAAACAAAAGCTTGTTAACCGTATTAATTTAGCCTAACGGAAGAAGAATGATGGGAATAAACAGTTGGTTCTATCTAATTTCTCACTGCGGCAGACATCATTCTTCATCTCTGTGGTCCAGCTTGCAGATTTCATAATTAAATTATGTACTGTTCTTGGTGCATGCCAGGAAAGCAAAGGAGAAAAATACTTTTATTGTTTAACTACAGATTTTTTTTTGCCTTGATAAAATTCAGACTTGAAAGAGCCACATAAAGATGATGATACGTAATATCAAGTTGACTGTCTTGTTGCCACTAAAATGTATTCTGTCCCTGAGCCTCAGGTATCCTTCCTCCGCCTGCTGTTTGGTCATACTCCTCTATAGTCTTTAGGCCTTCATAGATCCATTTCTCTTCTTACCAACCTACAACCAATACATCACCAGTTGCTGCTGGCCCTTCAACCACAACATCATTAAGCTTTCTTCCTTCCTCTGCCCTATAAAGACTGTCATACATAATTTAGTTACTTCTCATCATTCTCCATTTTGGTCAACTCACACACTCCGCTCTGCCATAAATTCAAGATCCTGCTTGCTACAAACACATTACCTTGAATGCTGCAGCATTTCTCTGAAAGGCCCTCATCTTAAAGATGGCATAATTCATAACACAGGAAATTCTCCTGATTCATGATTTCACAACTTGAGGCTTCAAATATTCTACATTCACAGTAAAACCAGACAGCTAAGTGGGAAAAATACATTCCTTGGTATGTCTTGCTCATTAACACCTTGTAACTCCAAGTGTGACTGTGGGTGTTAAAGCTCTCTTGCTAATACCTTGTATTTTGGTTTATAATTGAGGATCTTTCTTCACCTACCACAGATACAGAGGTTTGCTAGGCTTTCCACCATATATAGATTTCCTCTCCCTGAGAAAAGAGCCAGGCATTACACAGAGGAGTTCAACATGTTCATAAAGACCATTGTCTTTTTCTATTTACAGGACTATAAGTTTTCTGTGACTCGTCTGTTACATAATTTAGAATATAGTTGAGGATCTCAAAAGTAGAGAAAGTAGGGGTGACATGGTCCAAAAAGAAATGTATTTTTACCTGACTTATGTAACTGTAACCTCTCTATATATCAACTTTATAATAACAATTAAAATATTAAAAATCCAGGGGTTGCCAGGAGCCAGTGGCATACACCTGTAATCCTAGCTACTCAGGAGGCTGAGATCTGAGGATCATGGTTCAAAACCACTGGGCAGGAAAGTCCATGAGATTCTTATCTCTAATAAACCACTCCAAAAACCAGAAGTGGCACTGTGGTTCAAGTGGTAGAGTGCTACCTTGAACTGAAGAGCTGAGGGATAGCATCCAGGCCCAGAGTTCAAGACGCATGACTGACAAAAAAAAAAAAAATTGAAAAACTTGAATATAAATTTGCAGATTTAAGGAGGAGAGGAGAGGATCTAGATTAAAATTAAAAAGACAAAAGTCAGGTAAGATTCTTCAGGGACCATCTTTGCAGGAGTTTTCATGGCACTGATGGACAGTCTGCCTTACCAAGAGCCATATAGCAATCTCCTACCTCCTCTATTTACCAAGAAAAGGATCTCACCTCTAACTAGGGAATTGGAGGCAGGAAGTCTGGAAAATAGCCAGTCTGTTCTGTACATCAAAGTTTTTTTGTTTTCTTTTGTTTGAGGGGAGGTTGTTTTTTGCCTTACTGGGGTTTGAACTCAAGGCCTCATGTTAACCTGGCAAACACTCACTCAATTGAGCCATGTCCCAACCTTTTTTGATATATATATATATATATATATATATATATATATATATATACATATATGTGTGTGTGTGTGTGTGTGTGTGTGTGTGTGTGTGTGTATTAGTCTCATGTTTTTGCCTGTCATGCATGAGCCATGATTCTCCTAGTCAAGCTTCCTGTGCAGCTAGCTGGGTGATAGGTGTATACTATCACGCCTCAGTTTGTGTCTTTGAGATGGAGTTTTGCTAACATTTTGCCCAGCATGGCCTTGAAACATGATCCTCTCAATATTCACAGCCTGAGTACCTGAGGTTGGTATTACGTTTGCCATAGAAAAAGATCACAGGCTTTTGAGTTAGGCTAGACTTTGAATCCTAACTTGACTTTTCCTACCCAAGTGATCTTCAAAAGGTACTTGTTTTGCCGGGTGCTGGTGGCTCACGCCTGTAATCCTAGCTACTCAGGAGGCTGAGATCTGAGGATCGCGGTTCAAAGCCAGCCTGGGCAGGAGAGACCATGAGACTCCTATCTCCAATAAACCACCAGAAAACCGGAAGTGGCGCTGTAGCTCAAGTGGTAGAGCGCTCGCCTTGAGCTGAAGAGCTGAGGGACAGCGCCCAGGCCCAGAGTTCAAGCCCCACGACCAACAAAAAAAAAAAAAGGTACTTGTCTTCTTGGAGTCTGTAAATATCAATAACACTCATTCAATCTTTTTTTTTTCCCCTGTTGTGGGTCTTGAACTCTAGGCCTGAGCGCTGTCCCTCAGCTTAAGGCTAATGCTCTACTACTTGAGCCACAGCACCAAGGAGAGTCTCACGGACTTTCCCGCCCCGGGTGGCTTTGAACCATGATCCTCAGATCTCAGCCTCCTGAGTAGCTAGGATTACAGGTATGAGCCACCAGCACCCAACTTCAGTCGGTCATGTTAACATTAATTCTCTACTTTGTGTCAGTGCTGCAGATACCACAGTAAATAAAAGAGAAACCTGTTCTTGCTTCTCCTCTAATAAATGTAGAGTAAATGAACTTCATTGCCAGCCCAACAACATAATAAACTGTTCTAAGTCACTTGGTGGAAGGTCTTTGTTTTAAGCTGGTTGGTCATCAGGACCATGAGATCTTATTTATGTTGTTTAACAGTTGTGCGTACAAATAAAATGCCATTTTTCCTTCTTTTCAAAGAAAGAGCTATTTTATGTTTATAAGTTGGAATCCAAACTAGAGGGAAGTATTTAAGCCTTAAAAAAAAGGGAGGCTGAGGTTGGGAATGTGGCTGAGTGGTAGAGCGCTTGTTTAGGGACAGTGCCCAGGCCCTGAGTTCAAGACCCAGGATGGGCAAAAAAAAAAGAAAAAAAAGAGGATTGCTTAAAACACAAACAGACACACACACACACACACACACACACACACACACACACACACACACACACACACACACACACACACAATGATAATCCCAGAAAACAAATTTGATATATAATTTTGTCCATATAGACATTTTATTATGCATGCTCAAGGCATGAGGTCAGTTGTTCGTGTTCAATGAAATGCATAGACCATGAATTGGTATGACAGGAAATTCTTACCAGGAAAAAAATTCAAGTTTCTAAATAGGATTTTTTTTTGATTGGTTGTAGGGTTTGAACTCTGGACCTGGGTGCTATCCTGGAGCTCTTCAGTGCAAGGCGAGCACTCTACCACTTGAGCCACAGCGCCACTTCTGGTTTTCTGATGGTTAATTGGAGCTAGAAGTCTCACAGACTTTCCTGCTTGGCTGGCTTTGAACCACAATCCTCAGATCTCAGCCTCCTGAGTAGCTAGGATTACAGGCTCAAGCCACCAGCACATGGCCTAAATAGGATTTTTATGAGATGAGGCTACCAAAGATCTTTATCTTCACACAGGTTCAAAAGAAGGTCAATGAGGAAATCATAATTGTGCATATGTAAAAAAGCTGGGTACTATGCTATTGTACATCAGTAAAGTATTTGTTGATTGAATAAGCGAATTAGTAGAAAAAAACTTGCTTTATGACCAATTATTTGGAGTGTCCAACACTTAGAAGTTTGTGTAAACTGCAATTCTACCCCTCTCTCTGCCTCCTTTTTTCTCCTTGAATTTAAAAGATTAGAGTGACATTTGGTAGGTGAAACATTGGAGCTGTGGACCAGGCAACCGAAGGCAACAATAATTGTTTTCAAGAGGAAAAGATCTGGCTCTAAGGATTTGGGTCATGGCCTGAAAATGACCATTGACAGGGCTGGAAGAGAAGGCAGCGAGGAGGGTTGTCTGCTTTTCTCGTGGTATGTTAGTTCTCCATATGACTTGATTTTTCTCGACAGAGCTGAACTTGCAGTGTCTCTCATACATAACTGGTTGAAGTTGATGGAAATTACATGTCTTATCACTTCTTAAAAGGAAAAAAAATACAGAAAATGTAAATCTAAAAGAAATGGGCAATTTTCTTGTACCACTTTATATTTCTGTGTAAGTTACCAAGTGTCAATCAGTCCTACTTTTTAAAATTCACATTTGTCAAGCAGCATGTAAGCTTTCAATGTTGTACAAGGAAAGATAATGCTTCATGTGGAACCGTCACTTAATGCTAGTTCTGTAGAAGTGCGTACCTGAAAAGAATTTATCAGATTTCTGGGTTTATAGAAATATTAACGATCTCATTAAATCAGACCCTTTACTTTCAGGTCACCATGGAATCTCCTGGAGCAGAATGGACAAGGTTTTATGGTTCTTGCTACAGAATTTTTTTATTGACCTTGGAATCATCACTCGTGTTGTAGGATGTATTTTAAATGGTGTAATAAGGTGAATGAATGCCCTCAGATTCATCACAAATGAGAGCCCCTGTTAGATTTTTTTTTTTTTTATTTGAAAGTTAATGGCTATCATCACCTGCCTGACATGTTGCCTTTCCTCCGCTCACTAGAGAGCTCACCGGGGGCAAACTTCTTGAAAGGAGAAGGCCAGAGTCAAATGAATGTTTTAGTATGGCAACTCAGCATGGCTGTGTATATGGAAGATGACATCTGGGATCTCGCCATGACAACAACAGTCTGCTATTACTGCCACAAAGTGCAAACGCATCTACAAGCATAAAGGAACGAAAGAAGGAAGGAGACTGGTCCTCTGTGAGCAGCCATTTCCTGTTCACAGTCAGCGGGGCTAAGCTTTAATGGAGAAAGTGAGCAAGCCCATCTCAGTGACAAGGCCAGGTCCTGTCCTTAACCACCTCTTCTTACTGCAGTGTTTGATAGACAACTCTAAAGGGAGGAAAGGGAGAAAGCTGTCAGCCAGGAAGCATTTTAAGATACTGTGATCTTAGACACGCTACCTTCAAATTAGCCCTGGATTGAGTTAAATATCAACCGGAGGAAGTAGAAGGGCACTCGTGGAATCATCCCTACGAAAACGAGAGAGATTTAATAGTTTGGTGGTTAGAGAAACCACTATCCTGCAAGAAAAAATCAATATCTACACAGTGCTAGAATCACACCAAGGGCTCCTGGAGCCGAGCCATTTCAGTGAAGAATAAACCCAGATTCATTAGAGTAGAAAGTCACAATGTGGTAGGAGGTCAAACATAAATACACCCTGGGCTCTATTGTCCGGAAACCCAAGATGTTCTGCTTTCAGGATCCCAGCATTTTTTTTTAAAGCATAGAATTTACAGAACTAGAAGTGACCTTAGTAATCATAGAGTCCAGCCCTGTCTTTTTACAGATGAGGAAATAGTGGCCCAAGAAGACTACTTGGCTTGCTTCCATTCACACAGCTCATCCAAGAAGATTTCCTCCCTGCCACACTGCTCATAGCCAAACTTAGGCTCTATGAATCAAACCACAACTGTTTACTAGGAACCTCTTCAAAACGCATGCTAGCAAGTGTTCGAGGAACATAAAGCAAGCCAAACCAGCCTTCTCCCTATCTCTCTTCCCTAGAGAGAAAACTACATAACGAGGTCATGCAATACGTAGTGGCTACGTAGTGGCTAAGCAGTAATGTACGATAACAATGAAAAAGCTATTCCAAAGCAGCCTATGGTTATTTGTATGTGTGTTCCACCTTAAAAAAAAAAGACAAGCTGCCCTTTCTGCCCACCTAGGAAGTAGCTGAGGGACACAGACCTGCATCTTTGTTGTGACGTTTTCTTAGCATCATATTCAGTTTAGTTTCCATCTTTCCTTGTCTCCAACTTTCTTTTTTCTTCCTTTTCCTTTTTGAGAAAGTGCAGGACATACGTGACACAAAAAATAACTTACACAAGCATATAGAATTATTTTTTTATCACCACTGAAAGTAGTAGAATGTCCTATCATGTAGTGCATACCTGTAATACCAAAACTCTGGAAACTGAGGCAGAGGATTGTGAACTTGAGACCAGTGGGGTCACACTGTGAGTTCAAGGTCAACCTGGGCCACATAGTGAAACTTTTACTGAAAAAGAAAGAGAAGAAAGAGGAGGAAGAGAAGAAAGGGCATAAAGAGGGAGAGAAGGAAGGGAGAGAAGGAAAGCAGAAGAAGAAGAGGGAACAGGGAACAGAGAAGAGGAAGGAGAAGAAGGAGAAAGAGAAAGAGGACAAAGAAAAGAAGGAGGAGGAGGAGAGGAGGAGGAGGAAGAGGAGGAGGAAGAAGAGGAGGAAGAGCAGGAAGAGGAGGAGGAGGAAGAAGAAGAAGAAGAAGACGAGGAGGAGGAGGAAGAAGAAGAGAAAGAGGAGGAGGAGGAGGAAGAGGAGGAAGTTTCTCTATCAAACTCAGGGAAAAGATTATATCCGAAGAAATCTGGGAGCTGGGAATGTGGCTTAGCATGCATGAAGCCCTGCGTTCAACTCCTCAGTACCACATAAACAGAAAAAGCCAAAAGTGGCACTGTGGCTCAAGTGGAAGAGTGCTAGCCTTGAGCAAAAGAAGCTCAGGTACAGTACCCAGGCCCTGAGTTCAAGCCTCAAGCCTGGCAAAAAGAAAAAAAGAAAAAGAAAAGAAGAAGAAATTTATATATTTGTTTCTAGAGCAAAGTCCTGCCCCCCCCCCAAAAAAAAAGAGTATCATGTCTTTGTATTCTCTATACAGGGAGTGTTCATATGTGCTGAACATAATTATAGTACTGGAGAATCAGGGAGGTAAACATACATAGATACATCATATATCACCCTCTCATTGTGTAGTCTTTCATTTGATCTTTGTTAAGATTCCAGAACTTACATTACCCTTTAGGTAAATGCCTACTCTCTTGTCACCCACACAACAAGCTTCCAATGAAATAAAGAAATGGGATGGGTGGAAAAGGTGGCTCTGTGGTAGAGTGCTTGCCTTGCATGCATGAGGCCCTGGGTTCAATTCCTCAGCACCACATAACAGGAAAAGCCAGAAGTGGCGCTGTGGCTCAAGTGGTAGAGCGCTAGCCTTGAGCTGAAGAGCTGAGGGACAGAGCCCAAGCCTAGAGTTCAAGCCCCACGACTGACCAAAAAAAACTAGTAAAAAAAGAAATAGAGCATGCAGCATACCTTTCAGGGCTGGTAGAGGAGGAGGTTGATATCTAAGAATTAAGTCTAGCTGCTAAAAAACCAACAGTATTTGCATAACAAGGCATATATCCAATGTAAACGCTTCTCGAACTTTCCATTCCTTGTGTGTTTTCCTATACCTGGCAACCTGGGAAACCCAGAGGAGTATATTTCTTGAAAGTCTTTGTTAATCTACTACTCACCTGTCTTTATTCTCTTTGTCATGGTATAAATGACATGTGTTGGCAAAAGGTGATATCTTAGAGTGTGATTTCACTTCAGGGCAATGCATTCGTTTTTGTTTGCAACAACCCGCCACTATTGTAACCAGCTTCCCTGAGCCAGGCACCCATACAGAGCAAAGAGTTTCATTTGATAAAAATGATGGCAAATCTATTAGTGACTTTCACGGCACTATTAAGCAGGTTATTATTAGACAGAATTGACATTTCACATGCAGAAATATTCTTTTCTTGAAAGTCAAGTGTCATTCAAAAAAGGGAGAAGTTATTTAAAATTTTTTAAACACACATACACATCAAAGAAATCCCCTGAAAATCTCTCCTAATAAATGCCTCCATCCGTTGAGGAATCAGAGCTAGGACTGATGCCTTTGATTTCCCTTTGATGCAAACAATATCACCAGAATGGAATCGCTTTGGGAAATGCTTGTAAGCAGTGGCCAGGAAAACAGAATCTTGTTCCATGGCCACAGCTAGATCCTGGTCTTGATGGGCTAAAACCCAGCTGAAGGTCATAGTATTCATTCACAAAGCATGCCACAAAGAACCACCCCGCCCCACTCCCGCCCCTTGCTCCATCCAAACATAAGCTCAAACTCCTGCTGTATATATAGAGAGAGAGATTGCAACAGCAACCAGGATGCTTGAAGAGATTTTCACTGCGTTTGCCTTTGGAGGTACCCATTTGGCTCAGCAGAAGCTAAACATTTTTAAGAGCACAGTAAGAAATAGGCCAGAAAACATCAAAGCTTTATAGCTTTTGAGAAAACTTGATGGTCTTGCTGGTACAACTCCCTATGATATGGTTCAGTTGTAATAACAATGGAAAGTGTATCAGTGAAAACTGCTGATGAAACATCAGAAAAATGTAGCCAAGGGTCTTTTAAACACATTTAAGAACTGTTCTTTTGAACTGTGCCTCTTAGCTTTAGAAAACCTCTTCAAGATTTTAAACAGGGCTTTGGCTGAACTGCAGAGTGAGAACCTGAAATTATCTTGTGCGCTGGAATCAATATCAAGCAATATTTTCTCTTGGAGAGAAATTCAATCTGACAGAAAAGAGTAGGAGCCATAAGGAAACTGGTACCCTGGCCAAAAAAAAAAAAAAAAAAGCTTGCCTTAGAAAGATGCTGTAAAGCAGTACAAATTAGGTGATGTCACTGCAGGCACAAAACCTTCGTGACAGAATAAAATGTTATCTGCACGTCAGAATACTTCATTATCACTAATACAGGTCACTAAGCTTCACAAAACGCATCCATCAACCTTCATGGCTATTTGTGAGGCACTGCTGGTAGCTAGATGGGGCAACAACAAAATGCACCACCCCTCAATCACAAGAGAGCAGGGTTCAAGCGGAGGCCTTGGTACACAGACCATCCTTTGTTAGTCTCGAAGTGCTCTCTAGTGGCCAGAAGAACACAGGATTATCCAAGGCGCACTGGAGTCACTTAGGAAAGGATTCAGAATCCAGTTGTCTTGTAAAAAGAAAGATAGCTATGCTTCTTCCTGCAATTGGAGTCTCCTGTGTTCATGAAAATCGTTTATGAACAGACCTCCCTTTCCCAGAGATTATATAGCCACCCTTCAGTCATTAATTCAGTGTGTAATTCTAGGCCAGGCATCAAAGGTTGATTGAATTAATGGGGAATGGTCTCCTTTTGAATTCATCCTCGAGCATGGCTAAGAGGCTCATTGGTGAAAGGGATTTCTAAGTAGAACATGAAGTACTTTTAGCAGTGTGTACAGTGTCCATCTGTGTGACTATGCAAACAATCTATGCTGTGCCCCAAAGCCATATTGGAAGAAAAAGAAGCTGGGATAAGATCAACCCCAGAAGTACTGGCATTTTCCAGAAATTAAATCAATGTTCTATTCCTAGTATTAATATCCCCCCCCACACACACACACAAATCCCATCCTGGTAAGGCATGGTGGTGCACCCTTGTAATCACAGCTACTTGGAAGGTAGAAATGGTGATACTGCAAGTTCAAGAACAACCCTGATCTGAGTGAGTGCCAGTGGCTCATGCCTAGCTACTCAGGAGGCTGAGATTGGTCTTTTGAGTTATAGCAACAGAGACAGCAGTCCAACCCTCCTAACTGGTACCCGTGTTCAACTGAGTAGCACAGCTGGCATCTCAATTTCTAGTGCATCAAACGTGCTCCTGCCACTAACACTAGGTGTTTTTTGTTCTGGTAAACAAACAAACAAAAAAAGACAGTTCAAAAGAGAACATCTCGCTAGACGCTGGTCGCTCATGCCTATAATCCTAGCTACTTAGGAGGCTGAGATCTGAGGCTCACAGTTCAAAGCCAGCCAGGATAGGAAAGTCCATGAGACTCTTATCTCAAATAAATTTCTCAGAAAACACCAAAAGTGGCATTTTGACTCAAGTGGTAGAACACTAGCCTTGAGAAAAAGAATCTCAGGGACAGTGCCCAGGCCCTGAGTTCAAGCCCCAGGACTATCACACAGAGCGAGAAAGAGAGGGGGGAAGGGAGGAAGGGAGGGCAGAAGAGTGGGAGAGAGAGAGAACTTCTCTAGTAAGAACAAGTCAAAGAGAGACAAAGGAATTTTTAAAAAGAATTGGGAGGTGGCAGGAGTCAACCAGGCATTAAAAAATACATCCAATGGCTTCTCAGGAAAACCACTGTGTGAGACTTTTTTGAGATTGAGACAGATGGAAAAGCCAGTTGCTGAATTCAAAAGGAAGGCTATGATATGGGGAACACATTAGAAATGCATGGAAACATAAACAAAAAACTTGCAGGTGAGCATCTAGTCGCCTTTAGCGGTGGGGGAACCCTCATAACAGGAGTCCCCTGCGGGAGGAGGGCCTCCAGGACGCTCTCCAAGGTGTCAGCAATGAATAATTCTGTGTAGGCTGCACAACACGCTGAAGTCACAATGCCTAAGCAAACAAATGGAAAAGCAAACTTTCTTATTTTCCTAGAATTGATACTGCCTTCTATTTTGAGCTGTTAGGCTGTCTGATAAAAGAAATGTAGACTTTGTCATTTTGTCATTGGCGGCAAGTGAGGGTTTTTGAAGTTTTCCTTTAAAAGTAGGGACTCTTGGGGGCTAGGAATGTGGCTTAGTGGTAGAGTGCTTGCCTAGCATGCATGAAGTCCTGGGTTCGATTCCTCAGTACCACATAAACAGAAGAAGTCAGAAGTGGCACTATGGCTCAAGTGGTAGAGTGTTAGACTTGAGCAAAGCTCAGGCCCTGAGTTCAAGCCCTAGGACTGGCAAAAAAAAAAGGCAAAAAATGAGGATTCTGGGCTGGGAAGGTGGCTCAGTGGTAGAGCGCTTGCCTTGAATGCCTAAAGCCCTGGGTTCGATTCCTCAGCACCACATAAGCAAAAAGAAAAAAGCCGGAAGTAGCACTGTGGCTCAAGTGGTAGAGCGCTAGCCTTGAGCTGAAGAGCTGAGGGACAGCGCCCAGGCCCAGAGTTCAGGCCTCACGACCAGACCCCCCCCCCCCAAAAAAATGGGGATTCTTAGGGCCCTTGACTTTGATCACAGAATAAGCATTTCTGGATAAGTTATAATGGTAAGAAAACTTAGTGGAGCTTTATTGAGCAACTAAGCAAGCAGGCAAGCAGACATTCAAACAGCCATACAAAAAGTCAGGGGGAAGCCGGGCGCTGGTGGCTTATGCCTGTAATCCTAGCTACTCAGGAAGCTGAGATCTGAGGATTATGGTTCAAAGCCAACCAGGGCAGGAAAATCTGTGAGACTCTCATTTCCAACAAACTACCAGAAAACTGGAAGTGGTGCTGTGGCTCAAGTGGTAGAGCTCTTGCCTTGAGCTGAAGAGCTCACTGACAGGCCCAGAGTTCAAGCCCTCCACAACTGACAAAACAAAACAAAACAAGTCAGAGGGTGCTCTAAGGGAGAGATACACTGGGCTCTTCATATGATAAAGACAGAATCTGACTTAAAGTTATGCAGATAGGTATTTATCTTTGCCCCTAACTACTCTTGGTATTATATTTTTACTATTTGAACACAGGATCCCTGAGACTGACCTATACTTGAAATATATGACAATGGACTGGGAAAGTGGCTCAATGGTAGAGTGCTTGCCTTGCATACATGAGGCCCTGAGTTCAATTCCTCAGTACCACATAAGCAGAAAAAGCCAGGAGTATTGCTGTGGCTTAAGTGGTAGAGCGCTAGCCTTGAACTGAAGTGCTGAGGGACAGCACCCAGGGCAGAGTCCAAGCCCCATGACAGACAAAAAAAAAAGACATACATGACCATTATGTCTGAGCATTGCTTTAAGGAAAGAATGCATTCTGCCATATATTTTAACTGTATTTGCTTTTTTTGGTACTGGGGATGGAACCCAGGACATTGCATTTGCTAGGCAAGCACTTAGACACTGAGCTATATTGCAGCCCTGCCATCTATTTTAAAACTGTTGCATATCCCTGAATTAGAATGTATCCTGCCACAAAGGTTCATCCTTTGAGATTAGCGCTTGGTGGCAGAAGGAGCCATTTTGCTAAGTATTTGCTTCTCCAGGACACATGTCTTTTTTATGATGTCCTTTCTCAGTTTTTAAAGCACACTAATTGTTTGGGGCCAGCACGCAAGGTCAGATGGAGAAAGCTGCTCTTGCTCTTTTTCTCTCCCTTGTATTAATACTGCAGCTCCTGACACAGTGCAAGGATTAAAATTAAAAAAGATAGTGCTACGTTTCTGAATACACCATCTCCAAATTCCTGGCTGCCATTCACCTTATTGTCCCTCGTCTATCCTGCCTCAACTTGAAATCATTCAGGTTACGTTTTGCTCTTCTCTTTCCTATCCAGGAAGGAACCTCCACTTCCCCTCCTAAATTTTAGGGTATGAGACCACATCATTTCCTCAGAGAGGAGTTTATTCTCAGGATCTGCATACAGAGACACTGCCCTGTCTTCGTCTCCTTTGTGGACATCCATCCTCACTGTCAACCTCTGACCACCAGGAATGTTGAAGAACTCCCCCCACCTGGCAGCCACTGACACTTCCACGCTTGGCTGGCCTGTCTCAGGCCTCCTCTGCACGGCTACAGCAGGCAATTCCAGATGCCCTGTTGCTGCCTCTCTCCTCAGCCACCATGCTCTCTCTCTCTACACAGGAAAATCCAGATCCTTGCTCCCATTGGTGACCCCAATCAGGCAAGATCCCTTCAGACAGCAGCCCCTCAGTTTGCCAAGAATTGCAAACATGTTCAGGAGAAACTACAAGGAACCCTGTTTATTGAGTTGCAGTTAGAGATACCAACATAAACTTTCCGACACAGAAATAAGGACAATTAGAGACTAGAATTTGGTGCTTGCTTCAACTGGGGTGTCCTTAACACACCCCAAATTCCCTGATGATTGAGACCTTAAACGTACAACATTCACATTTACATTTCTATTCATTTCTATATTCAACCAAATCTGTAACAATTTGACCAATAAATAATGAGAGCAACAGCCTGTTGAGCAAAATAGGGAACTATCAGTCCAATCAGATAGAAGCAAATAAATACACATTGAAAGCATTGGAGACAGAGAGTATCCACATAATTCCAAAGCATCTTCCCTAAGAATATTAAATCCAATGTCAGGATAAAGAAACCTGGAAGAGCTGGGCGCCGATGGCTCACGCCTGTAATACTAGCTAGTCAGGAGGCTGAGAGCTGAGGATCATGATTCAAAGCCAGCCCAGGCAGGAAAGTCTGTGAGACTCTTATCTCCAGTTAACCACCAGAAAAGCAGAAGTGGTGCTGTGGCTCAAGTGATAGAGCACTAGCCTTGGGCTGAAGAGTTCAGGGGCAGAGCCCAGCCCCAGAGTTCAAGCCCTACAACCGACAAAAAAAGAAAAAGAGAGAAAGAAAGAAAGAGAAAAAGAAAGAAAGAAAGAAAGAAAGAAAGAAAGAGAGAAAGAAAGAAAGAAAGAAAGAAAGAAAGAAAGAAAGAAAGAAAGAAAGAAAGAAAGGAAGAAAGAAAGAAAGAAAGGCAGAAACAGGAAGGAAGGGAAGAAGGAAGGGAGAGAGGGAGGAAAGAAGGAAGGAAGGAAGGAAGGAAGGAAGGAAGGAAGGAAGGAAGGAAGGAAGGAAGGAAGGAAGGAAGGAAAGAAAAGAAAAGAAAAGAAAAAAACCTGGAAGGCACCACCTTAATCAAATTTTGAACACTCCTATGACTGGCAATGATGCAAATCAAAATCACCTAACGATGGAAGGGGTGATATTTTACCAAAAACATATTGAATTAGCCGGGCGCTGGTGGCTGATGCCTGTAATCCTCGCTACTCGGGAGGCTGAAATCTGAGGATTGTGGTTCAAAGCTAGCCCAGGCAGGAAAGTCCATGAGACTCTAATCTCCAATAAACCACTAGAAAACCAGAAGTGGCGCTGTGGCTCAAGTGATAGGGCACTGGCCTGGAGCTGAAGAGTGCAGGGACAGGGCCCAGGCCCAGAGTTCAAGCCCCAAACACAACAACAACAAATAGGACTGTTGCAGATTGATGCAGACTAAAGAGATATATGCTAAAGGCAATGTGTAGTCTGGGACTGAGTCTGTCTGTGGGGTAGGACTCAAATGGTGTCTCCAGACTAGAAGGCAATAGAGAGCCAGAGGTCATTTCCTGATTTAAATGGCTGCACCCTATGCAGAAGATGACCTTGTTTGTAGAAATAACTCGAAGTGTTCTGAAATAATGGGGTAAATTACTCCCAAATGACTCCAAAAAGAATAGTTCGTTGTTGTGTTTGAAACTTTTTCATATGAGTTTGGAAGGGTGTCAAAAAAAACCCATTCTTTTAATAAAATAAAAATGTCCGTAGACGTTTAAAAGTCCAAGAACAGCCAAGGATTAGGTGAAGGAAAAGAAGTTTCGGAGGAACTACTTTACCAAATGTCAAGATGAATTTTGAAGGGATGGTAATTAAGGCCATGTGGTACTGATTGCAGAAGGGTGGAGAAACGGACTAATGGGGCCAGAGAGAACCCATAAACAAGCCCACTTATAAAGGGAGACTTCATAAATTACGAAGTTAGTGCTGCAGAACAGTGGGAAGGAGAATGAATTGTGCTGCATTAATTAGCGATCCATATGGAAAAAATTAAAACTCACTGCTACCAAACACAAGCGCGCAATTAATTCCAGGTGGATTACAGATCCAAATGTGAAAAATAAACACTAAAACGGCTAGATGAGTGTTGTTGTAAAGGCCTCCTAAGATGGTAGAAATGTTCTGTAATTCTAACCTGTCAAATACATCGGCCAGTAGTCACATTTGGCTTTTAAGTATTTGAAATATGGCTAGGCCATATTTCCTACTCAGGAGGCTGAGATCTGAGGATCATGGTTCAAAGCCAGCCCGGGCAGGGAAAGTCCGTGAGACGCTTATCTCCAATAAACCACTAGAAAACCAGAAGTGGTGCTGTGGCTCAAGCGGCAGAGCGCTTGCCTTGAGCTGAAGAGCTGAGGGATAGCGCCCAAGCCCAGAGTTCAAGCCCCACAACCAACTAAAAAAAGAAAGAAAGAAAGAAGGAAAGAAAGAAAGAAAGAAAGAAATATGGCTAGTATAATCATAAAACTGTGCATTGAAATTACCTCAAATTACATTAAATATATTTTTTGTACATGTCTGCAGCTGGAGTTTGAACTCAGATTCTTGTATTTCCTAGGTAGGGACTCTACCAGTTGACCATTCTCCCAGCCCTACTTTAAGTTTAACTAATCATACATATATGATTATTTAACACCAGTGACTATTGGTTGGTCAATGCAAATCTAAAAGATAATTTAAGATCCGCTGTATTCATAAACTGGCTTGTACAACTACTTACAAATAATACATTTTCTTTTCATTATTAAATGCTATCCTAACCTTGTCGCGAAAATTTGCTAGGCATTTGAGCCTCACCCCTAGCCTCTTTTTTTGGCTTTTTTTTTAAGGTAGGATCTAAAGTTTTTTGCCCAAGCCAGCATATGCCTCTACATGGCTTGGATTATAGACATTAGCCATCACATATCACCAGGAAAGGATTTCTTAAACAAGACATGTGGTTTGAATTTATGCTAGTATTTAGGAGAAAAGGATACATTTTACTTCATTAAAATTTAGAATTTCTAGGCTGGGAAGGTGGCTCAGTGGTAGAGTGCTTGCCTTGCATGCATGAGGCCTTGGGTTTGATTCCTTAGCACCACATAAATAGAAAAAAACAAAAGTGGTCCTGTGGCTCAAGTGGCAGAGCGCTAGCCTCAAGATGAAGAGCTGAGGGACAACGCCCAGGCCCAGAGTTCAAGCCCCACAACTGACAAAAAAAGAAAAAAAAGAATTTCTAGCTGGGCTCTGGTGGCTTATACCTGTAATCCTGGCTACTCAGGAGGCTGAGATCTGAGGACCACAGTTCAAAGCCAGCCTAGGCAGGAATGTCAGTGAGACTCTCATTTCCAATTAAACACTAGAAAACTGGAAGTGGAGTTGTGGCTCAAGGGTAGAGTGCTTGCCTTGAGCTGAAGAGCTCAGGGACAGTGCCTAGTCCCAGAGTTCAAGCCCCATGACTGACCAAAAAAAAAATAGAATTTCTGGTCTTTATGAAGAGAGTGGAATGGAAGAAGACAAATTATAACAAAGACAAAATATATTATATAATTGATATGAGTCATATATACAAAGAATTCCTCTGAAACAGTAAGGGAAATATATTTAGTAGAAAAACATGCAAGAGACTTGAGCTTAGGCTTTACAAAATAATAAATAGCCTAATGAAAATGAATGAAAATCCATATATAAATATACTCAGTGGTATTTGAAGCTAAGTAAACTGGAACTAGTTACAGTCAGACAATGTATCACAGAACTATATAATCCCAGCTATGTGTGAGGTAAAGAAAATGAGAATCAAAGTTCAAGGCCAGCCCAAGCAAAAAAGATAAATGAGTTACCATCTCAACTATTAAAGCTGGGCAGACTAGCATAAATCTATAATCCAGCTATGTAGGGGTTTAGGTAGGAAGATTACAATCAAAGCTGGCCCCAGGAATATGAGAGGCTCTGAGTTCAAACCCCAGACCAACAACAACAAAAACTCAACCGATAATCACATATTGTGATGATTAGACTTGATGGGCTAAAATTTAAAAGGTAACATCAAGAGTTACCTTGGATGAGTAGAAACTTGCCACTCTCATATATCACAGTGAGAATGAACATCGTTAGATCCATTTTGGGAAACTCTGACCTTGCCTAATATATTGGATAGTGAATCCTCTGTGACCAGCAATCTTGCTCCTCAGCACATGCCCACAGAAACATATGCACCAGGAAACATGTTTGAGAACATCCATCTCATTATGATTCATAACAGTCAAGAAATAAAAGCAACGTAAGTGTTCATCAATAATAAAATAGTAACAAATTACGGTATATTAACACAACAGAATATTATGTAGCAATAAAAGGAAATGAATTACTGATGCATGCAATATGCATCAGTATAATAAATGGCTTAGGAAATATTGAGCTTAGGAAACTGCCAGTTATTTATCTGTTGTCTGTCAGCTTCAAGCCTATCTTTTCCGTTTGCAGTGTTGAGACCAGGACTTTAAAGCACATTATTGCTTTTCTCCCTTCCTGCTAGGTTCTACCAGCCGTGGACACTAGAGGGCGACTATAAGGTGTCAGGAGGAGGACTTGACCTCCTGTAGTATCAGTATCAGTGGTTGCCCATTTTTAAATTGTCCTCCATTATAGAAAAAGCATCATTGCCGGGCGCTGGCGCTGGTGGCTCATGCCTGTAATCCTAGCTACTCAGGAGGCTGAGATCTGAGGATCGCAGTTCAAAGCCAGCCTGGGCAGGAAAGTCCATGAGACTTTTATCTCCAATTAACCACCAGAAAACTAGAAGTGGTGCTGTGGCTCAGGTGGTAGTGAGCTAGCCTTGAGCTGAAGAGCTCAGGGATGGAGCCCTGGGCCCAGAGTTCAAGCCCCATAACGGACCAAAAAAAAAGCATCATTGCATTCTGTGATCTGAGTTCATCTTTACTGCATCCCTCCTCTTGTTCTTCTAAACTTTAATAATCCTAGCTTCCTCCCTTGGTTTCCCCTGCCCCAGAGGTGGTCATTGCATCTGGCAATTGCTTCCCGTCCCCGTCTCCCCACCCCTCCCCCCCAGTTAGCAGTTCAGTATATTAAATGATCGCTGGGACTGGGGTGTATGTGTGGTGGAACCTTGGTTGGCATGCATAAAGCTGTGGATTCAACTCACAGTATTGACAAACAAAAAACAAAGCAACAACAATAATTTTTTTTAAATTCTGCCAGGTGCTGATGGCTCACGACTATAATCTAAACTACTCAGGCGGCTGGGTGTATCACTGTTCAAAGCCAGCCTGAGCAAGAAATTCCATGAGACCCTTATCTGCAAATCATCACCAAAAAAGCTGGAAGTAGAGCTCTGGCTCACATGGTAGAGCAGTAGCCTTGAGCAACAAAGCTCAGGAACAGTGCCCAACCTTGAGTTTAAGGCCCAGGACAGGCACCCGCCCCCCCAAAAAATTTGCTAATATAACTGGCATAACCCCTATAATCTGATGCTACCAGACTTAAAATTACAGCATGCTTCCATTTATATAAAATTCAAAAGCAGGCAAGGCTAGTGGTACTTTTAGTGGGAACTTTAGAGAAAATGGGAGAATACAGAGCGTGCCGTCTCCTAGGAAGCTAGCGTTGTTCAATTTGCTGATGCACTTGGTGAAGATATCATGTGTCCCCACATGATTCTTTCATGGAGTGCATTTTTAATTAATTCACACTGTGCATTTTTCTGCCTTTTTCCCCACACAGCTGGGGCTTGAACTCAGGCCTGGGTGCTGTCTCTGAGCCTCTTTGCACAAAGCAAACACTCTCCCACGTAATCCACAGCACCACTTCCAGCTTTTTCTGAGTAGTTTATAGGAAATAAGAGTTTTACAGACTTTCCTACCCTGGCAAGAAAGCCTTCTGAAAAGCTAGGATTACTTGGCTTCATGTGATTTTTACCTTAGCAATTAAAAAAAAAATTAAACCTATGGGTAAGAGAGACTTCTAAAATGGAGATTTTTGTACTCCTGTGTAGTATTTCCCCCCACTATGTAGTGTACAGGCATCTTTGGCAAGGATGATTTCAATGCAGATGACAAAAGCCTACCCCATAGCTCCCAGGCCATAGGGCTGCAATGGGGCCCATGAATTGGAAGCTTTAGCAGGTTCCTTAGAACTTCTCACACCTACTGAAGTTGGAGCATCACTGATATTAACTGCCCTGAGCCTCCTCCTGTTAGGACAGTACCTCCATTACCACAGTGATTCCTGCCATAACCCTTTGTCTATCTCCACATTTCTACTAACTAGAAATTCCTCACGTATTTGTTTTAATAAAATTCTGGTGTAAAGAAACATATCATTTAGTTGAAATAGTGGGATTTTTGCATAGTCTTATATCTCCTGTTGGAGAAAAGAAATCTAGAAACATTAGGAAATTTTCCATATAAGAGAGACCTCAGTAATAGCTCTTAGCATTTGATGGACTATTGGGGAGCAATGGTCTTCAGTTATGGGGGTTCGTTAAACTATAGAAAGGTGTAAAGACACACCATTTTCCTACGATTCTAGAGAATTCTCAGTCTTGCAACTACAAACTTTCCAATATCCAGGGACCTCTACTGTGGAGGTTCAGATTCTATGTTTAGTGTGAACTGCATTCCAGAAGCAGGTAGAAGGGGTTGGGAAGGTGGCTCAGTGGTAGAGTGCTTGCCTTGCATGCATGAGGCCCTGGGTTCAATTCCTCAGTACCACATAAGCAGAAAAAGGCTGAAGTGGTGCCGTGGCTCAAGTGGTAGAGTGCTAGCCTTGAGCTGAGGAGCTGAGGGACAGCACCCAGGCCTAGAGTTCAAGCCCCACAACTGACAAAAAAAATAAAAAATAAAAATAAATAAATAAACAGAAGCAGGTAGGACCCTTGATGTTTCTGGAAGAGAGCGGTAGGCCCTCCACACTGGCTGATCTGTTTAGGAGGCCTCAGAGTGAGGAGAGCTGGCAAAAGAGAAGTCAAAAGTTTCCAATTCTATTTCTATCCTTAACATCTGTGGGAATTGGTCCTGCTTCTTCATTCCTGTGCCATTTTCTTCTCCTGAATGTTGGTATCAAGGATGACCTGCTTTCTTCCCAGTTGCAAGGCCCAAGAAAGACCTGAAAGTGCTGTCAATTGAGAAGAGTAAGGCACGATATATGTGCAGGCAACAACCACTGTCTAATTGGGAACAAACCCAACACAGGTCATGGATGCACACATGTACCATATATCCACCATTCACCACAGGGGAGAAGACAGCCGGCCTTCAATCGTGATAATAGATGAAACAAGTGAAATCAATAAATATGGAACAACAGAGTTTTTGTTTGTTTGTTTTTTAAGCAGGATCTCATTATATAGATAGGTCTGGGCTTGAAGTTGTGATTCTCTTGCCTTAGCCTCTTTAGGGCAGGGATTACAGGCAAATACTACCAGGACCCACTTGGAAGACCTGAGATTGTTTTCAAAAGGGGGAAGGGGGGATGAAAAAAATAATAAAGCTAAAACATAGACATGGGAGTCAAAAAGAGCTACTGATGCAAGGAACGGCTAGTTCAAGGTCATTTAAACTTGCCCAAGGACTTTGCAGACAAGAGCTGAGTAGGAAACCAACTACCAACAGTGGTCCAGGCCCTCAGCCTTTTTTAGACGCCATCCTCCTGAGCTATAGCTGTTCTCTTCATACTCATATACTTCTTCTTTCACCTGGGAGCATGATCATTTGAGTGAAAGTTATTAAAGGATCATCATTGCAAGTGATGTTTTTACTACTTTAGGTTATTGTAAACCATGATCTGCAAATGTGAAAAATTAAATCCAATTCCTCACCACCCTCCCTCATTAGCACAAATCCTTTGCCCTAATGTTTCTGTCAGCCCACGCCATCCATTTATCACCAACACAGTAGCTCCTCTGGCATTTTCCCCCTAGTATATACTATTGGTGACTGTATGATACTGCACAGTGTCAGGTTAATATACCCAATGTTAATTGTTTCATCAAGGACAGGAGACAAAACAAACAAATCTCACACAGCTGCAAAAGAATTTGGATTACATTTTTGATTTAGACTTGTATCATCAACTGAGATAATAACTAAAAATGAACCAGGATTTTCTCTGACCATAATACATATTGTATTGAATTCATTATTACTCAAGTCATCAAATAGAAGATTATATCTGGGGAAAATGATGAGTTTAGTGATCACATAAAAACCAGTGTGACATATGCTAGGTCATATATTTAGCACCAAGGCACAAAGCCAAAGAAAATATTACTTTTATTCATCATAAATGGACATCCAGTGACACGATGATTAGACTCACCAAAGTTCCTATTTCCAGCAGAGAGTAAACATCCTAGGTGTGATTTAAAAATGAGAAGACTGATTGTTATGGAGTCTGGTTACTTCACAAGCAAATTACAGGGCCTCTTCAAGGAAATGGTTCGTCTGTTTCTTGATTCAACTAAAATATGAAATATTGGTTGCAACTGAGCGAGTTTTATTTTACTTGTGCCTTTCAAAATCTTGCAACATATTTTGTCCATTGGACTAATCAGAGTCCTATTGAGCCATTTGGATATTTATAACATCTTTCAAGGACCCCAGAAAATTATAAATACAGGAGGAAGGGCTGCAGGCAGCCATGGAGAAGCATAGAGGTGTCCCTGTCATGTATGAAATGATTTTATGGGCTTTTTACAGCCTTCAGATCTGGCTATCAGCTAAGTCAGATTATAGATGATATTCATTATCTTCTCCATACTTAACTATATTTCTCAATTTTTCATTAAGAGTTATCTTTTTTTTTTTTTTTTTGTCAGTCATGGATCTTGAACTCTGGGCCTGGGTGCTGTCCCTCAGCTCTTCAGCTCAAGGCTAGTGCTCTACCACTGGGGCCACAGCACCACTTCTGGTTTTCCAGTGGTTTGTTGGAGATAAGAGTTTCACAGACTTTCCTGCCCAAGCTGGCTTTGAACCATAATCCTCAGATCTCAGCCTCCTGAGTAGCTAGGATTACATGCGTGAGCCGCTGGTGCCTGGCTCCAATATTTATCTTTTAACCAAAAAAACAAACATATTACTTGGGCATAACGTCCATTGGTGACAAGCAAGCTCTCACTCTATCATCACTCTTTCCCTGCATGCGTACCCCATTTCTTGACCTTATCTGACAACAGACCCTACTCATGCCACTCACCCCTGACCATCGCTTTCTAGCTCTCTCCTTTGACACACAGCATCTGTTAGAGCTTTGTCCCACTGAACCTGACTTCTCACACTTATGTGCCCTACTCCTCCAACCCCATCATCTCTCTTATTATTTTTTTGCTTGTATTACTTTATTTTCTTTTCTGAATATTTTGATTATCTTTGGGTAATTACTTGAAGGAGTTGCCATTCAGCAGAGCAGTTTATGAATACATCGCATCCTGATCAATGTCATCCCTTTCAACATTCTCACCCAGCCCTCTCAACCCACCTTTTCCCTGTTCTGAATTTTTTAGGATATATATTGTAGTTTGTGTATAAAATCCATTTGGATGGACCAAGAAAATGTGATACACACACACACACACACACACACACACACACACACACACACACACACACACAATGAAAGTCTACTCATCCATTAGGAAGAATGATATAGCATCATTAGTAAGGAAATGGAAAAAGATATATTAAGTGGAGTAAGCCAGTCTCAGAAAAACACAGGTTGCATGGTTTCCCTCATCTGTGGTAGCTAGAATGTGCCTATGAATCTGTAAGTAAGTACACTGAGTGGTATGCAAGTAGTTACCAATGAATTAATGGAAGTATAAGAGAATCATTGGAGAGCTCAGATAGTATAACTGTTTAGAAAGACTAAGTTAAAGCCCAATAAAATAAAAACCAGGAATGGAATACTTGCAAGAGGGAGGGGTGGGGCCAAGAGGAGAGGGGTAGATGAATGGAGAGGGAAAATGGGGAAAACGTGGCCAAGAATTCATTGTATATGCCACAAAAATTGAAAAAAAATAAGACGGGGGGGGTGGGCTAAAGGGGGAGGGGAATGTTGAAAGGATGACCCAGATCAAGATGAATTGTATTGATCATCTTTTTTTTTTTTTTTCAGTCATGGGCCTGGGCTCTGTCCCTCAGCTCTTCAGCTCAGAACTAGCGTTCTACCACTTGAGCCACAGTGCCACTTCTGGCTTTTTCTGCTTGTATGGTGCTGAGGAATCAAACTCAGGGCCTCATGCATGTGAGGCAAGAACTCTGAGCCACCTTCCCAGCCCTGATCATCTTTCTTGACAGTTTCAATTTCTCCGTGGATGTCACTCACTTACCACCACAGCCAGTTAATTCCTTAGCTTCCTTTGGCCAAGAAATAACCTTTTGCTCCATGTCATTACTCTTACCTTCTTCAGTGATTTGTTAACATCACCCAACAAAACATGTTTCGCCTCCAAAATCCACTAACCTTGGATAACATTTGAACATGTACTTCTACCATATTGCTTTATTGTGACTAGAAACCCTTGATTCCTCAGTCTCCACCAGCCTTTCCTTTCCTCACATTTCTTCTCTAGATTTGGCTCCATGACCTATTGTTTTAATTACCTTCTTTCTCTCTCCCTTCATCACATTTTCCTGAAGAGCAAGGTCTAGAATAAGATCACACAGCTAAACTGGGTGCCAAATGAATCATGCCTGTAATCCTAGCTACTCAGGAGGCTGAGATATGAGGATTGTGGTTCTATGTCACCTTACCCCTCTCTCCCTTCATCACACGTGTCATGAATCTGTCAGCACCATATCTATCTCCAGAAGTTACATTTTTCAGATTCACACAACTGGGCAAACTTCTACATGGGCAGGTATTTTAATACACAGGTATTCCATTTAAGGGATAAGAGAATCACCAGCTACACTATTTTGACTATACTAACTACACTATTCTGACTCTGGGGTGATACAAGACATACCATTAAGTGTTATTCCCCAAGTCCAGCACAAATGCACATGCTCAGACAGGTACCCATTCCACACGTTACACAAATAAGTTTCCCAGTTGCAATTCACTTGTCTTTCAGCACTTGCAGTATCCCAGATTCAGATTCCACATTCTTGCTGAGATTGTTACGAAATACTGTGGACTTAATTCATGGGATGAACCTTTTGAAAGGTATTCTTCTCACTCAATTATTTAGGCTCAATGTTTATGCGAGAGCGTTGAGGCTCTGAATTGATTTACATCATATTCCAAGTATCGCTACTCTCTGGATACCTCAGGGTAATTTCTGACATTATGACAAATATAAAAACCTGAATGGCTGAACTTGTGAGTACAAAGTAGTTACATGATAACATTATAAAGTATCTCTCAAAAGGATGCACTCAGCCATAGATTAGAGTTCATTTCTATGACATAAAATTTTATTTCTACACTGGGGAATCCAAAGAATGTTTACTTTATATGGTTCCGGGCTTTTCTTCAAGCACAACTGGAG
This sequence comes from Dipodomys merriami, assembly GCF_024711535.1. Classification (NCBI taxonomy): domain Eukaryota; kingdom Metazoa; phylum Chordata; class Mammalia; order Rodentia; family Heteromyidae; genus Dipodomys; species Dipodomys merriami. The sequence continues at coordinate 23,807,126 of NW_027202493.1, read as the reverse complement.
AGAATGCTCCTGGCATTATCATAAACATGTACAAAGAAAGATGTATCTATATGACCCTAGTTGTTAAGATAATGGCTCTAAAATATGACCACAACTGGGAACGAGTGGCTCACACTTGTCATCCTAGCTAATCAGGAAGATGAGATCTGAGAATCACAGTTTGAAGACAACCCACACAGGAAAGTTTGTGAGACTCATTTCCAATTACCACCAAAATGCCATAAGCACAAAGAGCCAAACAAGGGTGCCAGGACCTGAGTTCAAGCCCAGTCACTATATCTGATCACAAATGCTTCGTGTTATTTATTTTAAACATATTTTGTGTTTTCCAACTGATACCTACTATAAGCAAAATTTCGATTGGCATGGAAAATGAGAATGGAGTGAGGAAGATATGGCCTTCCTCATTGTCCCTATTGGCTGCTGACCATGTTCCAGTAGTAAAACTTCCTTCCTCTGCCAGATTTCACAATACACACACTCCCCTGCCTTTCTTCTGGCTTTTCTGGCTACTCCATTCTTGCTAATAATATCATTTCTTCTGCTTGCTGTTCAAATATTATCTATCCCTGGATCTATCCTCATTCTACACTCTCTCGGGAGGTCTTACCCTTGGTTTCAGCTATCAGTGATGGTTCCCAAACATTCACTTTGAACCCCGATTGTGCCTCAGAACTCCACCATCAATTATGCATTTGCCTGCTGGAGATCTCATCTCCTATCACCCATTGGAGCCTCAAGCATAGTATGACCTCTTCTCTTATAGGAGCCTTCTCAATGTCCTTCCTCCTGGAGTCCCTTGATCAGAAGCGAAGGACAGAACTCTGGGATCTTCTAAGACTTCTTTCTGTGTTGCCTTCAAGTTCCTTGCTCCATAAATCATCTGATTCTATAAACTAAAATCTTTTTACATCTTTCCCCTCTCTCTACTTTTGTTTTCACTAACTCGCTTGGTGGCTCAACATTGTCTCTCCCTTTTAGAGACTCTTTGTGTACCTACTCTTTATATTTATGACACAATAATTTCTTCAAAATGCAGATAGTATTTTTTTCTTCCATGCTTAGTTCCCTTCAAGACCTCTGACTATACTGATTGGAAGTTCTCTGGTGGTCTTTTGGTAGACACATCAGGAACAGCTGGGCACAGAGAATCACTCACACAATGCTACTTGGGAGGCTGAGATTGGGAGGATCATGATTCAAGGCCATCCTAAGAGAGGGGAAGTGTGTCAGAGCCCACCTTAACTAGTGAAAAATCTAAGTGGAATGTCATCCCAAATACAAGGAAAGGGCGTAAATAGAAAAACTGCAGGCCAGACTAGCCCAGGTAAAAATAAACCAAAAAAATTCCACTCTATTAGAGAAATAACAAAAAAAAGACTAGAAGCATAGTTCAAATGGTAGAGTATCTGCCAAGTAAGCACAAGGCTCTGAATTTAAACCCTACTCCTGCCAAAAATAAGAGAAAACATGAACAGCAGATCATTTCCCTGTTTCTCTAAATTCTCCATGCATTTTTACTTAGATGAGAAACTACCTATTTTTCAGCCATACTGATATCACTTAAGCTTTCTAATTTGCATTCAGCTGAAATGCTTCTAGCTGAAGATTTAAAGAAGAAATACTCTTTCATCATTTATATAACAAGTGCTGCAGGTTCTATAATTTTATGAGATTTGTATGAACCACTGATTTGTGACAACATCGGTTGACACTTTATAGATCATCAGAATCTTCCTCAAGGCAGAAATTTACAGTCTTGTGTCTAACAGGCAACTGTCACAGAAGTATTCATGTACTTGCTAACATTTATATTCCTGAACCTCACCACATCATTGTACTGAGTGCTTGTTCACAGATGTTCTTTGCTTGAGTTCAACCATCCTTGGATATAAAACTGTAACATTACAAAAAGTGGATATCCAAATCTTTTATATTTTCTTCTTCTGTGCTAGTGTGTGTGTGTGTGTGTGTGTGTGTGTGTGTGTGTGTGTTCGTGCGTGCATGTGTGTGTATGTGCATGCACACGCCAGTCCTTGGGCTTGAACTCGAGGCCTGGGCCCTATCCTTGAGTTCTTGTTGTTTTTTTGCTGAAGGCTAGCATTCTACCAGTAGAATACACCTGTTTCCAGCTTTTTGCTGGTTACTAGGAGATAAGAGTTTCACACTTTCCTGCCACATTTTCCTGCTGGCTTCAAACTGCGATCCTCAGATCTTAGACTCCTGAGTAGCTAGAATTACAGGTATGAGCCATTTTGTCAACTTTGTCTTTACTTTTAAATTAGAAAAATGTAGTTATTCAGCTGATAAACAAAGACTACTTAAGCCTACATCTCTTTCTTGATCAATCTACTTCTTTCCAAGGAAAAGTCACTTTGTTCCTTCAGCACAGGGACTGAGGGTCTTTACATCCCTCATACGGAATTCCATCTCAGAAACTATAATCCCATAGTTACTGCACTCTGTTGTTTTCTTTTGTTCCACAAATAGAAAAACTAGCATATCCAGTATCTGAAAATTAGTACTATTACAAAGGTGTCCGTAGTTGTGATTCAGCACCATGGACAGTGGGACAGCAGCTGAAGATTTGTTTTACATATTCTGTCTGGGTGAAGGGAGAGGGCGAAAGATGGTGAATATGATCAGAATACCTTATATATACCTGTTAAATAGTACAATGAAGCTTGTTGAGACTGGTTTGTGAAGGAGGGAGAGGAGATGAGGGAGAGAGACTAAGGCAGTGAGTGTGATCAAAGTACCTTGCATGCGCATAGGGACATTTCAAAATGAATCTCCCTTGTACAACTAATTGATACTTAGATATACTAGAAAGACTACTGCCTACTCACCATTACCCCAGAGGAGTCATGCTAAGTAATTATTTGAGATATTAGAAGAAAAACATTAGAACTTTTATTTATAATTACTCTGAAAAATAAGATTGTTTAACTTAACTAAAATTAAATACATGGATGGATATAAACATGTACCCTATTTTCTATTGCTGTAACAAAAAATCTGAGGCTGAATTCTCTAAAAAAAAATTGGGGTATATTTAGCTCAAAACTATGGAAGATCAACAGCATGGGACCAGCATCTGTGTGGCTCTGGGATCCCAGTGGCTCACGCCTGTAATCCTTAGCTACTCAAGAGGCTGAGATCTGAGGATCGCAATTTAAAGCCAGCCAGGACAGGACAATCTGAGAGACCCTCATCTCTAATTAACGATCAGGAAACTGGAAGTGGTGCTGTGACTCAAGTGGTAGAGCACTCACCTTGAGCTGAAGAGCTCAGGGACAGTGCCCAGGCCCAGAGGTCAAGCCCCACCACCAAAAAAAACCAACAACAAAAAACTGTAAGCCCTCTGTACATCACTTTTATAATAATAATTAAAGTATATATATGTATGTATATATAGACACACACACACACATATATATATACAGATAGATAGATAGATAGATAGATAGATAGATAGATAGATAGATAGATAGATAGATAGATAGATAGATCCCTCATAGCCAGCATGCCTTTTAAAGTTCTTAACCATCTCTCAACATGGTTACTTCAGTGAATTAAACCTTAACATGGTAGGAGTGAGTACATATGTATAATCTATCAATAAATACATATGTGTTAATAGAGCATATTCAAAATACTTTTATTGGTATGCATATAAACACATTTTTTAGATTGCTTGTAGAGATAATGAGAAGCTACTAGATGTTTGGGGCTAGTGTAATGACATCACGAAAACATTTAAGAAAAAATAGTCTAAGAATATAATAAACATCAAATAACAAAGAGTAGGGGTTAAAGGTAGGAAGACCAATTAGGGAGCAATGGCAAGAAACTAAATGTCAACTGCATTGATGCCAGAAGGAGATAGAAAGCCATAGTCATATGAGGAATTTTTTTGTTTCTTGCCAGTGCTGGGGCTTGAACTCAGGCCCTGAGCACTGTCTCTGAACTTCATTTGCTCAAGGCTAGCACTGTGCCACTTGGACCACAGTGCCATTTTTTGGCTTTTTCTGTTTATATGGTACTGAGGAATCGAACCTAGGGCTAGGCAAGAACTCTACCACAAAGCCACATTCCCAGCTCCCATAAGAGGAATTCTTGATAGGGAGTAATCTCTATGACTCAGATTTAGATGTCATGGTAAAGACCCCTAGACCCACTGCTGTGTTGCTGAAATGACTCTAGGAAGCTTGAAAAAGCAAACAACCATACTGACCCTCCCTAACTGAAGAGAGGTACCACGACTGTCACTGCAGGGATCAAAATGCCCCAGAAATGGCCATGCTACAAGGGGGAAACCACAGGCAAATTCTGTTCCTTAGCAGCATGAAGCAGACACAAGCTCCACTAAGATGAAAACGAACTTACTGCAAAGAAGCTGTGCTGTCCAGCCCTCCACCGCTGTGACAGAATACCTGAGATGAACAGCTTAAAAGTAAAGGTTTATTCTGGCTCATGACTTCAGAGGTCCATGTTCACTTGGCCCCAGTGCCTTTGGGGCTTGGATCCAGGCAGCCACAGCATGGCAGAGAGCATTTGGTAGAGGAGGCTGCTCACTTCATGGCAGCTGGGACAGTGACAAAAAACATAGAGGAGCCAGAGTTCCAATATCCCTTCCAAGCATACATCCCCAATGACCTATCTTCCTCCCACCAAGCCCCACCTCCTCACGGTTCTACCTCCTAATGATGTCACAAATCGTTTAACTCAAGGGCCTTTGGGGGACATCCAAGATGCAAATTATAGCAGAAGCCAATCTCATAAGAGCCAGATCCAGTGCAGCAGTGCGCAGAGGTGGAGCCTTTGGACCCTGATTAAATCATAAGGCTCTTGTAACAGGAATTTAAAAGCTGCTTTTTCTTAGACAAACCGGTTCCTGGCTTGGGCTAAAAGCAGGATAAAAGCCAGGCCTTCCAGCCTCTATTTGGTGTCTATGAACTTTGTCCTGGGACATCTCTCCTGCCATCACTTCACATTCATCTTGAAGGCCAGGAAAAAAACAGATTGCCTGCCAGACTCATTGGCTTATTGTGACAAAGCCCCATCTGACCAGGACTAAGACAAGAAGCTGCCAAACCACCTGTGGCTGCTGCCTGCCACCTGTGACCACCTCTGACACACCTGAGGGTGGAATTGTTTGATAATTATTTATTCTTCTCCTCGTGCCCCCAAATCTGTTACTAGACTACCTATGGCTACTGTAAGGCACGTATGACTACCAAAATACACCTGTCACTGCAACTGTTTAATACTGCATGCCTGTCCTCCTACCCCAATTCTGCCTCCTATTTCAAGCTAAAGTAAATGTGTGTTCTGGGGAAAAGGGAGAAACATGGGTTGAAATGCTACTTAACCTCTTCCGTGGCTGCCTAAGCCATGCAACTAATTTCCTTTCTCTGCTTTTCTCCATAACTCATCTTTTTATTTGGAATGCATATCTGGATCTGATCTATGGAACCCAGGAGTCTGGGCCTAGCATCTAAAATGTTTCTCTGTAACACTCTGACATAGATAGATTCATAGAGTAATCAACTGTTGGGAGGAAACTTCATGCAGTAGAGCCTAGTTGCAGTAAGTATATCATTGGGTTTCTTAGATATATTTGTAAACAGGAATAGTGTTAAAAATATACCCATGTGAGCCGGGTGCTGGTGGCTCACGCCTGTAATCCTAGCTACTCAGGAGGCTGAGATCTGAGGATTGCGGTTCAAAGCCAGCCCAGGCAGGAGAGACCATGAGACTCCTATCTCCAATAAACCACCAGAAAACCGGAAGTGGCGCTGTAGGTCAAGTGGTAGAGCGCTCGCCTTGAGCTGAAGAGCTGAGGGACAGCGCCCAGGCCTGGAGTTCAAGCCCCATGACCGACAAAAAAAAAAAAAAAAAAATATATATATATATATATATATATATATATATATATATATATATATATATATATATATATATATATACCCATGTGCTTATTAACACATGGTAAAGCAGACTGTATTCAGGACTGTTGAAAGTACAGGGACCTTTGCAATGGTGTCTTGCAGATGGCAAAAGAGTGAACTCCAAATATGTCATTGGGAATTTATAGCCAGGGAGTAAATTGGGGGTGAGTGGATAGACATTCTTTTAAGAGGAGACATTAGAGACACTGGGGATTCCTGCTAAATTGAACTAACAGGACTCTTGCTAAACAAAACCAGGCCAGCTAGAGACATCTCCTGGGAGATGGTGGTGAATGAGGGAACTAATCATATACAAAGTGATCTGATATTAACAATAGGGGTTCTGATTACACTGACATATGGTTCTTTGCTAACACTGGATCTTGTAGGATCCAGATGGCTAAAGTATGGCCAAACAAGGAATCTTTGTCCATAGAGGTATCCAGAATTTAGTCTAAAAGGTTGAGAGCATCCACATAAAGGAAGTATGCCACCAATATTTTGGTCTGTTTTTATAAAAACAAACAAGTCTTTTTTGTTGTTATTTAGTGCTTTATATGCATGTGTGCTTACTTTTGACTAATGACAACACCTACCAAAATAAGAGACACCTGGAGATTTTTACTGTGCATGTGTAATATATTTACAAACCTTGCTTTAAATGAGTTCTATCATTTATAATATTTTGTCATGCATTTTTAAGGGATACAGTTCCTGCTATATTGAAAAAATGAAACTAATTGGATTTTAAAGTATTTATAAGTCTCATTAACAAAGTCAGTAAGCACTCCTACTATATCTTTTATTTACATTCTAGTTCCAGGATCAGCATATTCTGTATACACGGGCACAGACACACACACACACACACACACACACACACACACACACACACACACACACACACACACACACACACACACACACACACAGGCTCAGCCTTACATGTGGGAAATCATCTTTGGCAAAGGAATGGCCCTGTATGAAATTTAAAGAGGCTGGAACTACCAAATATTTGTTTTCTGGAAAAAAAATTAAAACCCACATTGCCTTGTTTCCTTAGGACATGGTAAGAAGGCTTTCCAACCAAGCACAGGCTAATTGTTCAATAGGAAATGTCAGTAAAATTTAATGCAATGGGATTCTATCCATCCGTGATATACGTTCCCAGAACCAAATACTTTCATCTGCTCCCATGTCTTCCAAAAGATTAGTACCCTTCGTGGTAAGGGGAAATATCTACAGATTGTCAATTCATTTTTGAGAACCATTCAGAAAGAAAGAATCACACTACAAGCTTGGGACCAGGAACAGATTGAATTCATAAAAAAAAAAAAAAAAAAAAACAAGCCAAACTGTTCATCTCTGGTACAAGGAAAATTATCACTGTTGCTGTTAAAACCATATGCTCTAGGTAAGAGGACAGGTTTGTATTCACTCTGACATTTGTTCTGAGGAATGTTAATATACTCAATGCTGGTGCTTAGCAGTAATTTGAAAAGTAACCCAAAATTTCCTTTAAAAAAAGAATAAAAAACATTTTTTAAAAACTTCATCTAAGATATTCCTCAATTATTGAGAATAGAGATCAAAGAAGATGTTAAACATTTGTTAATATTCCATACATAGTTGTTGGGGTTTTTTAACCTTTTAAAGAATTTGTTTACTTATATTAAAAAGCCTTAAATTTTTTAAGCTGCTATAAGGTGAAATGACCTAAAATAATAGTGATTTTCATCTTTCATCTGAAGCACTGTTGTGTTTCCTAGTTCCAGGTCTAAGCAAATAAATAAATAAGCTTTAAATCTACTTTTTAATAGAAAGTATATAAAAAATCTGAAGGGATATAGGGAAGTTTCCCTCTGCTCTCTACAGACTCACTGGAGCAAACTGACAAAGATTAAATAAGAGAAAAGACAAGCAAATGTACTAATGTGTGAAGGGGAGATATCATGGAACTGGAGACAATCACAGTGTGTAGTGACCCATGGCTTCAACATTATCTAGGAGCTTACAGACAGACCCCATTGTTTATAAAGGGGAGGGATGAGGGATATTGCGAATAGAGACACTTTTTAGGAGAGCTCAAAGGCTTGGAGAACATACAATGGCCTGGGTACAAAGTCTCTTTGGCTCAAAGACCAATGATTTATAAATGAAATAGAGCACAATGGTATGACAAAAATCTGCCCAGTTATGTTAATAGATCTTATGCTTTCTTTTTTTTTTTTTTTGGCGGTTGTGGGGCTTGAACCCTGGGCCTGGGCGCTGTCCCTCAGCTCTTCAGCTCAAGGCGAGCGCTCTACCACTTGAGCTACAGCGCCACTTCCGGTTTTCTAGTGGTTTATTGGAGATAAGTCTTACGGTCTCTCCTGCCCGGACTGGCTTTGAACCTCGATCCTCAGATCTCAGCCTCCTGAGTAGCTAGGATTACAGGTGTGAGCCACCAGCGCCTGGCAGATCTTATGCTTTCTTCCTACACTATAATTTAGTTAGTGAGAGTTCAAAGAAGATACTAGAAGTAATCTTATCTTCTTCAGAAGGTCTGGATTTTAGATAGATAATGGAAAGTTCCCTTTCAGAAAACCTCTTTCCTGGGCTGGGAGAGGAGATTCTGTATTCTTAGATAGGTTGTCCACTCTATAATTGAGGGACTTCTGTTCTCTTTCTTGGATAACTAATCTCTTTTTTTCTATTTTCTATTTATTTTTTTGGTCAGTCAGAGGCTTGAACTCTGGACCAGGGTACTGTTCTGGAGCTCTTTAGCTCAAGGCGAGTGCTCTACCACTTGAGCTACAGAGCCACTTCCGGTTTTCTGGTGGTTTATCAGAGATAAAAGTTTCACAGACTTTTCTGCCCAGGCTGGATTTGAACCGTGATCCTCAGATCTCAGACTCCTGAGTAGCTAGGATTAGAGTCGTGAGCCACCAGCACCAGGCTTGAATGACTAATCTTGTAAGAACATTATTGTCAAAAACCAGGCACTGATGTCTCATGCCTGTAATCCTAGCTACCCAGAGGCTAAAATATGAAGATCATGGTTCAAAGCCAGTCCAAGCAGGAAAGTCCATGAGTCTCTTTTTATTGTTGGGGATGCTGGGGCTTGAACTCAAGTCCTGGGTGCAGTCCCTGAGTTCTTTTGCTCAAGGCTAGCACTCTACCACGCCTCCAGCACTGTTTTTCATTTATTTTGTTTATTTAAGTTCTTACTTACTACCAAGCAGGAACCTGGACTTTGATCTGCCTGTTTTCTGCTTCCTGTATTTGCTGGGTTGACAGGTACCTGTCACCATGCCTAACTTCTATCCATTGAAATTATTAACATTGAGCATTATGGACTTTACTACCTAGGTTGGCCTTGAACCATGACCCTCGCAATCTTAACTTCCCCTTTAGCTTAGGAGGATGAGTCCACATGGGCTGATAAAGGGTCTTGTGAACCTACCAGGGCCAATATCAAATTATGACTCTTCCGTGCTTAGTCTACCAATAGCTTGGATTAAAGGAATGAGTCACCTGGCTCATCATGATTCTAATATGAATACCTCTATAAACTATTAAGGTTAATACCTTTTTGTCTACTTATTGACCCTTTAAATATCCCCATTTGTGAATGGCCTAATCAAAACTCGTACCTACTTTTCCCAAATGTGTTATCTTTTTTGGTGGTGGTAGTGGTGGTTGTGGGGCTTGAACTCAGGACCCGGGCACTGTACCTGATCTCTTTTGCTTAAGGATAGTGTTCTACCACTTCAAGACACATCTCCATTTCTTGATTTCATCTCACGGACTTCCCTGCCCAGACTGGCTTTGAACTGCGATCCTCAGATCTCAGCCTCCTGAGTAGCTAGGATTACAGGCATGAGCCGCCAGCATTCAGCACTCAGATGTATCTTTTTTTTTTTTTAACTGACTTTTGGGAGTCCTGTGTAAATTCTGGGAACAATTTCTTCATTGGTTTCATATGTTAAAATACATCCTCTGTGGTGCTTTGAACTCTTTCAAAGTAGGTTGGGGTTTTTTTGGGGGGGGTATTTTATTTTATTTGTCAGTTGTGGGGCTTGAACTCAGGGTCTGGGTGATGTCTCTAAGCTGCTTTGTTCAAAAGGCCAATGCTCTACCACTGGAGTCACACGCCACTTCCAGTTTTTGAGTGGTTAATTGGAGATAGAGTCTCATGGAGACTTTTCTGCTCAGGCTGGCTTTGAGCCACAATTCTCAGATCTCAGCCTCCTGAATATCGAGGATTTCAGGTGTGAGCCACTGGCACCCAGCTCAAAGAAGCTATTTTGATGAATAGAAGTTCTTATTGTTGATGTTTAGTGATTTTTTGAGTTAATATCATCCATTGCCTTTTATATCCTAAGAAATATTTCCTTGCCCAGAGGCACTGAAGAAATGCCCCTAGGGTATTTTCTTTTCTTTTCTTTTCTTTTCTTTTGGGGGGGTGGGGGGACTTTGAACTCTGGGCCTGGAGACTGTCCCTCAGCTCTCAACTCAAGGTGAGCACTCTACCACTTGAGCCACGGCACCACTTCTGGTTTTCTGAGTGGCTTATTGAAGATAGCAGTCTCACAGACTTTCCTGCCTGGGCTGGCTTTAAACTGCCATCCTCAGATCTCAGCCTCCTGAGTAGCTAGGAGTACAGGTGTGAGCCACTGGTGCTAGGCTACTAGACTGTTTACTTAAAAGATTTATCACTTTATTTTTCACATTGTACATTCTACCTAGAATTGATCTTTGTGTATAGTGTAAAGTAAAAGTGAAGTTCTATTTTATTTTATTCTTGAAGTAGATATCCAATAGATTGAGTACCCTTTATTAAAATTACGGTTTTTTTCCCAGGTCTCTACTTACACAGTTCAGGTGACCAACTGTATGTTGGCCTATTTCCAGACACTGCATTATGCACCGTTGGTTGGTTTATCCATCTGTACCAAAGCCACGTTTGGTGTAATTGCTATAATTTTTTTCTTGTGTATGAAGTCTTACTACACAGTAATTTCTACAACTTCTTGGGCCTATTTTTGTTCCCTTGTATGTATGTCCACATATATTTTCAAATTAACTTAGAAATAGCACAGCATCATTTGATTCTCAATTCACCTTGTTTAGAATTTCTAAATCAGATTGAGGAGAAAAAACATTTTGCCATATTGAGTTTAATAATCTATGAAGATTAGTGTGGAAATGAAAGAAAGAGAGGATAATTAAAAGCAATAGAGAAATTCAATGAAGTCAAATGCTAGTTTTGTGAAAAGACCAGACAAACTAGTAAAACTTGGCTAGATTGAGAGAAGACTTAAATTACTAAATAAATGCAAAAGGAGATATTATTATCAACCTTACAGAAATAAAATAGATTATAAAGGAATGCATAAATAATTGTATATTAATAAGTTGTATAACTGAGATGAAACAAAACTTTAGTAAGACATGCATTACCAAAATTGAATCAAGAGGGATTGAATTTGGCATGGTGAAGAATAACTGTAATCCCATCACTTGGGAGGCTGAAGCAGGAGGATCACAAATTTGAGACCAGTGTGGGCTAGAGAGTAAAAACTTGTCACACAAAGCAAGGAAGGAAGGAAGGAAGGAAGGAAGGAAGGAAGGAAGGAAAGAAAGAAAGAAAGGAAAGAAAGAAAGAAAGAAAGAAAGAAAGAAAGAAAGAAAGAAAGAAAGAAAGAAAGAAAGAAAGAAAGAAAGAAAGGAAGAAAGAAAGAAAGAAAGAAGAAAGAAAGGAGGAAGACAGGAAAGAAGGGAGGGGGATAAGGAAGAAGGGAGGAAAGGAGGGAGGAGGGAGAAAGGGAAGGAAAGAAGGGGAAAAAAGGAAGGAAGGAAGAAAGAAAGAAAGAAAGGAAGGAAGGAAGGAAGGAAGAAAGGAAGGAAGGGAAGGAGGGAGGGAGGGAGAGAGGAAGGGAAGGAGGGAGAGAGGGAGGGAGGGAAGAAGAGGTCAAGACTGTAAATGCACCTAATAACAAGAGATTGAATTAGTAATGATTTTTTTAGTCTCACAAATAATTCTGCACAACTCTTACAAGAAATAGAAAAAAAGAGAACACCTCTCAACTTCTCCTATGAGACCAGAAATACTCATATGTCAAAAATCAGAGCTGGGTGCCAGTGGCTCATGCCTATAATCCTAGCTACTCAGGAGGCTGAGATCCGAGGATCACCGTTCAAAGCCAGCCAGGGCAGGAAAGTCTGTGAGACTCTTATCTCCAATAAACCACTAGAAAACTGGAAGTGGTGCTGTGGCTCAAGCGATAGAGCGCTCACCTTGCGCTGAAGAGCACAGGGACAGCGCCCAAGCCCAGAGTTCAAGCCCCATGACTGACAAAAAAAAAAGAAAGAAAACTACAGACCAACATCTCCTCTGAAGATAAATAACTAACTCAATAGACTATAAACAAACTGAATTCAACAACATAAAAAGCAGGTTTTCTCTAAGCACTACAAGGTTGGTTCAATATCTTAAAATCAATTAATATGGCCGGGCACCGGTGGCTCACGCCTGTAATCCTAGCTACTCAGGAGGCTGAGATCTGAGGATCGCGGTTCAAAGCCAGCCCAGGCAGGAGAGACCGTGAGACTCCTATCTCCAATAAACCACCAGAAAACCGGAAGTGGCGCTGCTCAAGTGGTAGAGCGCTCGCCTTGAGCTGAAGAGCTGAGGGACAGCGCCCAGGCCCAGAGTTCAAGCCCCACGACCCACAAAAAAAAAAAAAAAAAAAATCAATTAATATGCTTTATCAATAGAATAAAGTGCATTTCAATAGATTCAGAAAGAATATTTAGCAAAACTCAGTAGCCACTGGTGACAAAAAATAACTTATTGCAATTATACTAGAAAAAGCAATTAAATCCATTCATAACTAGAACAAGAATATGAATAGCAGAATTACTTACAATAGTAAAGACATAAGAATATTTTTGTGTTTTTTTTTTGGGGGGGGGTCTGGTCTTGGGCCTGAACTCTGGGCCTGGGCACTATCCCTCAGCTCTTCAGCTCAAGGCTAGTGCTCTACCACCTGAGCCACAGCGCCACTTCTGGCCTTTTTTCTTTTTGCTTATGTGGTGCTAAGGAATCGAACCCAGGGCCTCAGGCATGCAAGGCAAGCGCTTTACCACTGAGCCACCTTCCCAGCCCGACATAAGAATATTTTTACCCTAAAATCTCTAGAATATATTTTCTAAAAACTGATGTTTAGGGTTTTGTAATTCAATAAGTAGTCTATTTCTGGGATTTGAAGGTTTAATGTTTCTGCTAGTGTGTGTACGTGTGAGTGTGTGCACATACACATGTGTGTTACTGTGAATGTAGGGACACAGCTCAGATCCATCACTCCAGAAAAGGCTCCCATATATCAATCTAAGACATAGTACAGCCAGGTGCTTGTGGTTCAAACTTGTAATCCTAGCTACTCAACAAGCTGAGATCTGAGGATTGCAGTTCAAAGCCAGGGCAGGAAAGTCTGTGATTTGCAATAACTAGTATATGTCTGAGTCAAGTAGAAAAGGTCAGTTAAGTTGATGTTAGGGAAATGAACCCTAAGATATGTATTCAAATGTTTTTTTTTCTTTCATGTGATTGTTTCTAACACATTTGTAAGATTATTTCTTTGTTGCTTTGTATGTCCCTCCCCCACGCTATAACCCCTGCTTTCACTGTATTTGATGTTGTTATAATTTGTGGAGGGGAAGGGAAAAAACAAATCGTTTAAATAGGGATACAGTTGGACCCATTGTAACAATGAGACGTACAAGTCGTTATGTCGAAAACGAACTTTACAACTTTGGTGTGGGGGAGGAGGGGATGGAAAGGGGAAACAAAGGAGGAGGCTACAATCCTTGATAAGAAATGTACTCATTATCTTGCCCATGTAATTGTAACCCTCTGTACAGTATTTTCACAATTAAAAGAAAAAAGAAATAAAAGAAAGTCTGTGAGACTCTTATATCCATGAGACTCTTATATCCAATTAACCACCAGAAAACTGGAAGTGGAGCTGTGGTTCAAAGTGGTAGAGCAGAAGAGCTCAGGAACAGTACCCAGGCCCTGAGTTCAAGGCCCATGACCACCACCACCACCAATAACAACAACAAAAGACATAGTACAGAGACCTTCTCAAAAGATTTTCACATCTGAGAAATGCTTTTTCATTCATGTGATATGCTCAACTGACTCTCTCTTGCCAAAGAAATAGGGAGAAGTAATGACTTAAAATGACCTCTTTTTTGCCTACGAGAAAATCTCTCTCCTGGGAATTGTCTTTTTTCAAGTCCCATAAACTAAGATGGCAAAGTATATGCCACCCCTGGAGGTCAGCCATTGGATCTCCTGAGCCTGAGCTCCTGAACTCCTGAGCAAAATGTAGAGAGTCACCTGAAGAACTAAGACTAAGAAAAACAAAGTGCAATACAACAACTTTGTGTTCTTTTTTTTTTGTTTTTATTGTTATTAAATAACAGTAGGGCTGGGAATGTGGCTTGGTGGTAGAGTGCTCCTCTAGCATGCAAGAAGCCCTGGGTTCGATTACCATGTAAGCAGAAAAAGCTGGAAGTGGCACTGTGGCTCAAGTGATAGAATGCTAGCCATGAGCAAAAGAAGCTCAAGGACAGTGCCCAGGCCCTGAGTTCAAGCCCCAGAACTGGCAAAAATAAATAAATAAATAAATATAAAATAAAGGTGATATACAGAAGGGTTACAGTTACATGTGTGTGTGTTTTAATATTGTGCTCTTTTTGTGTATTTTTTTAATATTGTGCTCTTTACTAGCAAGTAATATGACTTTAATTAACTGTAGTCTCTAGAAGAGCAAAGAAAAGAAAGCTTTTCTGTTTTCTTTCTTTCCTCCAATGTTTAATTTAAGGAGAAAAATCCCTCTTCTGAAGCTATGGCTTCTAATCCTTATTAATTAGCAGGAAAATTCACATCAGAAGCCAGGAAGAGTCAAAGCAGTTCTTTCACAAAGGAAGCATCTGCGCTCCACTGCGCATGGCGCACCTTCCCATCTTCTCTACCTGCACACATGCATCCCCTTGTTAGCTCTTCTCCCACAGAACCAGCAGTTCTTTCTGAAACAACAAGGCTGATGTTTATTTTTCCAATTAAATCTACTTGAAGGGTTGGGCCCTCATAGCTCATACCTGTAATCCTAGCTACTCAGGAGGTTGAGATCTGAGGATATGGTTCAGAGCCAATCCTGGCAGAAAAGTCTCTGAGACTCTTATTTCCAATTAACCACCAGGAAACCACAAGTGGAGCTGTGGCTAGAACAAAAAAGCTTAGTAACACCATCCAGGCTCCAAGTTCAAGCCTCAAGCCCCACGACTGACAACAAAAAAAAATCTAAGTAAATGCAAATCAAACATAGTTCGGGGCTGGGAAGGTGGCTCAGTGGTACAGTGCTTGCCTTGCATGCCTGAGGCCCTGGGTTCGATTCCTCAGCACTACATAAGAAAAAAGCCGGAAGTGGCACTGTGGCTCAAGCGGTAGAGTGCTAGCCTTGAGCTGAAGAGCTGGGGGACAGTGCCCAGACCCAGAGTTCAGGCCCCATGACCGGACCCAAAAAAAAAAAAAAAAAAAAAAAACCTCATAGTTCAAAACCAATCTAAAAACCAAAATGCTCCAGAATTAGACATTTTTGTGATGATGTCACCAGCAGAAAACTCCACATTTGACATCATGAGATAAATGGCAGTCTACATTTAGGTACTCAAAATACAGTTTATTGAAGGGGAAAAAGATTCTTGCAGTTCCCTACATTTGACACATGCCCAGATTATCTCATGCCTAGCTGTTCCCTAGGGGAAATACATGTTAAAATTGCTTGTATGTAGCCTGGAGAGACTCCACATGGGGCTCAGCTCCATGCTCCTTACTCATTGTGGCTTGTTTAGTCTACTCTGTGGTGTTAAAGTGCCGAAAAGATGATGATGATGATGATGATGATGATGATGATGATGATGATGATGATGATGATGATAATGATGATGATGATGCAGCAAGCAGCCACAGGTTGTCCCTATAGGGAGATGACACTTGTACCTTCTGATGGTTCCATATATAGAAGCTTTATTTTGGGCCCCAAATTATTTTAAAATATTACATTAAATTAGCTTCATGGGGGTGATATGGCTCAGGTGGTAGCTCACTGGTCAGTGGACAAATGCAAGTGTCAGATAGTAAGTTCAAAGAAAGAAAAGAGCTAAAGCTGGGCACTGATGGCTCATGCCTGTAATCCTAGCTACTGAGTAGGCAGAGATCTGAGGATGGGGATTCAAAGTTAGCCCAGACAAGACAGTCCATGAGACTCTTATCTCCAATTGACCACCAGAAGATTGGAAGTGGTGCTGTGACTCAAAGTGGTAGAGCACTACACTAGCTTTCAGCAAAAAGAGCTTAGGAGACAGAGCCAGACCCTGAGTTCAAGCCCCACAATCCACAAAAGTCCAGTTTCTTTGCTAGCATTAATCATATATCAAGAAGCATTTGTGTATTGGTCTAAGAGTCGCATGAAGGACTGTTTTTAAAAATCTGAGCATAGACAAGAAACGAGGGTGCTTTTGAATGCATTTTCATATCTAGAAAGTCTACAGCAGCTAAAATTACACTAGTGCCATCAAATCCTTTTTATTTGTTTTTAGACAAAGAAGCTTAGAAAGTTAGACTCCAGTGTTCAACTAAATTTCATAATATTAATATTCTGAGAAACAAGGTGACATTAGAGAGGGATTATTTCCTACTAGATGCACTTTTTACATAAATGAATGTCTGGTCCTACAGTGGCACAGCAGTCTCAGGGTTACAAATCAAAAACACAGCATAGATTAATCTGCCTCCTCTACCTGTGTGCACTGAACAAACAGTAACCTTGAATCATGATTTCATTATCAGAGACAGTAGAATTCCATCAAATATCGGTAGCACCAACTATGTCAAAGTTATGAAGGAAAACCTAAAACCGGATTCTCAGTTTACCCATATCAGACAATAATCTACAAATACAGTTCCTTGATCTCCAAGATCCTACAAATATTCAATGCCTTCGAGCCTTTTCTAACGCTTAGATGAGAAGAGGGCACACCTTCCTTTTTTTGGGGGGGGGGTCCGGTTGTGGGCCTGAACTCTGGGCCTGGGCGCTGTCCCTCAGCTCTTCAGCTCAAGGCTAGCGTTCTACCGCTTGTCACTTCCAGCTTTTTCTGCTTATGTGGTGCTGAGGAATTGAACTCAGAGCCTCATGCATGCAAGGCAAGTGCTCTACCACTGAGCCACCTTCCCAGCCCACACCTTCCTTTTTAGACCAAATTTCAGAGTGAAATACACAAATAATGAGGTGTGTCAGTGAGGACCAAATAGTCATCTTTCCTTTAGTCTAAACCAAAAGCACCGGGAATGAGCCTCAGAAGAAAAATTCATGAAGATAGGTAGTGACGTCCAGGAAAACATATCTGGGCCTCTCTATAAATACAGCTCTACCCACCTAGCACTGTGGTGTAAGTTGTACATTATATCACACACGAGGGTTTTTAAGATGTGATTTTTTTCACATGCATATAACTTTAAAACAAGACATTTTCTGTATTCAATAAGTTACTAGCCTCTGAGACCTATAAGAGAAATTCTGAACTGACAATTTTCCTCCAGCAAAGGTATAAAGAAGAACCCTAGCAAGCAATAATTTTATAAGATTCCCTTCTGTGTAACCACTCAATAAATCTACTTTTTTTCTCTAACCAAGATCTATAAGTACAATAAAGGTAAATGATACTGCATCCACTGGACATATTTTACATATATTCTGGCTAAAGACCAACTGCAATCCAATTTTCACAGTGAAAATCCGAAGTTGTAGTTCTTAAAGGTATATTGGTTCATATTTTAATACTAAAAGGAAAACTGTATAGGAGATTGTGTGTGTGTGTGTGTGCGTGTGTGTGTGTGTGTGACAGCATCTGCTATGTAGCCCAAGCTAGCCTCAAACTCATCAATCCTCTTTCTTAACCTCTCTATTGCTAGAATTACAGGTATGTGTCACCATGCCTGAAGCAAGACACAATTTCATAAGGTCTGTCAACAGGAAAAGTTTTAAAACTTGGATTTGGTGTGAGCAGTATTGGAAAGATGAATCCCCGAAAATGCATGAACTACAGGGTTTTCTTTACAGTGTGGAAGTTAACCACACCAGAAATCTATTATAATTGAATAATTAACTCTGCCAAGAGAAACTTAGAATAAATAGGATATTTATATAGTATTTACAACCCTATCATGATGGACTCTGAGGAATCCTGTAACTGATGTTGCTCAGCAGTCTCGTCATTCTAAACATCAGATGTTTAATTAGTATTCTCTCAGCACAAGGGCCTTTATATAAGACCATATAGGAGGGTAGGTCTGGACCTTGAGAATTAATAAAGTTTCAGAACCATTTGATACGAATGGCATACTCTTACTTTGAAGTGAGTACTTTATGCATTCACTATTAACTTGAGCATCAACATTAACTGTGAAGGCATTTAACTTTAGTTTTCTTATCTACTTGTAGATGCTTCACAGTGAAAATCTTAAAGTGAATTTTGCTACACTAGTCCAACTTAATCTCTCCCTCCATCCTTTCTTTTCACCTGAATTTTTCTTCCTATTGATGATCTGACACTAACTTTTATCAGGCAAGCTATAAGGATAGAAAACACTACCTAAAAGGACAGGAGTCGTACTTAATAGTCATTCTTAATAAAAAGGTTCACAGGAGTATTCAAAGTACTAGCAATGTTTTATTTTCTCATTTGGACGATGGTACAGTAGGCTTTAAATCATACATATGCTACATATACTGCTGCATTTTAAAATTTGGTGCAACACAATCAAATGTCCACTTTATATTTAGTCATATCACTGCCTTGCCAAGGCTGAGACCACATTATCCACTGGGTTTCTCCATCGTTGCAGACAATGTGAGACTGTTGGAAATCATAGTACCCGGCATGCAAAATTAAACCAATCAAAAACAGACACACAAATGTGTGTCTACCATCTGAACAAGCGAAGCCACCACAGAGTCTTGGGGCCGGAATGGCACGATCAAGGTTTCACAGGATCAATTCTTCCTACTCCAAGCCTGGCAAATATTTTAACCAATTAGAAAAAGCACTTGAACCCTAGTGCTGTTTTTCTTTCTTGCAAATCAAAATCAGTGGGTTTTCCCAATAGCTCTTACAACTTCAGCCAGCCTTCCCACATGGCTATAACAAGAATGACAATAAACAACTAATTTGAACTTAGAGCTCCAAGCCTAATACCCAAATGACATTTTCATAACAACCTAGGAAATTGTATTTCTGTCACAGTAGCTTTTGTGGGAAAAGTAACCTGTGCCTTCTATGCAAATGAAATATAGATGCAGAGAAATCTTATTTTCTGTCCTTAATTTAATTTTAACTTCAGGGAAATTGCAATCTACACATAATCTATTGTAAATACAGGCTAGATCTGCCCACCTCTGAGAGACCTCCAGTGTCTTCTTTTTAAAGTTGTTTTTTAAACCTCATAATGGTACCAAGAGGTTTCAAGAAAAACCCGGATCAGGAGCTCCTGATCCCTATGCCTGAACAAATCTTCCTCTCAGGTTTGTTATGACACTTTGATGCATGCCCTCAGCTAGTGAACTGTCCCATGGAGCCATGTAAACCTCCTCTTGCCCTCGACCCCGGGAGTGACCCCACATGGTAGGGACTCCTGGCTGAGTAAATGATACAGCATGGTCATAATGGCAACCGTCAGATCTTTCTCTTTTATCTACCTCTGTCCCCTGTGAAGTGTTTCTCCCCCACTCCCTCCTACCAGTATCAAAACCCCAGATAAAGGAGACAGGAGTTATCTGAAGCGTCGTGTGCCCCCTGTAAGAAATCCAATTATTTATGGTCACGGAGCTATTTTCTTTCAAGTGCATTGGTGAGTGACCTAAATGTATAGTTTCTCTTCTACCATTAGCAGAGCTCCTCCTTTAGCCACATTTGAAATCTTAGCAGTTTTTTCCTTCCTTCCAGATGAGGATGAACATTCATTTTTTTTTGTTTCGTTTTGTTTTAAATGAGTCTGTGCTTGATTTCAATACAGCCAAGGCAGGGAATAGGGAAGTTCTGTTCTTCAGTTTTGTGCTTTTGCTTCTTAAAAAAATGTGTTACTGGAAGTGGTGCTGTGGCTCAAGTGGTAGAGCACTCGCCTTGAACTGAGGAGCTGAGGGACAGTGCCCAGGCCCAGAGTTCAAGACTCATGACTGACCAAAAAAAAAAAAAAACTGTGTTACTAGGACTACAACTGATGAGATTCTAAAATGACAGCTGAGCAGGGTCACAATTGCAGAGGATGTCTGTCTAAAGGATACAATAGAATTCAGTCGCTGCAGCTACTGTCACTAGGGTAGACTCAGGGTAGAGGCCTGAGCTCACAGGAATGACTGCATCTCATTTTGGTGAAGGACTCTTTGGGTAGACATAAAGATTTCTTCTGCTTTCTGCAAAGGTTTCAACCTCCCCCTCCCTGGCTACCAATGACATGGAAACAGCTGGAGGACACAGGGCTGGGTGCCAGAAGACAGATGTGAGAGCCTTTGCATCTTTGTCCTAGACACCATTCCCGCCTCCCATGTCTCCAGGATGTGGATGGAAAAGAGCTCTGGTTCACCTCCTGGACAAACCTACACGAGGTCCCTTAGGAGGTTGCTACAGAACAAAAGGCTGCTGGAGATCTAGCAGCTGCTGGGCGCCAGTGGCTCACGCCTGTAAACCTAGTTATTCAGGAAGCTGAGATCTGAGGATTGCAATTCAAAGCCAGCCCGGGCAGGAAAGTCCATGAGACTCTTATCTCCAAGTAACCACCAGAAAACCCGAAGTGGTGCTGTGGCTTAAGTGGTAGAGTGCTTGCCTTGAGCTGAAGAGCTGAGGGACATCTCCCAGGCCCAGAATTCAAGCCCCAAGACTGAAAGAAAAAAAGAGCTAGTAGTAGGCTCTACCTGCAGGCTATGGTCAACACCTTCTCTGTATTTCCATGCTCAGGAGGGGTGAGAAAGATCAGGAGGTCCTACTGTAGCTGGCCTTATTCGCCAACTGGCCATTTTTCCCCCATGGGCCTCTCTTTTCCTTGGCCAATAATTTTAATCATTCCATCATTCTCACTCCCAATGGGATGCTACAGACTGCAAACATCTAGCTACTCTTCACTCCAGGAGCCAATGAATGACAACACCCTGATGGCACCGGAAGGGTGAGCCAGAACTGTTTCGAGGAGACAGAACAGACCTAACTTGGAGACAGAGCTGCGGTGTGCATCCTCCCATGGCCAGCCTGGAAGAATAGGAAAACTGCACAAACTTGGGTGGGAAATGCCAACACCACCCTCCCCAGCAGGCGCAGCTGGCTACATTTAAGAGAAGTCCATATGCTGTCAAGTCTCAGTGTCCTCATCTATAAAATGGGGGTCATTTCTATCTTCAGAGTTATAGTGAGGATTGAGTGATGAAATTAGGATGATAGCAAGAAACCTGCATCATATCATGGGCTTAGCATTCCTATCTCTCCCTCTTCCTTCCAGCTTCCATCAAAGATATATTGTTAAGGTTTATGAGAGTTGGTTTTACTCTGATTTATTTTTGTTGTCTTTTTTTGTACTTTTTTTTATTGTAAAAATGCTGTACAGAGGGATTACAGTTACATGAGCAAGGTAATGAGTATGTTTCCTATTGAGCATTTTTGTTGTCTCTTGTCTGTTATGGGGCTTGAACTCTGGGCCTGGGCGCTGTCCCTGAGCTCTTCAGCTCAAGGAAAGTGCTTTACCACTTGAGCCACAGCACCACTTCTGGTTTTCGGGGGGTTAATTGGAGATAAGAGTCTCATGGCCTTTCCTGCTCGGGCTGACTTTGAACAGCAATCCTCAGATCTCAGCCTCCTGAGTAGCTAGGATTACAGGCGTGAGCTACCAGTGCCCTGCTGTTTGGTATTTTTAACTGTATTTTTTGGGGGGGTCCCTTTTACGGTATTGGGGATCAAACCCAGGATGTTGCGCTTGCAAAGCAGCACTTTGCCACTGAGCTACATCCCAGCCCTCTGATTTATTTTGTTTGAGACAGCATCTGGTCTTGAACTCACAATCCTCCTCCTTCAGATTCCCAAGTACTGGGATTACAGGTGTTCACACCCACATTCCTACATCCTGATAGTTTGCATTCTCAAGTTCACTTTTAAAGAAATACACTGGATTGGAAACAAATCACTCATTTGCAAATAATGTGCAATATGTTGCTTCTACAGCTGGTGTGTAAATGTTAAGTATCAAATGCTAATAAACTTTATCACACCTCAAGGGAAAATAAAAAGTTACACACTTGCTCAAACTTTACAGCTCACTGCAATTTCCTTGCCCTTGAGAATATCGGAGTATATTAATCACTTTACTTTCCTTCTCTAGTCAAGTTTCACTGTCCTGTTTATTTTAGCTTATTATTTTATTCAGCACTGAGATTAGAACTGAAGGCCTTGTACTAACTAGGCTGGTGCTCCCCCATCTGAGCCACACCCACAGCCTTTTTCTTTTATTCTTTTTCACTTCAATTATTTTATCAGTGAGTGTCTCTTTTTTGCTCAGAATCAGACTCAGACTGGGATCTTCCTACTCACAACTGCCACAGAGCTGGAATTACAGCCTGGCTTAGAAATTAAGACAAGGTCTTGCTGATTTTTTGCCTAGACCGGTCCTGAATTAGGATCCTCCCAATCATTGCCTTCTGAATAGCTAAGATTACAGGCAGGGGCCACCATTCCTGGCTACCATTGTTCTCTATTTAGAATTCTCTGGTGAGGATATCAATGATATAAAAATTCTTTCTTCCTAAAGGTAGTGACCATCAAGCCTTGGAAGAATTTTAAACCACATAAGCTTCTCAGGTGAAACTTGGAAAGACAATTGACTTTCCTGGTCTGCCCTCCTACCTTTTACTCTAAAGCCAACATTGGTTTTAATTTAGCCTGTGGGTGATAGAAGTGTGTCTCTGATGCAAAGAGCAGGGTTTGGTGGCAGCCTACCTTGGGGAATCGAGTCTAAAATTACTTCTTCTAAATGCTGGGTTTCAAGAGACCCTCGTCTCTCAGCAAGCACAGAATGTACTTTTCGTGAGAACTTTAAAACGAAGAAAGTCGGAGTCGTGCTAAATAAGTAAACAGACAAGCTTCAGTGACGTGAAATATCAAAAGCTAATTTGAGTCTCTGGCATCAGAGCCCAGGCATCCTCCGCAGCGTGGGTGGCGGATGACAGATGTGCCCAAATTGGGTTGTCACGAGTCTTCTGAGTTTGGGTGTCATCAGTCACCCCTGGAAGCGTGAATGGTGAATCAAAGTCTCTCATGTGGAAAGTGCCTTCCCCAAGAGAGAGTTTACTATTATGTCACCCTGCATGGAATAGGGCATTTATTGATTTGTGCAGGGGTGGGACTTTTTTTCTGCCAAGGGCCATTTGCATACTTATAACATCATTTGCAGGTCATACAAATTATCAAGACAGGGAGATGGGTCCTAAGCAGCCAACAGGAAGCATTGTGTCTGGTGACTCAGGTGACAAATGTCCTTAGAGCTGAAAATCCCCCATCCATGTTAGACAAGGACTGATTGATATCGGTGATTGATTATCAACTCTGGACTTTGAGTGACTGGCTTCATTTCTAGTTCTCACAAAGTCTAATGTGGGCCTGGTGACACTCCAGAGCCCAGTCCTCTGTATCATGGAACCAAGTCCCTTACAGCCACTGGTTGTGGTGTCTATTCAATCTTCAGCTTCAGTTTAGAAGTGACATTCACAGCTTCCCTTTTCCTGGAACTGGCCACCACCCAGGTGTGGGGCTAAGCTTGCTGGGAACCTGAGTATCCAACATGGTCTCATATCCCAAGGTACTTTTTCCCACCATGCTTCCCATTGACTTGGGAAGGGTAGAGCAACTTAACTAGAATACTTTCTTAGAGAGCTAGGAACCTAGTTCCTTCCCCATTTTGTAAACATAGGATTTGTGCCCTGTGTGCGTGTGTGTATGTGCACGCACATGTGCGTGTGCACATGCACTCGCACATGCTAAGATGAAGCTGGAACTCAGAACCTGGGCACTATCCCTTAGCTTTTTCCATTCAAGGCTAGCACTCTACCACTTGCGCCACAGCTCCATTTCTGGCTTTTTGGTGATGAACTGGAGATATGAGTCTCACCAACTTTTCTGCCAAGGCTGGCTTAAAACTAGGATCCTCAGATCTTAGCCATCTGAGTAGCCAGGATTACAGGCATGAGCCACTGGTGTCCAGCTTCCCTGTCTTGTCTTGAGCAGAAATTGTCCTCACCAGATGGGGAAAAACCAGTTGTTTAAGGATACAGGTGGACCTGTTGCAACAATGAGAAGTACAAGTTGTCATGTCCAAAACGAGCTTTACAAGGTCGGTGCGGTGCTGGGGGGGGGGTAAGGGGGGGGAAGGAGAAGGATTGGGATGGGGGGGAGGGGGGAGGCTGGGAAGGGATGTGAAGGGTAAACAAAGGAGGAGGCTGCAATGCTTGGTAAGAAATGTACGCATTATCCTGCCCATGTAATTGTAACCCCTCTGTACAGTATGTTCACAAATAAAATAAAATAAAATTAAAAAAAAAAGAAAGAAATTGTCCTCACCATTGGCCATAGCAGTAGAAGGGAGGAGCTTACCAAACCCCCAGCAACTGTGCAGATGTTAGCTACCATTTGAGGGATATCACTTTACCTGTAGAGTCTGATCAATATTGCTCCATACAATAAATACTCATCTGCTGACAATTTCAACTTCCCATTTACCAATGTCTTACTCCTTTCTGGAATCAAATGGAATTTAGTCTCCCAGAACTGTATTGGTTCTGGTCAAAGCCAAATATCAGGGCTGGGAATGTGGTTTCATGGTAGAGTGCTTGCCTAGCATGCATGAAGCCCTGGGTTCTATTCCTCAGTACCACATACACAGAAAAATCCAGAAGTGGCATTGTGGCTTAAGTGGTAGAGTGCTAGCCTTGAACAAAAAAGATGCTCAGGGACAGTGCCCAGCCCCTGAGTTCAAGCCTCAGGACTGGCCAAAAAAAGCCAACTATCCTCCCTGAAATCTATCTGGAACATGCAGACATCTGAGACAGTAGGTAGTGACAGATGGGATTGTCCCCATCCATGCAGATGGCTGATAAGCTTGTGGTTCCTTGGGCTCCTTTACAGGTATGAGATCGGGCACAAATGGAGCCAAGGTATTTTCTTTTATGAAATTTTAATGTCTTTTGGCATCCTTAAGAAAATGCAATAAAAATGGAAAAGGAGTCATCAATCCTGGTCCATCTCGATCGCCCGACGCTTGCAATGGGGATGTCATCCATTATGGATGCTCGCACAGGGGAGCAGATTTTTCAGGGAGTGGAAATTGAATCTGAAGACTTCAGTCCTGCTTTACCTGCAGCAAGCGTCATTAGTTCCTGGGCCTTCCCGTCACCGAGCCCCGCCCTGGCACAGCCATATGCCAGCAAGATGCCTGCTATATACCTGGAAGGGAATCCACTGTCTTTCTCCAGTTCCCACCAAGCCAAGATTCCTATTTTAGGAAGTAATGGAGGGTAAAGTAGTCCTCATTCTTCTAAGCGCAGTCAGCATGGGTGCACCTTGAATGTGACATACACATTTTAGCCTTTCCCCTCTAGAAAAAATATAATTGCTTGACATTTTGGCTGCCTGGATGCAATGACCTCTCTCTCTCTCTCTCTTTCTCTCAATACACACACACACACACACACACACACACACACACACCTCTCAAACCCCACACTCAGAGCCCAAACAGGCCGGGACATCTGTCCAGGAGATCAGCTCAACTGCTCTCAGTTCTTGCAGGCAAAAACAAAACAAAGCAAAATGAATTTAATTAGCTTGTAGGACCACTCTGCAGATTTAGGGCCGTTTAGCTAGAAGCAGTCCACACAGACCTGGGACAATGGCTTGCCATCCCTTGAGAAGAAAGGAGAAAGAGAAGCGAGAAAGATGCATACAACACAAGTGATGGACAAGGGGGGGAAGGAGCAGCACTGTGTCCTGGCGCTGGCCAGCCCTTGGATTACAGTGTGGGCATCACAGGGACCCTGGAACAGGTGCAGAGCATGCAGGGGTTTAGCTACTCTCATTCTTATCTTTGGATTCTGACTTCTGCCTTCTAAGCAGACCCAGACTGAGATAGTAGCATTGCCTCCTCCAGGAAGCCTCTCCAGCTTTTCTCTCTCTTAGCTCTTAAGCAATGTTGAGGGTGGTGTTTGCTCTCCAGGAAGGGATAGCTCTTCCTTGAGGAGGGGCTAGGTAAATTCAGCCCTCCTGGACCCCTCGGAGGAAAAATATAGTCAACACGTACCCACAACCTTACCTCCTCTCACAGCCCAGTGGTTACCCTGTATGGAATCACGTGGAGTTTACTCTTTTTTTTTGTAATGTTTTTTATTGTAAAAATAGTATACAGAGGGCTTACAGTTACATGAGTAAGGTAATGAGTACATTTCCTATCGAGCATTGTTACCTCCTCCTTTGTTTTTTCCCTACTGTCCCTTCCCTCTCCACCTCCCCAACACGCCCCTCCCTCCCCCAGGTTGTAAAGTTCGTTTTCAACATAGTGTCTTGTACATGTCACTGTTACAATAGGTCAACCTGTGTCCTTATTTCAGCATTTTGTTTTTTCCCTTCCCCTCCCCAAATTAGAAAAATGTATATACAAGATGCAAGGCACCAGACTCAAAGACAGTGAAAACAGGGGTTATACTGTGGAGGAAGAACATACAAAAGAAACAAAAAAAAATCACATAATAGTATTTTCACAATAAAAAATAAATAAATAAATAAATCACATAATACATTTTAGATACATTAAAAACCATAGCAAGAAAGAAAAAACAAGTTGTGTCCCTATCTTGGGGTTCATTTCACTTAACCTCATCTTTTTTTTTTTTTTTTTTTTTTTTTTGGTCCATCGTGGGGCTTGATCTCTGGGCTTGGGCACTGTCCTTGTGCTCTTCAGCTCAAGGAAAGCGCTCTACCGCTTGAGACACAGCACCATTTCCGGTTTTCTAGTGGTTTATTGGAGATAAGAGTCTCACGGACTTTCCTGCCCAGGCTGGCTTTGAACCACGATCCTCAGATCTCAGCCTCCTGAATAGCTAGGATTACAGGCGTGAGCCACTGGTGCCTGGCTTAACCTCATCTTATATGGTCATATGTACATAGCTTTTGATCTTTTCTGCTTGACCTAGACTTATACTAGTTATTGAAAATAAGGGAAACCATGGGACCTATGTTTCTTTGGGCCTGGCTTACTTTGCTTAATCTCCCCATGACCCAGCAATTCCACTTTTGGGCATTTACCCAATCACAAACAAGGCTATACTAAAGCTACCAGCACAATATGTTTGTTGCAGCATTATTTACCATAGATGCCCAGATGCCCCTCAGTAGATGAATGGATCAAGAAAATGGTGTATATATATACACAATGGAATTCTATACCTCCATCAGAAAGAATGACATAGCCCCATCTGTTAGGAAATGGAAAGACTTGGAGTTTTCTTTTTAAGTATATTTATTTTACAGGGACGTTCGTCAAATGTGCAGTCCTGCAAACTATCAATGTATCCCAGCATCTTTTCCCTCACTGCATCCCTGCCTAGCTGTAAGAACTGTTGATACTATTGAATGAGGTTTTTTTGATCTGGTTTTGTTCTGGGGTTTGAACTCAGGGCCTGGACTCTGTTCCTGAGCTTTTTTGCTCAAGGCTAGCACTTTACATTTGAGCCACAGCTCCACTTCTGGCTTTCTGATAATCAACTGGAGATAAAAAGTCTCATGGACTTTCCTGCCCGGACTGTCTTTAAATCATGATCCTCAGATCTCAGCATCCTGAGCAGCCAGGATTACAGGCATGAGCCACCAGCACTCAGCTTGAGTGAGTTTTCTTATGCTTAGGCTGGTTTCAAACCATGATCCCTGGATCTCCACCTCCCAGGTAATTAGGATTACAGTATAGGCTTGAGCCAGTATATCTAGCCAATCTTTAAATGTTGATTTTTTTGGGGGGGGGTCCGGTCATGGGGCCTGAACTCTGGGCCTGGGCGCTGTCCCTCAGCTCTTCAGCTCAAGGCTAGCGCTCTACCACTTGAGCCACAGCGCCACTTCTGGCTTTTTTCTTTTTGCTTATGTGGTGCTGAGGAATGGAACCCAGGGCCTCAGACATGCAAGGCAAGCACTCTACCACTGAGCCACCTTCCCAGCCCCATAAATGTTGATTTTTTGGGAGGGTCCAGTCGTGGGGCCTGAACTCTGGGCCTGGGCACTGTTCCTCAGCTCTTTAGTTCAAGGCTAGTGCTCTACCACTTGCACCACAGCGCCACTTCTGGCTTTTTCTGCTTACGTGATGCTGAGGAATTGAACGCAGGGCCTCATGCATGCAAGGCAAGCACTCTACCACTGAGCCACCTTCCCAGCCCACATATTCTGATATGGCTTAGTAGAGTCATCATAAAAATCAAAATAGCATTATGATCATGTAAATTTCCCAGGATGCTTACAGCATTGGTGTATGCATGCTGAGCAACGCTTCTGTGGGAACTTTCAGTTTCTGGGAATGGAAATCCTGTAACTTTCCTTCATCATGTGATTTCTTTTCACTTTCATCTTTAACAGAAGAAGTGATGAGGGGTATGGTGTCTCACAGAATGCTTATCAGCAAGCAACACAGCACAGTGTCCCACGGCACAGACCAAGTTTAAGCCTAGAACAGGACAAGATCGGTGACTGAGTCTCACAAAAATATTGTTTGGACTCTGAGCTACTCCAGTGCAGCACTAACCATTTCCCAGAAAGGTCTCTGTGTTCTCTGCTCCTCGCTCTTTTACTATGGTTCCTCCAACAAACATTGTCATCTTTCTTTCTAATGTTTGTGAGCTGCATGCAGTAGGAAATTTTGGTCCCTGCATACATTTTCTTCAGCTCACTCAGCAGTTTTGAACATTTCCAATGGAGGCAGGTAGGATGGCACACACCTGTAATTTTATCTACTCTGGAAGGTAGCTTTTAGGAGGATCATGGTTTGAAGAGCATATTTAGAGGTCAGTGACCAACAAAAAGATGAGATTCCATTCTCAACAAATTGGACGCACAGAGGTCCCTAACTGCAATTTCAGCTGTACAGGCAGGTGAAGTAGGAGGATTGTGGTCTGAGGCCAGGTCTGAGCCATGACTTTATCTGAAAAATAGCTAGAGCAAAAAGAGAGTTGGGGTCATGCCTCAGCCACTAGAGAACTGGCCTATCAAGAACAAATCTCTGAGTTCAAACCTCAGTGCCACTAAGAGAAACAGAGAGGGAAAGAAGAAAGAGAGAGAAAAGGGAGGAGGAAGGGAGAGGAATGAGTCAGGGGAAGAGAGTTTCCATTAAGTGGTGACATTTAGAAATTGTGGTATTTAGAAATCATGATAGAGGGGCTGGGAAGGTGGCTCAGTGGTAGAGCATTTGCCTCTCATGCATGAGGCCCTGGGTGCAATTCCTCAGCACCACATAAGCAGAAAAACCCGTAAGCTGTGGCTCAAGTGGTAGAGTGCTAGCCTTGAACTGAAGAGCTGAAGGACAGGGCCCAGGCCCAGAGTTCAGCCCCAACAACCAACGGGGAAAAAAAAAAAATCAGAAAGAAGCTGGGTATTGGTGGCTCACACTTACAATCCTAGCTACTCAGGACGCTGAGATCTGAGAATTGAGATCAAAGCCACACTGAGAAAGTCCATGAGACTCCTGTCTCCAATTAAACACTGAAAAGCCACAAGTGGAGCTGTAGCTGAAGAAGAAGAGTACCAGCCTTAAGCAAAAATTGCTCAGGGACAACACCCAGGCCCTGAGTTCAAGCCGCATGACCAGCACACACAAACACAGACGGAAAAGACAAATCAGAAGGTGGGGTAGTACATGACTGCAATCCCAGCCGGCCCTGGGAGGCTAAAGCAGGAAGATCATTAATTGAAGGTCATCCTACATAGATAGGGAGACCCTGTCTAAGTAAATAAATAAAATAAAATAAAAAGAGCAACACAGCATGAATTCAAAATCTTTTTTTTTTGGGGGGGGGGTCTGGTCATGGGGCCTGAACTCTGGGCCTGGGCGCTGTCCCTCAGCTCTTCAGCTCAAGGCTAGTGCTCTACCACTTGAGCCACAGCGCCACTTCTGGCCTTTTTCTTTTTGCTTATGTGGTGCTGAGGAATCGAACCCAGGGCCTCAGGTAGAGCAAATGCTCTACCACTGAGCCACCTTCCCAGCCCGGAAAGAAAGAAAGAAAGAAAGAAAGAAAGAAAGAAAGAAAGAAAGAAAGAAAGAAAGAAAGAAAGAAAGAAAGAAAGAAAGAAAGAAAGAAAGAAAGAAAGAAAGGAAGGAAGGAAGGAAGGAAGGAAGGAAGGAAGGAAGGAAGGAAGGAAGGAAGGAAGGAAGGAAAGAAAGAGTAATAGCTAATGCTATGAAAACAACATATACCATGAACCATATATTCTTTTCTTTTTTTTTTTTTTTGTCGGTCATGGGGCTTGAACTCTGGGCCTGGGTGCTGTCCCTCAGCTCTTCAGCTCAAGGCTAGCGTTCTACCACTTGAGCCACAGAGCCACTTCCGGTTTTCTGGTGATTTATTGGAGATAGGAGTCTCACGGTCTTTCCTGGCCGGGTTGGCGTTGAACCTCGATCCTCAGATCTCAGCCTCCTGAGTAGCTAGGATTACAGGTGTGAGCGCCACCAGCGCCTGGCAAACCATATATTCTTTTAAATGTTTTGCATATTTAATCCTCACATCAACCCTGCAAGGTAAGTACTGCAAATATTATCCATTTTTAATTTTCAGAAAAAGCGTAGTGAAGTCAAGTAACATATCCAAAGTCACACAGCTTTAAATGGCAGAATCAAGAGTTGAACCCAAAAGAAGAAAAGGCTAAGTACTACTAAATGTAGTCTCCCAAATGATGCTGAGTAGAAGCAAACTATTTCAAGTACATGAAGGTCTAGTTGTGAATACTTTTTTAATAAACCCATAACAGCTCCAAGTAATACAGGGCCTGGAGGCAGACTGCACCCCTTCAAATCTTCATGTCATCTGGGAAAACTTAAGAAACCTGATTCATATTTTTTAGCTTTAGTCTAGGCTGTAAAAGAGGAAAATAGTCCCTGGTTCAGCTTTTACAGAATTAAGGAATAAAATCCCTATCAAGCCTGGCATCGGTGGTACACACCTATAATCCCTGAGCTTCACTTGCTCAAGACTAGCTCTCTACCACTAGAGCCACAGTGCACTTCTGGTTTTTTCTGTTAATGTGGTACTGAGGAATCGAACCCAGGGCTTCATGCATGCTAGGCAAGCATTCTACCACTTAGCCACATTCCCAGCTCCTGTTTGTTTTTGTTATACAACGAGAAAGCAGAGAAGCCAAATTTTGAAAGGTCAAATTGGGAGTCATTATTAGAAGGCCAGCAACCACAGGCAGACTCTAGTCACAAAGACCTGCAACCCCAGGAATATACTTAACACTGTCAGAAAACTGAGCCATGGAAGCAGTAGAGGAAGGAAAGAACAGAAAAGCAATACCAACAAGTCAGATCAGTTCCAATAGAGACTTGAAGTAGGATTCCATGTTGACCAGGGAGAGTGCCAGCAGACAGGACATGAACAGACAGGAGACTTTGTGGCATGGTGGCCCCCTCGCCTGAGCTGAGCAGAGCCTAAATAGAGTCAGGGGCAGGGGAAAGGGTCACAGGAAACTCAAGTATCTCTGGAGTTCAAGCCCAGGACTGATAGGCCCAATAATCTATCCTTCTAGTACCCATCCCGGCCTCTAGCAATCCAGATATGCCCATCACCTGGGAGGTGGGACTTCCCTTACCATCCACCAAGTGGTCAAGATAGCACCAGCCAGATCCAGCATCCCTACTTTACTTTCAGTTTGCCTTTCAGAGAAGCCCCCACCACCCTCAGGTTGGTATTGGACAGTGATCCTCCTATCTCTGTCTCCCAAGAAAGTGAGATGTCATGCATGTACCACCAGGCCTGGCCTATATTCTCTAATTTCTTCTATTTTCTAGTTCAATAAAATATTATAGACAAAAATAGATTGCCAGAGAAAACATTTTAAAAATCCAGATGGCTCACAAAGCATTCTGTGATTAAATAATCTAAAGCAAAAACTTTGTATCGTTTAGAAGTTAAATATGCATGGCTTGGCTTCTTCTATAATTAGAATTCACTCAGCGAAATCTTTGTCTATAGTATCTGCCATTTAACCTGTAGGTAACATTATATAAAATAAAACTATGTTTCAATTTTAGATTCGATCTTTAGTTTTATTATATTTTTTAAAAAGATATAATTCTAGTTTTGTCATTCAGCAACTTTTTTGTTGTTGTTTAAACAGTCATGGGGCTTGAATTCAGGCCTGGGCATTGTCCCTGAGCTTTTCTGCTCAAGGCAGGTACTCTACCACTTTGAGCCACAGCTCCACTTCCAGTTTTCATGGTTAACAGGAGATAGGAGACTCACATACTTTCCTGCTCAGTCAGGCTTTGAACTGTGATCCTCAGATCTAAGCCTCCTGAAGAGCTAGAATTACAAGGGTAAGCCAGAAGCACCCGGCATTCAGCAAATATTTTTAATAAATATTTATTGAGCACATACTATATTGTATTCATCATGCTATCTCCAATGTTTTGGACCGTCTTAGAGTATAAGATCAAATAATTATTTGTAGAACAAGAAAAGAATAAAAGTGAATAGTTGCCAAAAGTTAAAGAGTTAGGAAAAAGAGTTAGGAAAAAAAAAATCTGAAACAAGTCACTTAAACAAACAAGAAATTTCCTTGTTAAGATCAGAATTTCATTAATATTAATGAAAACAGAATGCAGACCCCTTCTGACATATTTTAAACTGTTTAAAGATAAACATTTGCGCACTGCAAGCCACACATGAGTTGCAGCTCCAATGAGGACTTTATAAGCCATCTGCTAGACTCCTAATGAGGCTAGTAACTATCTTTGTTTACAGTTAGGCACCAGGGGTCATGGGTATTTGCTATAATGAAAGCTGCAATGCATCACTGCAGAAGTTAAAAGAGTCTGTCTTCACAAGGGCTAATTACAAATATAATAAAACAACATTTTAGGAAATCTCTTGGAATCCACAGAGAAGTCTAACTTGGCATAACAAATACAATCCCTAGTACTGGCCCTGTTTTCATTGAGTGAATCTTGATCGCAGAAGCCATTCATATTTAACTACTTGACAATACCAGGCCATCAATTGGTCCTTTGCTTCAGACCACTTAATCACAGGATGCCTCATGAGCCATCTGGACCCTTGCAAGATGTTTGCTGTGATAGTCTATGTAGAAGTAAGGAAACTCATAAAGCAAGACCCAAAGGGCTAGTAGTGTATCTGTTTTAAATAAGATGCTACTTGAAAGTTCTGCTCTTCCGGTGCCCAAACTAAACTTTCTGGTTTGATTAATTCAAGGGAAGGGTAGCATGTGAGAAATTGATTGCTTGGAATCATAAAAACAAAGCAAGTGATTGGCTGACTTTTTGTTTTTCAATTGAGAAAGTTAGCGACCTGGAGATGGAATGGAAGTCTGATCGTAGTCTGTGTGTGGTGAGAGTATATATATCTCCATAGGCCACCGGAGAAATTTGGGGGCTTGTTCAAATGTTGATGACAATATCATTGCTTCATTTCTTCTCAGCATCCCCTCTTAGGATCACATTATAAAGGGGCTGTGTGAGATTTCCCACTGATAGCACTATCAAAACCTGAGGTATCAAAAATGGAGAAAGAGGGACTGAGGTGTAGCTCAGTGCCAAGGCACTTGCCTAGCAAGTGTCCTGGGTTCGATTCCCCAGTACCAAGGAAGAGAAAAGAAAAAGTCAATAAACTTTCAATTGAACTTCCAGGCCAGAAAAAAGAAAGAAAAAGAAAAAAGGTACACTATAGCTGGGTGCTGGTGGCTCACACCTGTAATCCCAACTACTCAGGAGGTTAAGATCTGAGAATCGTGGTTGGTAGCCAGCCTGGACAGGAAAGTACGTAAGATTCTTATCTCTAATTATCCAGAAATGGCCCTGTGGCTCAAAGTAGTGGAGCTCTAGCCTTGCGTGGAAAATGCTCAGGGACAGTGCCCAGGCCTTGACTTCACGCTCTAACAAACCAAAGGAGAAAAGTTTTTCATTTTGTTACAATTGCCCGAGACTAGGGACGGGGTTTGAGTGCTACCATGTTTAAGGCTTAATAGCAATAATAAGATTATAAGAAAATATGCATAGTTTAAATGCTTCTTGCTTATTCCAAAGCCTTGTATATCAAAACCAAAAACCACTTAGGCTATACATACACTTTGGGAAAGACTAGCCAATGCATTTGAGACGTAGAAGAGGAATGAGGTAGGCTGCTCTAAGCAGAGCCAAGGTGATTATACTGTGGGGTGTACCTGAGGGGAACCCCAGAGACTGTGCTGAGGGCATAGAAGTAAGGGTATATATGTGACAGATGAGGTATTTGAAGGAAGTGGAAAAAAATAAGAGTAATTCAATAAGACCATATGTTCACTTTTGAGGTAGGAATGAAAACTTCATACACTATGTTAAAATGAAGTCCAGAGAATGAAATAATTCATTGTAAAAAAAAAAAACTGAAAAAAATCTTTTTCAAATGTAGACAAATGTTAATACCAGTGAGATGTCTTTTAAATCAAATGCTTGGTACCAGCAGTGTTACTGATTTGAAGTCTATTTGGATTTTTGGCACAGATATGGGAAGATATTTAGAAGGTAAAAACAGTCTAAAATCAAAATCGGTTATGTTTCATACATGCCTTCTACACATAGCCTGAAGGTAACTTTTTCTTGGCAGGATTGAGGATTAAACTCTGGGCCTCACAATTGCTAGGCAACACTCTACCATTTAACCTATACCTCCAGCCTCTTTAAAGATAGGGTCTCAACTTCAGTCCTAGGCTAGCCTAATTGTGATTTTTTTTCACTAGGATAACAGATGCATTCCACTTAGTTCCCAAACTATGCCCAGACTAGCCTGGAACTGTGACCACCCCCCCTTCCTCCCCTCATTCCTGCAATCTTTACCTCCAAGTAGTTAGGATGTATAGGCTTGAACCACTGCTCCTGGCCAAATGATAATTCTTTTAACAATTTTATGCAGGAAACCAAGTTTCAGGGGTTGCAGGCTTGGCTCAGGTGATAGAACGCCAGACAATGAGCAAAAGCATCAGATACCGACTTAGAGTCCCAGTCAGAAAGAAAAAAAAAAAAGGAAACCAAGTTTCATAATGTGGGATTTTCCACTTGGATATTTCCACTTGTATGTTGTATGCTTAGAAAGTTTCAGATTAGGAATGTTCAGAGATGTTCAATCTTTACCATTTCTGGGGTGGAAAAGGTAGAAATCACAAAGCATTGGGTTTACAGACCTCAAGTCATTCCCAACAGCTCAACAGCCTACTGGCAATTGAAAGAAAAACGATAAGCCAATTTGTTCATACATGTACCATAAATTAAAATGTAAGGTAAACTACGGTTTTCACAAAAACTCCATTAATATAGTAAAATAAATAAATAAATCAAATTTTTAAAAAAGCATTTTGAGGTCACTGCCAACTGTGGCACTCTACTGGCTGGTTTTCCTTTTTCCCCCTACCAGACAATTTAAATGAAACTGTGTACTGTAATGCACATGGTTTTTAACTTCTCTCTCATGCTACATGTTAGTACTATGTCACAGAAGTGGATTAGTGGCTCAAAATGATGTATGGAGGCATCCGAACAATAATGAAATACTAATGCACATGTTGCATCTCAGAGTAACATCCTCCACACTTGAAATGAACAGGAGTGCAGTACAAAGGTAAAGTGTGGACTTGGACTTGCTGGACAATGATCTGAAAGGGAGATGGTTCCACACCAGCTCAAAGTGTGGAGAGGGTGCTGGATAATGAATACCTGCAAATTGGATTTCATTCAACAAGTGGGTCTTTCGTTTATGTCCCTAGTGCATGATCTGTATTAAAATTCTGTCACATAATGGCACAAAACTGTTGAAACTTTTGTATCATTTTCATACAAGCACAGTGGTCTTTCTAGCAACCACACAAGGTTTTCCTATAATAAAAGCAAAGTATTGCTTTCCCAGTAGGAAGCTGAATGCTTATATTAGGAAAGGAAGGAAGAGAGAGAAGTGGTCATGAGTATAGTGGTCTGGCCATTAAGAAACACACCAGCCCTGATGTTAATGGCCAGTATTATGCATAAACAGAAAGCCGAACAAGTGTTAGCAACGTGCCTCTATCAGACATTGTACTAGATCACTGGCAGTCAAAGTGAGTGAGCAATTCATTCCATGTCCCCTGCTGGCAGATACAGCTCTTCCCTGTTGGACAAAAGAACAGAGGCCCAGAGCAAGAATCCACTCCTAGCTCATGTGTGGTACATCCTTGGGGAAAATGGTCCATCCGTTTTGATTTTATCACTGACAACTTGCACAATTTCAACTGATATTTTCTTGTTGGGTTAAAGATTGTGTACTGAGCAAATGCAGTCTTATAACTAAAGGATATTTGGAACTCAAGTCAATGGAGTGGCAGCTGTGCACGAATCAGGGCATTGAACACATAATGTGAGTAAAAGGAGAAGGTGGGACTGTGACATCCTTCTTGAAGGTGCTCCTGACTTTTCCTCCTAGCTTCTGCCCAACACTGTAGCTAGGGACTGAGTGTCTGTTTCTTTCACTGCACTATACATGCCTTAAGGGCAGGAACCATGTTTATGTACTTCCTTTAGTGGACTCCTACTTGAAGACTGAATGGAAAATGCCTTCCTAGTGTGGAAAGGCAGCAAATATTCCTGACAAAAAGTAGCACAACTCAAACATATGTGAATACAGGACAAGCCAAGCAAATAGGCCAACCCACAAGGAGCCAAGAACTGTTGAAATAAGGATACCACGCCTAACCAACACTATCTTGGCCACAGGGTACATGATAGGGAATTGAGTTTACCTGGTGCAGGGAAGTACCACTCCCGGGTGATGGGAGTGCCTGAATTCCTAGAGGTGGGACCGGGGACTTAGACGATAGGTTACTGGACCTGTCAGTCCTGTGCAGTGAGACTCTCACGTTTCCTGTGACCCTGCCCACTGACCCTGATGCTATTTAGGCCCAGACCATCTCAGGCACCATTTCGTCATGCCTGGGTCTGTGTCTCCCGGCTCTCCTCCAGTCACCATGGTGTCCCACTTCAGCTTTCCACTGGAGCTGATCTGGCTTTGTGGGTATTGTTTATGTGTTCTTTCTTTCCTCTCCTGTTCTCATGGCTCAGTTTTCTAACAGTGTTACATATATTCAAAGGACTATAAGTCTTTGAGACAGAAGTCCACCTGCAAACACCTGCTCTCCAATGAAGACTCCCAATTCGACCTCTCAAAAGGTGGCTTCTGTTTTCTCACAATTGAATCCTGGTACAACACTATGTACAGTGATTTCTGCCAGAGTAGACCTAGGAAGCAGAAAGGATGGACAGGCACCAAGAGAACTGGGCAAGAGATCAAAGTTCAAAAGCAAAACCTAGTCAGTGACTCACAGATCAGAGAGCCCAGGAGGATCTTCAGGTCATGTGCTAGTAATTAAGGCCACAAGAGCTGAAGCATCAGCTCATTTCCTGCCACCCCCACAGCTGAACAATTAAGAGTTTGATCTTGAATATTTGCAGTAAAGAATGACTCAAGAAATTTGAAATGTAAAAGCTGAGTACAAGTAGGGTACAAAGAAAGCCTGAGACATATGGTATAAAGCCTGATTGAATTACTAAATGCAATAAAAATTTATCACGAGGATTTACCAAACACATTACAAAGCAAAATGAAGACACATAGGTACAGTTATTGAGTGGATCAATGGATCAATAAAAAAGAACTTAAGGTGCAAAACTTCTCAGTGCCCAGTTAGGATGGTAAATTCCCACCTCTCAGAAGTCAAGTTAATTCCAGATTATACAAAAAGGGCTGAGTTTCCAAATGAGGAACCAAGGGACCCCTGCTGTGGAGATTTTCCACACTGTAGGATCAGGGACTGCAGCATAGCGGAGCTTAGACTTAGGAGGAAATAGTATGGATGCCAAGAGATATAGAAAAGACCTGAAGGTTGATAATCTGGTTTTTACATTCACCCACTTGATTGAACTCTCAGCAAATACCAACTCAATTGCTATGACCAGAGTGTGCCATCTTGGAAATAAATCCCCGAGTGTCAATCAAGAAACTACAATTAATACCAAGTAGAACAGAGATCAGCTGTTCCCTCCAGACCTGCCTAAATTGGAGAGAAAAAAAGTAGGTCCATTTGTTGATCAACCACAATTTTTGGAATAGTATAATACACAGCAATGGACTCTAAACTACCTGGTTGATTTTTCCTCTTTGTTATGTCTTTCATCTGTTCCTTCTACTCCATCTCTGTTCTATTCACTCATTTCATCACCTCTGCCTGCAACAGACTCTAGGTGTTTTTCTGCCTGTGCATTGCTTTCTCCTGCTTCCCTTCTCCAATATCCCAAAGTTACATTTCTGATATTCAGTTTGGCATTTTAAAAGATATAAATCTGCTCAAAATTCTCCAGTGTCTTCCCCTCAGCACTCAGCATAAAATCCAATTTTCTTTGCTGGGCAAAAACAACAAAGGGCCTTTCATAATGAGGACTCTTCTTACTGGTTCTGCTTCCAAAACAGTTCCCTCTTCCACAAACTACAGTCGGATGACCTCCTTCAGTTGTCCAAATGGGTCCTGCAATCTCAGGGTGCTGTGCATCTGAAGATGTTCTTTCTGCTTTGCCATTGGCCCTACCTTTCTCAGGCTAATAACAAACTTAGCTCAGACACCATCTCCTTTGAAAGACATCTGTTCCTCTTTCTCCTCCTCCTCCACCTTCAACTTTTCTTTTTCTCCTCCTTTCCACAGCTACCCTAGAAAGGTAGCCATGAAACCTCTGCATGGGTCTTCATAGCTTATGCTAATATATTTGCATACTTTTATTCTATTATGTTTTAGTGTGACATTCTATTTCTTGTCCGCATATATTAAAAATAATGAATACTATTAGACAAATATATATACAAAGTATTTTGATCACATTAACCCCTTTTACTCTCTCTCTTTTTCTCTCACGCTCTCTCTTTCTCTCTCTCTCTCTCTCACGCTTTTTGTCAGTCAAAGGGCTTGAACTCAGAGCCTGGGTGCTGTCTCTGAGCTTTTTAGCTCAGACAGCACCAGTTTCCTAGTGGTTAATTGGAGGCAAGAGTCTCACGGACTTTCCTGCTTCTGCTGGCTTTGAACCCTAATCCTCAGATCTCAGCCTCCTGAGCCACCAGCACCCAGCTCCTCTCTTATTCTTCTCTCCTCCCTCTGCTCCCCTTTCTCTTCTCAAATAGTCCTACCTTTGTGACTTTTTTTTCACAATTTTGACTCTTCATTTAGAGAAAATATATGCTATTTATGTTTTCAGTCTAGTTTATTTAACATGATACTAATTTGCAGTTCCTGAGAACTGGAATTTCTCAGTTGCCCTGAGAGGGATATGAATTTATTCTTCTTTATAGATGAATAATATACCATTGTGTGTATATATACACCATATATGTATGCCATATATATATATATATTCCATATAGATATACCATATATGTACCACATATATATATACTACATATATACATACCATATATATGGTATATCTATATATATGGTATATATATGTATATATATGTGGTACACACACACACACACACACTATATATATATATATATATATATATATATATAATATATATATATATATATATATATATGCATGTATGAGTTAGTAAAGAAAATGTGGCTGAGCACCAGTGGTTCACACCTATAATCCTAGCTACTCAGGAGGCTGAGATCTGAGGATTGCAGTTGAAGTCAGCCCAGGCAGGAAAGTCTATTATCCACCAGAAAACTGGAAGTGGCGCTGTAGCTCATGTAGCTCAAATGGTAGAGCGCTAGCCTTGAGCTGAAGAGCTAAAGGACAGTGCTCCTCAGGCCCAGAGTTCAGGCCCCACAACCAACCAGAAAAGAAAAAAAAAACAAAGAAAATTTAGGGAGGGGAGAGAGAGAGAGAGAGAGGAGGGGGAGAGAGAGAGAGAGAATGTGAAAATGTGTTGTTTCCTGGGCTGATTTCTGAAATTGACTCTTGGGAATAGAGCCACAATAAATATGAGTGATGGATATAGAGCTATCTCTACTCTGTGATGGATTTGTTTCCTTTGAGCATATTCGCTGGAGTAGCATGGCTGGATCATACATGGTAGTTCTAGTTTTAGTTGTTCCGATGACCTCCATTCTGATTTCAGTAGTGGCTGTACTAAGCTACATCCCCACCAATGGTGTATAAAATTCATTTTTCTCTATTTTCCTCACTACTGTTCATTGTTTCTAATTTTCTTGAAGATATCGATTCTAACTGCAGTGAGAGAGAATCTCAATGTTGTTTTGATTTGTATTTTCCTGATATCTTACCTAAATCTATTTAGCTAAATAAACTGAACTTTTAACATATATTTTAAGCCTTTTGTCTTCTTTTGAGAACTGTCTGTTCAGTTCATTAACTCATTTGTTTATTTGCTTTTTTAGTGTTTGAGTTTTTTAATCCTTTATGTTCTATTAATTCTGTCAGATGAATAATTGGCAAAGATTTTTCTCCCATTCCATAGGTTGTCTCTGATAATACCAGTTAACCTGGTAATTATTTCCTTGGTGGCATAAAAGCTTTTTAATTTGAAGCAATCCCATTTGTCAATTATTTCCTGAGCTATTGGAATCCTACGCAGGAAGTTGTAACCTGTAGTTTCCCTGTAGTGGTTCTAAAATTTCATGTCTTCATTAAGGTCTTTGATCCACTGTGAATAGATTTCTGCAGAGACAAGGTCCCGTTTTAGCCTTCTACAAGTGGATATCTAGTTTTCCTGGCCCCATTTGTTGAATAGGCTATCTTTTCTTCAATGGATTATTTTTGGCACCTTTGTTAGTGGCTGTACCTATTTGGGATTATTTCTGGATCTTCTATTCTATTCCATTGGTCTACATGTCTGCTTTTATAGCAACTCCATGCTGTTTTTTTTACTATGGCTCAGTAGTATCATTTGAATTCAGGAATTGACAAAGCTCCAACATTGCTCTGTTTGCTCAGGATTGCTTTGCCTGCTTGGGATCTTACATTTTAACATAAAATTTTATGATGAAGTTTGCCACTTTTATGAGGAATATTTTAGTAGTGATTGCATTGAAACTATAAATTGCTTTAGTAATGTGGCTATTTTCACATCCGCCTATGAATATAACAGTTCTTTCTACTTTCTAATACCTTCTTCAGTATCTTAGTTCAGTATTTCATAGTTTTCATTTCTTTTTATGTTTTTTATTTTTATTTATTTATTTTTTTTTTTTGCCAGTCATGGGGCCTGAGCTCTGGGCCTGAGCGCTGTCCCTCAGCTCTTCAGCTCAAGGCTAGCGCTCTACCACTTGAGCCACAACGCCACTTCTGGATTTTTCTGCTTATGTGTTAGAAACGATTGCATGAAAGAAAAAAAACATTTGAATACATATCTTAGGGTTCATGTATCTAGTATATGTCTGAGTCAAGCAGAAAAGGTCAGATAAGGTGATGTTAGGGAAATGAACCCTAAGATATGTATTTCTTTTTTACTCATTGATCTTGCTAGAAATTTAAGCAAAATATTAAACAAGACTCCATTCTATGATTCTAACTTTCCCCTCAGTAAGACTAGTATTATCTTTCATGGCTAAGTCTCCAAAGCACACCACATGACTGACCAAATTCCAGTGGAGGCAGTCCAGACAGAATAGTTTGTGGAGCAAATAAATACAATTCATTGCATATTACATTTGAAAGTTTTGTGCCCAATTTCCATGTATCCTGGAAATAAAGCAGCGCCCTCAGGCAGAGTAGAGTGGCACACTGGGTGGGGTGCCTTGCTGGAGACTCTAGGCATAGGGAAACTGCGTATGAGCTAAGTAAAAGTTAAGCATCCGAGGAGATGAGGAGGTGCATACTTGGCTTTCTCTGTTGGGGCCTAGATTGGGAGCAAAAGCTAAATTTAGGGATGCAGGCGATTATTAATCAAGTCCTAGCTCTTTGGGTAATTGTTGCTGAGTCTATTGTTTAGCTCCCTGGATCTTACTGGAGATAATGGTGTGACTTCCTGTAGCTCTGATTTATGCCTGGCTGACTTCCTGGGATAATGGCTACAATTTTGGTCAAGACTCTATTTCACATACAGCCTACTGGTTATCTGTTTTTACAGTTAATCTCTTGATTGACTATATCAAGAAACAGATTTTTTACTAAGGGAAAGGAAAGGGTGATAGTGTGCAAGAAGAATTGTACTCATTACCTGACCCATGGATTTGTAACCCCTCTGTACAGCACCATAATCATAAAATAAAATTATATTTTTGAAAAGAAAAAAAGGGAAACAGATTTTCAAAGATAGTTGGGGAAGTGTCTTTCTTGTTAAAACATTTGTTGAAATGTGTCTGATATTTTTATTGCCTTAAGGGCTGATTCAAATCCAAACTGTATTTGGAGATTCCAATCCAATCTATAGTGATATTTAAGATAC